>NC_133653.1:83422329-83751135 GCF_009905375.1 Apium graveolens | reverse complement strand
CCAAGTCTCTTAATACCACTCAATTCAGGACTTCCCAACACTATATAAGGGGCCTCACCCCCAGATCACTACATTTTTGGCTTGATTCTCTAATTCACAGAGATACGTAGGCATCTCGTAAAGGCAGATCGAGCCACGAAAACACGAGAGCAGCCATTAAGGCCTTGAGCTCCCGAATCTTAGTAATAAATACAGCAAATAATAACCTTAGTTTTTTATCCATAACATTTGGTGCCGTCTGTGGGAAAGCACAACACAACCATGGCGAGAACACGGAGAACAATTAGCTCTAGAGGAAGGAACACCATCAGAGACAACCCAGGTGATTTCGTCAACCGTGGAGGTTCCTCCCCATTCAACTTATGCATCTACTCAGGGGGAAGCCCAGATAGGGGCAACTCAACCTCAGCCACAAGGACAACTCCCCCGACTATTCAAGGTACGAATCCTCAAGTTCAACAAGTACATATACCTGTGAATTCTCGACCCGTCGGGTATGAATATTCAACTATTGTTACTACTAACCCCCCTTATGGGATGCCCCTTCACCCTGAGGTTGGAGGAAGCGGATATGCTGGGCGAAGCGAAGCACGAGGGCAGTCGCCCCCTATATACGAGGTTTGGGTCCTATCCCTGAGGATCGGGAATTTTCTGGTCCTTACTGAGAGAGACTCCGAATCTTCGGATGATGAAGTGGCCCCGAGAAGGAGGCGTCCTGGAAAAGAGCCAATGGCCGATGGAAGGCAACCCCCCCAAAGCACCCCAGGGGCGAATCCCCAAGAAGTGCAGGAAAGGATCAGGGCTCATGAGGCTGAAATCCAAAGGCTGAGGCGTGATTTGGAGGCTCACCAGGCCACCAGACCCCAGATACCTCCTAGGGGAGAAATCCTCCTCCTGTCATAGACCTGGATGGTCCGGTAAGAAGAAGGGCTGCTGTCCAAGAACTGATCCAAGCAATCTCCTTCCCCTTGGAGATCCTGATGATCCAACTCCACCCTTCACAGAAGAGATAATGAATGCCCATATCTCAAGGAAATTCAAGATGCCCACTATCAAAGCCTATGATGGCACGGGAGACCCCGCTAATCATGTTAGGACATTCTCTAATACACTGCTGCTGCAACCCGTGAATGATGCTATAAAGTGTCGGGCCTTCCCTCAAACCCTGTCGGGTATGGCTCAAAGATGGTATAGTCGCCTGCCCCCTAAATTCTATTGGATCGTTCAGAGAATTAAGTCAGGCTTTTATTAAGCAATTCATCATGGAAGAGTCCATGAAAAAGTTCAGCATCTCTTATGAGTCTTGTGCAGGGAGCTAAGGAATCCTTGAGAGATTACCTGAATCGTTTTACAAAGGAGGCTTTAAAAGTCCCGGACCTTGATGATAAGGTAGCCATGATAGCACTGCAACAAGGCACTAGGGATGAGTTTTTTAAGATGTCCTTGGCCAACGCCCCCCTGAAAGCATGTTGCAGCTCCAGGAGAGGGCAGGAAGTATATCAAAGTTGAAGAAAGCATGAAGAAGACCGTAGTAAGTAATGAGCCCACTGGAGGCAAGAAGCGGGAAAACTGATTTAGAATATATTGCAAAAGACAAATATCCTAGAACCGAACAAAACCCTGATTCAACCCCCAAGAGGGGAGGACCTGGGCAAAAGTTCACTGAATACGCTAAGCTGAATGCTCCTAGAAGTCAGATTTTGATGGAGATTGAGAAAGACAGAGATATTCGCTGGCCTAAGCCCTTGAAGGCTGATCCCGCCAAGCTAGATAAGGGCAAGTATTGCAGGTTTCACAAAGATGTTGGCCATGACACCGATGAGTGTAGGCAATTGAAAGATGAAATTGAGTTTTTGATTCGAAAAGGAAGATTGAACAAGTATACTGGAGATGGAGGGGACATAAATAATAATGGAAGGAAGAACTTTGAAGATCGTAGGAGGGACCAAGACGATCAGGGGCGGAATCCCCAACCTAGAGGGCCGGTTATAAATGCAATTTTTGGAGGACCGCGACGCCCTCGAGGGCCTGTGATAAACACGATCTTTGGAGGTCCAACTGCTGCTGGATTTGTCCAAAAATTCCAGAAAGGCATATACTAGGGAGGTTATGCATATTGTTGGAGAAGCCCCGAAGAGGGCCAGGACAGAAGTAACATTGGCTTTTGATGATTCCGACCTAGAGGGTGTGAAGTTTCCCCATGACGACCCGCTGGTCATAACACCGATAATAGGAAATAGCCCGGTTAAGAGGGTCCTTGTGGATAATGGTGCTTCTGTGGATATCTTGCTCCACGACACCTTTCTAAGAATGGGGTATAACGACTCCCGGTTGACACCAACCGACATGCCGATATATGGATTTGCTGGAGTAGAATGTCCTGTGGTAGGGATAATCAAATTGCCGACCACCATAGGTACGGAACCAAGGCAAGCAACGCAGATGCTGGATTTCGTGGTGGTAAAGGCTAGTTCAACTTATAATGCTATCATGGGGAGAACAGGGATACATGCCTTCAAGACAGTCCCCTCTTCCTACCATTCAGTCATGAAGATATGGATGTTCAAAAAATGGCTAGAAGCTGTTATGTGGCCTCTTTGAGGGCAGATGGAGTCGGGGGCAGTTTTTTCCTATTGAAGATATGGATGTTCGAGAAATGATGAGAATAGAGGAAGGCCAGCAGAAGAATTGGTTTCGGTTCCTTTAGACCCCGAGAATCCTGAGAGGATGACTTTCATTGGAGCCACATTAGAGGAGCCCCTTAGAGGGAAGTTAGTGAAATTTTTGCAAGAAAATAGTGATGTGTTTGCATGGTCAGCAGCTGATATGCCAGGCATAGACCCAGAGTTAATTACTCACAAGCTAAACGTGGATCCAAGTCGGAAGACAGTGAAACAAAAGAAAATAAATTTTGCCCCAGAAAGACAAGAGGCTATAAAACAGGAAGTAGAAAAGCTCTTAGAGGCTGGTTTCATTGAGGAAATTCAATTTCCGGAGTGGTTAGCAAACCCTGTAACGGTGAAAAAGACTAATGGAAAGTGGAGGATGTGTATAGACTTCACTGATCTGAATGATGCATGCCCCAAAGACTGTTTTCCGCTGCCTAGAATTGATACTTTGATTGATGTCACTGCTGGACATGAGATGTTGAGTTTCATGGATGGATTTAGCAGATACAACCAGATCAAAATGCATAAGGATGACATTCCAAAGGTATCATTTATCACTGACTTTGGTGTTTATTGTTATCTTGTTATGGCGTTTGGTCTCAAGAATGCAGGAGCCACCTATCAAAGGTTGGTGAATAGAATTTTTAAGGATCTTATTGGTAAGACTATGGAAGTCTATGTTGATGACATGTTAGTCAAGAGTCTAGTAAAGACTGATCATATAGCCCATTTAAGGGAAGCTTTTGAGGTCCTGAGGTACCACAAGATGATGTTGAATCCTACGAAGTGTGCTTTCGGAGTAGGATCTGGAAAATTCTTGGGACTGATGGTCTCAAAGAGGGGAATTGAGGCTAACTCGGATAAAATAAAGGCGATCCTGGACATGGAACCACTAAAAACTGTTAAGGATGTTCAGAAGCTTACAGGAAGGGTTGTTGCGCTAGGACGATTCATCTCCAAGTCAGGAGACAAGTGCTTGTCATTCTTCAAGTCACTAAAGAACATCAAAGACTTTGTATGGAGTGAGGAAAACCAGAAGGCATTTGAAGAGTTAAAGAAGTATATGGCCCAGGCCCCGTTGTTGGCCAAGCCTGTTCTGAGTGAAATTTTATTCTTATACTTGGCTGTTTCAGAGAGCGCCTTGAGCGCGGTGTTGGTTAAAGAGGAACTGAAAGTCCAGAAACTCGTATACTATGTCAGCAAAATTTTGCATGGTGCTGAGTTGAATTATTCAACTATTGAGAAATTCGCTTTAGCCTTGGTAATGGCTTCAAGAAAGCTGCGTCCTTATTTTCAAGCTCACCAGATTGAAGTGCTAACAAATCAACCACTGAGAAATATCATTCACAGTCCCAAGGCAAGTGGGAGACTGATTAAGTGGGCAATAGAGTTGGGAGAGTTCGATCTCAAGTATAAGCCACGTACGGCCATAAAAGCCCAGGCACTAGCTGACTTCGTGGTGGAATGTACCATACCAAACCAAAAAGTTGGGGGGCAGGAAGATACCATACCTCAAGACAAGGGAGTCGATAATGGGGACAGGGAGAAGGATGATAAGGAGAAAGAATATTGGATTCTCTATTTTGATGGAGCATCAAAAACAAATTCCAGTGGAGCAGGGTTGGTTTTGCAAAGCCCTGATGGATTCTTAATTGAGTATGCTATGAAGCTAGACTTCCCAACCACAAACAATGAGGCAGAGTATGAAGCCCTGATTGCTGGCCTTGGTCTAGCTGGGACACTTAGAGTCAAAAACTTAAAGGTCCGTGGAGACTCGAAGCTGATCATATCCCAGGTAAAGGGAGAATTTGAGGCAAGGGATGATACGATGGCTAAGTATGTTCGCCTAGTAAGGGCTGTGATGACCCAATTTAATGAATGCCATGTTGAACACATTCCAAGGGAAGAAAATGCTAAAGCAGATGCGCTATTAAAATTTGCTTCATCTGAGATTGAAGAAAGTTCAGGAAGTGTGTACTTCCGTGTTTTGAAGACACGAAGCATAGATGTTAAGCTTGTGGCTCCCATAGGCTTGGGGACATCATGGATTGATCCCATCAAGGCTCACATTCAGACCGGTTGGTTGCCAAGCGATGCAACTGAGGCACGGAAGTTAACTATTCGAGCACTACGGTACTCCTTGATAGATGGAATTCTGTATAAGAGATCTTTCGTGGTTCCTTACTTGAGGTGTCTCAGGCCCGACGAGGCACGCTTGGCTCTTGAGGAAGTGCATGAAGGTATTTGTGGGCAACACTTGGGGGGCAGGGCCTTGGATCATAAGATAACCCGTTTAGGCTTCTATTGGCCAGAAATGATGGCTGATGCCAAAGAATATGTGAAGAAGTGTGATCGCTGTCAGAAGCATGCACCAGTTGTTAGACAACCCCCCGAGATGCTGACCTCTATCAACTCGCCTATTCCCTTTGCCATGTGGGGGATGGATATTCTAGGGCCTTTTCCTATGGCCACGGTATAAAGGAAATTTCTGATTGTAGCCATTGATTATTTCACCAAGTGGATCGAAGCCAAACCCTTGGCCAAAATCACAACTAAGCAGGTTGCACAATTCCTGTGGGAAAACATTATGTGCCGATATGGAATTCTCCGTATCCTCGTCACTGACAATGGAACACAATTCAACAATGAGGAATTCAAGAAGTATTGTGAAGAAAATGAAATTGAGTTACGATTCACCTCTGTGGCTCACCCGCAAGCCAATAGGCAAGCAGAGGTAGCAAATCGGATAATCCTGGATGGACTAAAGAAGAGGATCGAGAAGTCAAGAAATAATTGGGTGGATGAGATACTTCCAATATTATGGGCCTACAGGACTACCTGTAGAGTCACGACAGGAGCAACTCCCTTCATGTTGGCATATGGGGCAGAAGCAGTAGTTCCAGTAGAGATATCACATTCCTCTCCAAGGATTCAGGCTTTCAATGCAGAAGAAAATGAGGAAGGGCAGAGGTTAGCCCTGGATTTAATCGATGAAGTGCGAGATAAAGCACATGCAAAGATAGTAGAATATCAGAAAAAGGCTTCATTCTACTACAACCTAAGGGTTAAAGAGAGGTTTTTCAAACAAGGTGACCTAGTCTTGAGAAAGATAGAAGCTTCTGGTGTCGGACAAAAAGGAAAGCTAGCCCCGAATTGGGAAGGGCCGTACAGAGTCAAGAGCGTTCAGGGTAGAGGAACCTACAAGCTGGAGACTATGGATGGGTTTGAAGTCCCGAAGAGCGTTCAGGGTAGAGGAACCTACAAGCTGGAGACTATGGATGGGTTTGAAGTCCCGAGAACCTGGCACGCACAAAACCTGAAGGTTTACTACGTGTAAGATAATCTAAGGTCGAACCCATGCTATGTAAGGTTTTGGAAAACCAGACTTCGTATTAAAGAGTTTGAAATTATTTCAATCTAAGGGTGCTTAAAGTTTAAGTGCATATTAAGTATTGTAAAGAAGAAAGAGGCAAATAAGGAAAACAGCATATGGAATATAACCCTGAAGGGTAACAAGTTCTGATATGAATAAAGTTCAAAAAGAAGGTATACAAAAAAAAACTTAGGCCTTGTAAGGCTGAGACTCCTCGGAACCACTATCCGAAGTCTCCTCGGATGTCTCAGTCGTTCCTTCGGACGTCTCGGTCGTCCCCTCCGAAGTCCCTGTAGAGGTTCCCTCTGCGGGAGATGCTGGCTGTTGAGGCGCTGCTCTTGGAAGCTCTTCCACCCTGGCCTTCTTAGTGACAGGCTCAAACTCCTCTTCGGAAGAATCTTCCTCCTCTCCGTCCTTGATCATATCAGCAAGCTTCTCAGTAATACCCCCAAGCTCCGGAACTCGCACAGGGCAAGGGAAGGAGGACTGCTCTAGGACTTCCGGAAATTCATCTTGGACAGCCTCCACAGCAGCATCCCAGCCCTCCTTATAGCTAACTGGGTGTAGGAGGGCATCGTGCTCCACCATCAAGTCCTTGAACTCCTGGGTGTCCATCCAGCCATCAAAGGCTTTATCCTTCTGCGCCTTCAGAATAACATTTTTGGCCCGGGCTGTTTCCAGGTCAGAAGTGGAAGAGGCCAGTTGAGCTTCAAGGGCCTCTATTCTTTGGTTGGCCTCCTCCAACTTCTTGTTAGCATCTTCCAGGCCAACCTTCCAAGCCTTAGCTTGGTGAATTGCCCCTTGGAAATGGGCGTTAGCCTGCAAGAAAAGCAGCAAAAGTATGAGAAAAGAAACATGAAAAGGCAAGTATGAAGGGCATAGGTAAAGGACGTATCGTCGCCAAAGCCTGGGCTCCAAAAAGCTCATTCCCCTCTAAGTCCTGTTGAAGAACAAAATCTTGATAGTCCACCGGGGAGATGGAGTGCTTAGACCATTCCTTGGACAGGGCCGTGCTACCCAATATCGAATCCTTGCCCCGGATCCCCCAAGCAGGTTGAAAATAGGCCCCTGGCCTCTGCTTGGTGCGCAAAACCTGGCTGGGGCCTTCCTCGCCCGGTTCCATTGCTTGAAGGAGGAACTCAGGGAATCGGTCACCAAGGCGTGGGTCTTTAAAGACCTTTCCATCCCTCTTCATCCTGGTTGTCTCCAGGTCTTTAGGCTTGGTAGCCTCCTCAATCTTCTCAGCCACTGCAATAAGCAAAGTTGAAAACTCAGCGGAATAGAAAATGAAATAAAGAAAAGAGAGCGAGATATAAGGGAGGAAACTTACTTTTCTTAGGGACGGGAGAGAGGCCGCGTTCTACAAGAACGGACTCCCGGATAAGATCCCAAGAATGGGAAGTCCCATTATCTTGTGTAAGGAGGTTGAAAGCTCTAGCCTCCTCCTCAGACAAAGTTATGTCATTTGGGCTCCCATCGACGGCAAGCCCGAAGGACGATCGAAACAGGGTGCCTCAATCTCCACCCTCCCAAACAACGAACAAAAAATCTTTCTTCCACCCCAAGTTGTTGTCAGGGATGGACTTCCCATTCACAATATGGGGAATAGTGGGGTGCTGGTTTAGAGAAACCCAACCCGGACTTTTATCAGGGCTGTTTTTGAACTGGAAAATTTTCCTGAAAACAGAAACAGAAGTAGGGACCTTGTGCTTGGCACATTATGACAAGTAGCACAGAATAAGCCTCCAGGAGTTGGGGGGAGTTGGCAAGGGCTGACGCCCACATCAGCCAGTAACAAGGGAATGAACGGATGAAAAGGGAGTCTGATACCTGCCCTTAGAGTATCCCTATAGACGCATAGTGCATCCTTTTTCCACTGGCAGGCCCTGTCGGCCGGACCCGCAAGAACCAGCTTAAAAGGCTCCTTGATTTTGAAGCAGCTGCTCAACTTCTCCAGCTCCTTGGGATCCCGTAAAGCACTAATATGATCGTGCGCATCCAGATGCGCATCAGACGGGTACTCGTCCCCTCGAGTGTTGATCATGTCGATTAAGGAAGTATACCTCGATCGAATAGGAAATTCGTTGGACTTTCTAGCCACGTTCATCTTGGCCAGGCGAGTCATTTTTTTGTCAGCCATCTAAAAAAAAGAAAAAAAGAAAGGGGCACGTAAACAGGCTATCTTAAAACGGCACACAATGGAAAAATAGATACGAAAAGCAAAGGGAGGAATTTTACCTGAAGAAGCACTCCTGAAAAAAGGCTTTGAGCTCCGACTTGCTGTTATTGCTCTGAGAATCTTAGCAGGAGGAGAAAGAAGAAAACTTAGAAATGAGAAGGTGAGGAGTAGTAGCCTTTCCTCATTCCTTTATATAAGAGGAAAAGGAAGTTGAAGGGACGAAAGCCCATTAAGGACAAAGGCCCATAGGAAAAAGCCCAGAAAAAAGAATATTCCATAATATTCCTAGGAATTCTAGAGCATTCTAAACAGGGTGTATTAAGCCCAGATCAATAAAGAGGCCCAGTAATATTTGGTAAAGCCCAATAAAGAGGCCCAGTAATATTTGGTAAAGCCCAATAAAGAGGCCCAGTAATATTTGGTAAAGCCCAATAAGAGGGGCCCAGTAATATTTGAAAAAGCCCAATAGAGAAAGCCAGGCCCAAATCCAATTAGGATTTGGAAAATTCAATTTTAGCCCTAAAAGATGTAAGGCCCAATGGAGAAGGCTAGAAAAAGACCAGAATCCAGGTCGAGATCCAGGTCGTGAATCCTGCCCTAAATCTTTCGAGCAGACACCCGAAAATAACGGGTAATAAAGACCAGAATCCAGGTCGAAATCCAGGTCGTAAATCCTGCCCGAAATCTTTCGAGCAGACACCCGAAAATAGCCGGAATAACGGGACTGAATTGAGGTCAAAACTTCGACCAGGAATGAGGTCGAACAAACCAAGCTTCTTTCAAGAATGGGGGTTAAAGATCCAGGTCGAAGTTCGACTAGGATCCTGGTCGAATTCCAGGTCGTGGATCCTAGTCGAAATCCTTCGACCAGGAAGTAAGAAAACCAAAAAATTTTCAAACAGGATTCAGGTCGAAATTTCGACTAGAATCCTGGTCGAAATCCTAGTCGAGGCTCAAGACCAGGAGCTAAAAAGTGGGGAAGTTTTTGACCTAGATCCAGGTCGAAAGTTCGACTAGGATCCTGGTCGAATTCCAGGTCGTGGATCCTAGTCGAAATGCATCGACCAGGATTGAAAGATTGACCCAAAATTCGACTAGGATCCAGGTCGAAAAAGGGCTGGAAATTTGAAAAATAGGGATAAGTCCCAGAAATTAAGGGAAAAATCCAGAAAAATAGGGATAAATCCCATAAATTAAGGGGAAAATCCAGAAAAAAAGGATAAATCCCAGAAATTAAGGGAAAAATCCAGAAAAATAGGGATAAATCCCAGAAATTAAGGAAAAATCCAGAAAAATAGGGATAAATCCCAGAAATTAAGGGAAAAATCCAGAAAAAAAGGATAAATCCCAGAAATTAAAGGAAAAATCCCAGAAAATTAGGGAAAAACCCAGAAAATTAGGGAAAAATCCAGAAATTAGGGAAAAATCCAGAAAATTAGGGAAAAATCCCGGAAATAAGGGAAAAATTCCTGGAAATTAAGATAATTCCTGAATAAAAGGAAAATTCAATTGTAAATGTGTAGGTCGCTCCACACTTTACGCGAAAATGAAACCCTGTAAGGGAATAAACAGACTTAACTTCTGCGAAACCTAATCAATGTTTCCCAAAAGTTGGGGGGCAAATGATAGGGATAAATAAATTATAATTAAATACTGCAAGGTGTGGGCTGCTAGGCCCAATAAAAAGATATATGATACTCAGACCAGAAAGGTTAAACCTGATGGACCAGATCAGGCCTGATGGAATAAAGAAGGCCCAAAAGCCCTGATTATTAATTAATTTTGTAATTAATTAATAAAGGAAAAATCAGCTATTGAGAATAGTCTCGATAAGGATATAAATCCTTATAGATTAGCCTCAAGGGGACCTAAAAGGATAAGGAATCAGTTTCCTACTATCTAGGACTCCAAAGTCCATTCTAATTATGAGACTTGCCCACCAAGTCTCTTATACCAAGTCCAATTCAAGGACTCCCAACATCTATATAAGGGGCCTCACCCCACAGATCAGAACTACGTTTTTTGGCTTGATCCTCTAATTCACAGAGATACGTAGGCATCTCGTAAAGGCAGATCGAGCCACGAAACACGAGAGCAGCCATTAAAGGCCTTGAGCTCCCGAATCTTAGTAATAAATACAGCAAATAATAACCTTAGTTTTTTATCCATAACACTAATGATTCGAATTTAATACAAAATTATATACATATGAAACTAAAGCGACTAATAAGGGAGAGTGATAGACAAAGCAAATCAGGTATTTGCACATCACATCAAATCCTGACGGCCTACAATTCTCGAATCTTAAATAATGTTAAGAAATCATTACCAACTTCATCTCTCAAACATCTTAGTACTATCATCACATCTATCCGAAATAATGTAAAGAAATTATAAGTACAAACATCTCAACATAAAAATTATGATACAATACCCAAACCAAGTTTCTAGAGGCTTATCAAACTAAGAACATAAAAATTGTAATAAAGTTGTAAATTGGATGGAGCAGAACAAAGACATGATACCTAAAGTAATGGAATGAATGAAAGAAGAAGATAAATATCAGTTTACTCTTTTTTATGAATATTTAATTTTTTTTAAATAATATCAATGCAGATTTCAAAAATAAATTAATATAAAAATTTCATGCTATTGTGTTTTCTAAAATATTTAATTTGTGAAATCGATAAAACTCTAACTTTTTTACAATTCCAAAATAAGAATTAGATTATACTAATAAACTTAGTTAATAATAAATTCAGGTTAGAATTAGAAGTAATCAGTTATTAGGTCTAAAATATTATAATGTGTATAATTGTTCATAAACACACAAATATATATATATATATTATTTTATTCTAACAAATCAATCATATTTTTATTTAAAATAGTGGAATGAATTTAAAATATTATAAGCTTGCTAGACATCAAACTTAATTATTATCTTCAATAAGCTTAACCGTATTTTTTTAAATTCTTATTCAGACTTTTGCTATGATTAGGTTAAGAATTGTTATATACTTAAATAGAAGTCAAAATGGCAACATGCTTGAACATAGAAACATGATGAATACTTTATAATTAGAAAACTGTATATTATCAAATAAATAAATACTAACAAAAAAAGAAACACAACACAAATTAACAATAACATAATGTTCAAGTCTTGAAAATTATTAAGTAAACCTGAAGATATGTGGGCATAATTCACAAAGTTAATATTACATCTCTCACATCACCTGAAACAAAGAACACCAATGATTAGGCTACAAATCTTAAACTTTAAAATTTAAAAATCACTTAAAATTTATATGGATATTACAATTAAAAATCAATTAAAATTAAAAATCACTTAAAATTTATATATTCAAAAACTAACAACAAAAATCAAAAACGAAATAAATGGAATTATGTGTCATCAACCAAAAAATTATTAATCATCTCAATTAAAACAATCAACACTAATCAGTTTATGATTTGAATTTCAAATAAAATTATATACATATGAAATAAAAGTGACTAACAGGGAGAGTGATAAATAAAGTTGTATCATGATCAGTATTTGCTGATCAGGAATAAATACTGATGAGTATTTACACATCGTATCCTGACCTCTATCCTGACCTGGATCAAGATTTGTACACCTGACACCGGGATCAGGATTGTACAATTGGTGTATAATTCTAAAATCTTAAACAATGTGCATAAATCATTACCAACTTACTTCATTTCTCAACATCTCAGTACCATCATCACATCAATCTGAAAAAATGTAAAGAAATTATAAGTAAAAACATCTCAACATAAAAATTATGATACAATACCCAAACAATGATTTTAAAGGCTTATGAAGTTAAGAACATAAAAATTGTAAATAAACTACATGTTCTGTATGTAGTCATCAACATACCTGCTCTTGTTCACTTCGCTTGATGTGAACACAATTTTACCTATAACAAAATGAAGTTGTAAAGTAGATGGAGCAGAACAAAGGTATATAAACTGGTACTCGAGACAAAATATATATACTCATCTTTGTCGATATTTACAATTTTTTAGATATATCGGAGATCAAAATCATAATAAACTCTTGTGCAAAAATGAAATCACAGACTCTGATATAGTATTCAGGTGTAAAATGAATTAACAAAACTATATGTGTTTCAAGCCCACGTCATTCATCTGAGATACAAAGAATTTAAAAACAGTGAAACAACTGAACTCCTAAAAATAAGCAAATGGGCTCATGGGCCAACAAAACGACTCCTACAAACTCTCAGAGTACACATACGTTATTCAACAAACTAAACACACGTAAAAGACTTATTCAACTCAGATAAAATTAAGACAAATTTAACATTAAATTCCAACAATCTCCCCCGTAATGTTAAACATGTCAGATCACCTCCTGCATTCCCAGAAGCTTCCTCATGCGCTCAAACTTTACTGTCACCAAAGCTTTTGTTAATATGTCTGCTCGCTGGTTTTCTCCACTAATGTGTTTGATGACAACCTCTCCTCGTTCAATGCACTCCCTGATAAAGTGAAACCTTATGTCAATGTGTTTGCTGCGTTTGTGAAAAACTGGATTCTTCGCCAAATCTATTGCTGATCTGTTATCAATATAAATGACTACAGGTCCTTGACTCTCGCCTGTAAGCTGCATCATAACATTCCTCAGCCAAATGCCTTGGCACGCAGCTGCTGCAACAGCCATATATTCTGCTTCACACGACGAAAGAGCAACACTACGCTGCTTTTGTGACACCCAGGTTACCAAACATTCATTAAGATAGAATACCACTGCCCCTGTACTTCGACGATCATCCAAGTTCCCTGCCAAGTCACTATGCCAAGTCACTATCAGAATAACCCGTTAACACATTATTTCCACCATCCTTAGTATAGACTAGACCCAGGTTCAATATGCCTTTAATATATCTCAGAATTCGTTTTGCTGCATAAGATGCATCAAAGTAGGTCTTTCCATGTGTCTGCTAATCACTCCAACAGCATACGCTATGTCCGGTCGTGTGTGCACCAAGTACCTAAGCCCTCCAACCAAGCTCTTGAACAGAGTTGGATCTACTATTTTTCCTCCTTCATCCTTAGTGATAACTTCTATTGGATCCATTGGATATTTGCACGGATTACAATCAACCATCCATGACCTTTCCAAGACTTTCTTTGCATACCCAGTTTGCTTCAATGTTATGCCATCGCCATTCTGCTTCACTTCAATACCGAGATAATATGTTAACTTTCCCATGTCACTCATCTCGAAAGTACTGTTCATCTGATTCTTAAACTCTTGTATTAGTACATTGTTCGTACCAGTCACAAGCAAGTCGTCGACATAGACACCCACAATTAGAGAGTCAGCCCCCCTTCGTTTTACATACACTCCGTGTTCATAAGGGCACCTCACAAATCCCAACTCCTCAAGACACTTATTAAGCTTTGAGTACCACGCACGTGGTGTCTGCCTTAACCCATACAAGGCCTTGAATAATTTGTAGACATAACCATCCTTACATGGTTTACTGAACCCTTCGGGCTGAGAAATGTAGACATCTTCCTTTAATTCTCCATTTAAGAATGCCGTTTTGACGTCCAAATGATGGACCTGCCAAGAGTTCCTCGCTGCCAAAGCAAGGAGCAATCTCACAGTCTCGAGTCTTGTTACAGGTGCAAAGAGCTCGTCAAAATCCACCCCCTTTTCTTGCACGTACCCTTTAGCTACAAGGCGTGCTTTGTATTTTATAATGTTTCCTTCTGCATCTTTCTTCAATTTGTATATCCATTTCAAGCCTATAACCTTGCTTCCTGGTGGCAACTTAGTTAGTTCCCACATTTTGTTTCTTTCTATGGAATCAATTTTATTTTGCATCGCTTGTCTCCAATCTTTGCTTCCTTTCGCATGACTATATGAGCTTGGCTCGTCTATTCCCATAAGTAACAGTTCATCCTATTCTTCAACCACCTCAGTTTCTGCATACACATCCACCAAGTTTCTGAATTTTCTGGGTGTATGACTATCATCATACCTTTCGCTGTCATCTTCATTCCTCTGTCCTTGTGGTGTTCCCATCTGATCTTGAGCATTGTCATCAGTCATGTCTCCCCCGTAGTCCGTACTTTCATTTTTCTCGTAGTCATATATGTCTGGAACCACAAAATATCCTTGCTGAACTTCATTACTTGACGTTGAATCCTCCCATTTCCAGTACTTACCTTCTTCAAATTTCATATCTCGACTAACAACAATACGTCTGTTCACTGGGTCATACAATCTGTATACCTTGGTGCCAGGTTCCTTCCCTAGGTTCACTGTCATCATGCTTCTATCATCTAGTTTCCGTTGATTAAAACCAGGAACTTTCATGTGCACAATGCACCCAAAAACACGAACATAGCTGAGATTTGGTTTCTTTCCCTTCATTGCCTCATATGGTGTTTTCCCAGTTAGTGCCCTGGTTGGTACTCGGTTCAAGATGTATACGGAGTGTCTAACTGCTTCTGCCCACATCGAAGATGGAAGATTGGCATGTTTCAAGAAGCTTCTCCCCATCTCTACCACTGTACGATTTCTGCGCTCAACAACACCATTTTGTTGAGGCGTGTACGGTGCTGTAAAATGCCTCTCTATCCCCTTTTCTTCACAGTAGGCCTTGAAGTCATTGGATGTAAATTCGCCTCCATGATTCGTTCTTAGTACCCCAATTTTGGTATTTGTCCTGGTTTCAATTTTTGCTTGAAAGTTTTTGAATATAATGAAGGCATCGCTCTTACTTTTCAGCATAAATACCCACATGAACCTGGTGAAATCATCGACTAGCAAGAAAAAATATTTTTTACCTGCTCGAGTGTTGGGAGATATGGGGACGCAGATATCACCATGAATCAATTCCAGAAATTTGGTAGCACTAAAAGTAGATTTGGAAGGAAATGGTCTTCTAGTGTGTTTTGACATCAAGCAGCCACCACATACTTCCTTCGGTTGCTGCACTCTTGGCATGCCTATCACCATTTGTTATTTCTGCATCATCACCATTGCAGGAAAATTAACATGCCCCGGACGAGCATGCCACAACCATGAAGGATCCTCCAGTCTTGACAATAGACATACCGTTTTTCCAAATTCAATAACAATTCGATACAATCTATTTGAGGACCGTTTCACATTCATGAGCAATCTCTGATGCTCATCATAAACTTTTAAATATTCTCCATGAAGTATAACTTTATTACCCTCCTCGGATAATTGCCCTAAACTGATAATATTGCTACGTAAGCTTGGAATAAAGTATACCTCGCAAAGTAGTCTTTCTTCTCCGTTCTTGTAGTTGAGGCTTATGGAGCCCCTTCCTTTTATTTCCACTGTTGATCCATCTCCAAATTTCACCTTACCAGTGATTGTCTCATCCAACTCATAAAACTTCGATCTTTGTCCAGACATATGATTGCTTGCACCATTGTCTAAGTACCATACATCGGACTCCCATTTTTCTTCATTATTCACCTTCAACAATTTTGGTTGTAGTCCTCGTTCGTCGATTTCAATATTATTCACCACACCTTTATCATGCTTGGCCAAGAGCAGTGCAGGTTCATCATCAGATTGAGTCAAATAGGCTTCTGGTTTGTGTTCTTTCACTCTTCTTGGTTTACGACATTCGGCTGCAAAGTGGCCATACCCAAAGCAATTGAAGCACTTGACTCTACTTTTATCTTGAGTACTGCGAAATTTCGTTCCTACAGCTCCGGTAGCACTTCCTCGGTTTGATCTCTTGAGCCATTCTTCACGTGTTAACAGTAGTTTACTATCGTCCTTTTCCCTCTTGATCCATTCATCCTCTATCAACAACAGCTGCTCGCTACTGGTCTCATTCGTGCCCTTCAATCTCTCTTCATGAGCTTTTAGTGAGCCTATGACCTCCTCCATGGTCATGGTGTCCAAATTTCCGAATTACTCCAAGGTGGATGCAATCTGTAAGAACTTAGTGGGAACTGCTAGCAATAATTTCTTTACTACGTATGATTCCTCCACTACTTCACCAAGAGCTCTTATGTTGGACACGATACCATTAATCTTCATGTAGAACTCATCTAGTACATCTGTGTCCTTCATATTCAGAGCTTCAAATTCCGCTTTTAGAGTTTACACCCTGGCCTTCTTAACTCTCTCTGCCCCTGGCTCATTGTTTTGATCGCCTCTCAGGCCTCCTTTGTCGACCTCTTATCAGCAATAGCAAGTAGTAAATCCTCTGGAATTCCTTGATACATCATCGCCAATGTGACTTTGTCCATTTTATCCTCTACTGTCCCCTTGGGATCACAAGGCTCCACCGCATCCCAAACTTCATGGGCTTGCATGAATACCCTCATTTTCATAGACCAAGCAGTATAATTCCCTTTCGCCAACATTGGATAACTCAATCCAAGCGAACCTCCTTTCTGCTTGTTTCCATCCATGGCTGCTATAGACTTTGACATATGTCGACGTACCTATTCCTTCCACACCCGCTCTGATACCAATTCTTGTGCAAAAATGAAATCACAGACTCTGATATAGTATTCAGGTGTAAAATGAATTAACAAAACTATATGTGTTTTAAGCCCACGTCACTTTCATTCATCTGAGATACAAAGAATTTAAAAACAGTGAAACAACTGAACTCCTAAAAATAAGCAAATGGGCTCATGGGCCAACAAAATGACTCATACAAACTCTCAGAGTACACATACGTTATTCAACAAACTAAACACACGTAAAAGACTTATTCAACTCAGATAAAATTAAGATAAATTTATCATTAAATTCCAATATAAACCTCATTCATGTCTAAGCTACAAACTCTGATCTACAAATTTTAACCTACAAAAGAAACAAACAAATAGTCAGACTTCAAAAAAATGAAAAAGTGAAGAAGAGAGTAAATTATAAAGAGCATAGAAGATGTCAAGAATTTGAAATTCAAATCTTGTATATAGAACGACTAAAAGAGAGAACAAAGTGTGGAATTTGAATTTCAAATTGGGTACGAATGGTATGATTTGTATTGGGGAATTTGGGGAATGGGAAAGTGAAAGCTTCCCATAGAAGCTTCACAATCACAAAAGTAGAACATATGTATTCATATGTAGATATGGGTAGAATAGGTATAATGTTATAAATATTTGGCAATGTACTATAATTTACAAAAAGGTTGGGGGATATTTTTAATCTTTAAACACAGAAAAAGACTCCAGGATTTATACTATTAATAGATTAATAGATTAATAGATGTATACATTATGATTCCTGGATATATTTTGACATGTACTACCTGTTTTACCTTATAAATGCTTTATAAATTGGTTTAAAACCCGTGCAATGCACAGGCTTTTTAAATATATATTTTTAATATTTTTAATTATTTTACATAAGAATTTTTATAACAAATTTGATCATAATTTAATCATGTTGGTTAGTTTTTATAATAGTAGTTGATATTAGTAATTTATATCAATAAAATTATATGTTTAAGAAATTACAATCTTAATAACATAATGTTATTAATGTTGTAGATTAAAAACTAGGGTGTGTTATTAATTAATGCTAGAGTTTGTGAGTTTCGAGCTTTAATGGCTGCTCTCGTGTTCGAGACTATCGGTACTTACAAGATGCCTATGTATCTCTGTGTGATAGAGAATCAAGCAAAAAACGTAGTTCTAGGTTGAAGGGTGGAGCCCTTTATATAGTGGTAAGTCTAGGGTTAGACTTATTTTGGGAGACTTGGTGGACAACTCTCCAACTTAGATGGTGATTAGGATTCCCATAAAGGAAGGAACTCCAGAACCTTCTATGTAGGACTTTGAGTCCATCTAGGACACATGTATGTGCTCTTACAGCCGTATTGGGCTTAGTCCATGAACAACTTATGTTCGTGGATCTTGACGACCTCTGCTGGTGGGTCTTGTCTACATGGGTCGTCTTGAGTCTGCTACAAGTTTGGACCAGACATGTCTGTACTAAACTTCAGACAAGAAGCCTAATTCTAATGAATGTGACATTTAATGTGTCTTTAGGATGTATTTTCTATCCATATTATTTCCCCCCAACTTCCAGGAATACTGCTCGAATTTTTATGGAAGTTATAATGGTCTTTTCGCGACTCGGGGTACTTTCGGCCCTTCATGGGCGTCGGCCCTTCATGGGCGTCGGCCCTTCATGGGTATCGCTATTTTATCGTAAAGTGTGGAGCGGCCTATACGTTTACAATGACTTATATAGTGCGAGTATACACACTTAAGGCCTTTGCACATGCTAATTGGATAGTGTTTAACACTAAATGGTCCTAATCGGGACTAAAAAGTGAGCGTTTATCACCCCTTAACCTTCGTCAAGGTTAATTACAAGGTGAAAGTTGCTAGCAAGCCCTCATCCGGGCTAATCGGCCCTAATCGGGGCTAATTTCCATGTATAAGTTGCTAACTAGGCTTAAAAGAGCTTAATTTTAACCTAGAATGTACTAATTGGCCCTAATCGAGGCTAATCTGCCCTAATCGGGGCTAATTGTCTTAATCAGGACTAATTAGCATGCATAAGACACTAATCATCCCTAATTCACACTAATAACGTGAGGGAATAGGTTAAACGGCCCTAATCAAGGTTAATTTCATCACATGAGTCACTAATCCCCCTAATCCAGGTTAATTATGTGTAATATACACTAATCGGCCCTAATCGGGGCTAAATTTCACTAATCGGCCCTAATCGTGGCTAATTTTAAAATCCTGAAAATTTAAAAAAAGTCGAATTTTTTCTACTTTTTCCATTTTTGCAAAAAAATTTAAAATTTTCGCAGGGGGGGTCGCTGGGACTTTGCAGAACCTCCTGCAGGGCAGCCTACAGGAGTAACTACTCGGCCAAAAGGCCTCACTCCGGCCTGCTCGGCCAATCCTGGTCGGCTAGGGGCAGGATCCCCTGTTCCCTGCTGGCCAGGGGTGTTTGCTCTATTTTTTTTTACAGAATCTTCTATCCGGACTCAAGCCCTTCATGTATTCTGTTCGACTTTTCTTGCTCTAGATCATCCATGGGATTAATCTCATGGGGGTCCTAGAGTCCCTCGTGGTTCTTCTACCCTTGTTTTAGTGAACGTTCTGTATGCATTCTATCGAACGTTCTATACTCGTTCTACTAAACATTTTGTGCTCTATTGAACTTGTTCTATAGGATATCCTGTACTCCATTGAACTTGTTCAAACTTTCTTTATAGGATGTTTTGTACTCCAACGAACTCATTCTCGGAGACGTTCTAGTCTTCACGAAACTGATTTCCGCTGAGAGTTATCCATTCAAAGAAATTTCCAAGTGACTTCACAGGAGGGTCTCCGGAACAACTTCAGAAGACCTCAGGGCTAACCTACAGAGGCTCCTAGTCGGCCTCAAGGCTCCATTTGTAGCCTAGTCGTCCAGGCCTGTAAGAACCCAAATTTTTGACGTCTGTAAAAGACCTTTAGGAATATTAATCTTGCGGTTTAATAAAAACTTTTGCGACCACATCATATACGAGTTTTTAATTTAAGTTTCCGAGTTCATATTGTGGTTATACGTACTAAATGAGTGTATGCAAAAGTCATGAGTTTTCGAAGAAAACCAATAGCTCAAATTTTACGAGCCATCGAGGAATAAGAGAATTATACTACAATCAAGAAAATCTTGAGAATTATAATTTCATAACTCATAACCAAGTACGAGCACTGGAAATGGTAATGATTTACGATAAACGGAATTATTCGACGTAACATTTACGAGAATTGATTTAAACGTACGTGAACGAATGCGAGATAATGTAGGATGGCAATGGACCAAGTGATAACCTAGGAAAATTAAGTATTTATAAATTTATCTAACAAGTAATAAATTAGGAACCTAGTTACAAAAATAGATAAATAACAAATTTCAATAAACATAAAATCCAAGGAGCTTATCATGCAAGCTTTGACAAATGAGACACCTATTTAATCCTAGCCTTTGAAAATAGAATGCATCTTGTCCTACACACTTTCTATATTCACAAGAAGCCTATTTCCACCACATTTCAAAGAAGCAAGCAAGGCAATTCTCTCTCTCTCTCCAAAAACCCAATGCTGATATCCAAGAATACCATGGGAAGAAAAATTCATATCTCATGATCTACTCATTCAAAAATCACCAAATTTTAACCAAAGATTCCTCATACCATTTACAGGGTACATTAAAAATTTCATGGCCATTGATTTAGTATAGCATAGTCAAATCCTTGCTCAAAATTGGTGGTGAATAGTAACTCCGAAAATCACTAACTTATTTTCTTCATTTTTCATGGAAGTTTAAGGCTTCTAAAGCTAGACCAAGGCTTCATCAAGGATCTTAGGACTTTATTAAGTATTAAAAAGCTTCGAAGAAGGTATAAACATTCATCCAAACTTTGTTTAAGTTTTAAGTTTCAAGAAAAGTAAGGATCTTGGATATAAGTATGGTTTTGATGATTAATTTGATATTATCTTGATGTTTAGTTAATTAGTTTTAAGGTTGATGATTGTTGCCTCAATAACATTATGTTCTTGAGAGGAGTTAGTGTTGAGATGATTATTTGATGGTTGTTGATGGTGGTATAATGATTTAAGACGTAAACGAAACTAGAATCGTAATCGTAACCTCGTTAAAATGAACAAAACTCAACTTAAGTTTCTGCAGAGGTTCCCGAATGTATAAACTGTAGTTTCTTGAAACGTGAGACTTGATTATGATAGAAAATGTTATGAGGATCGTTTAGGCGCTTGAATCTCTTGATTTCCATTTACGGATAAAAGGTTATGACCGTTTTAGTAAAAGTGATTCACGCGACAAAACTGCTACAAATTTTGAACTTTTAAATATAAATGATCGACTTAAAAATATTTAAAAATCATGAAATTTTTTACAGAGAGTAATAAATAGAGGTTATTAGCTGCCATAAAAATTTCAAGTAAAAATGTTGACTTCTCAATTTTATAGAAAATATCGGAGCCGAGGTCGCAAGAAGTACGAACGTCAAAAACAACCCCTGTTAGGAGATTGCCACTTCGGGATTTTAACCCCTGTTACCAGAGAACCATTTTCAAACGATGTGTTCTAAATTTTGTCTAGATCATGCACGCGAAAATGGTGCATCAATTGAGTTAATGGTTTGAGAGATATCAATGTTATAGTGAAAGTAGATTGAATAGTAAAACTTCGTAGTTTACCCAACTTTTGAAATGCTTTTCACCTAATTAAATTCATTTTATCAAAATGAAAATTTTAGGATAAATATTATAAGAACTCAAGAAGCTCCTCGAGGTGGTTTTGTATTAAAATATTAATTTTACGAATTATTAAAAATTATAGAGTGTGAGTCGCGTAATAGTAATATTCGGTAAAGTTAAATCTAGAAGACCACTTTGATCGTCTATTTCGACCAAGGAGTGATACTTATTTCGAGTCGATCGAATAATGAAAATTATAAAGTATTGAACTTATTCGAAATATAAGTTAGTGATGAGAGTAGGAATATTGATTAAGATTATGATGTTTGTTAATTAAAAAACCCGGAACGAGAGGAAGTCGGGAAACGTATCTTGGACTCCAGGGAAGTTTTCAAACCCTACATTTTAAAACTGTTGTGTTGTATTGTTTTCAAATAAATGCTATATATATACATGATGTTGTATTACGATATTCACTAATTTTGATATATAATATCGTACGATATATTAATGATTTTGGTATATGTAGATTACTGAATTTTAATCGATAACGCTAGAGAGTAGCGTTGTATATATGAAGAGTATATTTTAGACCGAGAATCGGTCAGTATAATTTGATGAAAACCCGGAAGTATTCCGGAGATGTTTTATTTAAGAATATTTTAACTCCAACATAAGCGTGATGTATGATTATAAGACCGAGAGTCGGTCAGAGTTTTAAAACGAAAACCCGGGAATCATCCCGGAGATGTTTTGGACGATTAAAGTCTGTACTTATTTTATTCTAAGGGACTCGATGTCCACTTGCGAAACATTAAATACCTCTAATATATTTAAAATAATTTCCAAAGATCGTATTCCCTCAACTACATTTGTTTACTTGAGCAACGAATATTATTTCAGAAAATCAATTGAATAATTTCAGATCGTCGAAGAATATTATCTCGACTTATTTTAAATATTTTGAATATAGTTTCAAAAGAAACTCCCCCTTATTTAACTAATCTGTTGACAACGGTCAACTCACATCCTTAGTACTTCCTCCGAAAATTCTCGGAAGTACATATATATACATAAAAATCAAAGTGTACCTATCAATAAGCAATATGCTTGGGGAACAATATAAGTTGCAGATATATGATGGGATTCTTACAAGGACAAAGAGGGGTAGACTCTAGTACTTCGTGGACTGGGGAGACTACCAATTTACTACCACATGAGAAGGTATCTTATATACTGATGAACATGTGGAGTATGCGTACCTAAGAGGGATGGACACAAAACCGTGTCTTGAGAGGGATAGACACGAAGTGTGTACCTGAGAGGGATGGACACAAAAAAGGCCCGAATGCGGCCAGGGTATAACCAATAATAAAAAGGGAATCGTCCGTCTACTAGTAGAAAAGGTTACTATTTCCGTAGTACGACTGATCATCGTATGCGGTGGCTCCAGTGAATGTCCTATTCTTCCAATTGGAATTGTGATGCAATACCATAACCCAAGCCTAGGTGCTGGGTTTACTGTGGCGCCCTCCAAACCCGGGTAAGAACTTTGGGGTCCATACACACACACCTTATTTATAACCTGCTTATAACAATAATAAAGATAATGCTAATATACAGTGACCCTACTTACCAACTACCACGGACCGTAACAGGTTAAAGTATACACACAAGCCACACACACACTTATATTACAAACCGTCCAAATCCCAACTATTCAAACTTAGAACTGAGTATTAAACATTATTACAAACTTTTACAAACTTAAGTTGTCTCAAAAGATGCCTACTAGCTTAATTCGATCAACCTGAACCCCTAGCTCTCGCGCTGGACTAGGGATCCTCGCTACCAACTAGTTCATTCTTAACTGGAAAAGAACATAAACAATATCGCACAAATGAGCTAACTAGCTCAGCACGTCACAATGACAAAACTGAGAATAATGATCATAAAGTGAAAAGGGTTATGATATCAAGTGAACAATGAATTACGATTTAGAATTGGATATTATATTTTAATTTTAAAAACCAAGGTTATGCTGCTGATCAGTCACGCACTAACCACGAGCAAAGCACACAGCACTGCTCTAACTACTGGATCCAAGGCACACACTGGCCTAACTTGACCATTTATATGGTCTGACCACGAATCTGGTCCATAATTTTATAAAACAATCCAATTCTAACATAATAACAGAATAAATAATGTAAAGCAATAAACAGAATCATAAACAACATTGGATGTTCGATATGGCAATTTCAAAGCTTGGCTGTTAGGTAATGAAAGAATTGGATAACAAAGGAATCAATGTTTCAGGGTTACCAGGAATTGGTCTTTCAAATAATAAGGTACAATGGTTTGAGTATGTAAGTAATTGGATTCAGTGTTTGGTGTTTAGTTTGTATGTATTTGTGGAGTAGTATCGTATATTTGTGGTTCGTATCTGGGTGTACAACAATCAATGGTTTAGAAAGAAAAAGGTTACGGCTCAAGATCAATAACTGGAATCAGGGTTTAGGGTTCAGTGCTTCAAAGCACTTGTAATATAAAACAGGACTATTAATCAACTACAATATATCTCGAGAAAGTTCGGAACACTTGCCTGGTACTAGCTTGCTATACTACACTAACTTCCAATTACAACTATCTACTCATCGACTATCTATTTCCCTTTCCTATGCCTTGCCTCTTCTGCTCATATATCATAAACATCTATCAATATTCAACTCATACGTATCTATTCGACATACACTTCTATCTACCCTTCATTTTACCCAAATCTGATTAACGGATTGAAAGTTACGCTATAAATAAGTAAACACTGAACATATAGACCGACAGTTAACCAACAAGTCACATATAGCACATAACACGTTAAACAATCAATGATATATCATTTATAAAGAAGTCTGGGGTCATAAACAGGCTTTCGGGTATTTAAAATGATTTTTAAAACATTTTTCGGAATTAAAACGGGTTGTTGGATCAATTTCAGACTAATAAACAAGGTTCGGTTGGCCAAATCTGGCTTCAAAACAATTTTATAATAATTATCGAGCCTTGAAAACAATTTAAAATAATATTTTAAAGCTCGAAAACTATTTTTCGAAATTTTTTAAATCATTTTTAAATACTTTAGGCTAATTAAATAATTAACTAAAATCAATTAATAAGTAATTAAATCAATTAATCAATCAATTTTTGAATTAATTGACCAATTAATCAATTAAATATTAACTAAAATTAATTAACTAATTAATTCAGATTTATTTTTGAATTAAATATAATTTTTGGAATTAAAGTAATAATTTTTGAAATTTTTAGAAATTAAAAATGAATTTTTATAATTAAAATAAATAGGAAATATGATTTTTAAACATTTTTAAAACAGGAATCCTATTTCTGCAACTTTCCAGAAACTTAAGGGACTAAACTGTATCGTCCCCAAAAGTTTAGGTACCAAACTGCAAATTTTACAGGGCTCGCCGGAAAATGACCGGGCTTCGCCGGAGATGGCGTTTCCGGAATCGTCACACCTTCAGGAGCTCCAGATATCATTTACAATTCATGAGAAACACATCCCAATAATCATTTTGTCCTAATAACCCCAGACCTGGCCGGAAAATGGCCAAGTACTTCACCGGTTTCCGGTGACCCGACGAAACTTCAAAACACAACTTCTTTCGATTCAGACATCCTCTGTTAACGAGCTATATACCAATCGATTGCAAATTTTATAAGGAACACAACCCACTATAATACAACAGCTAATAACCCATAGATCAAAAAGCCCTAAATTTCAATTAAAAATATTCATACGGGTTATAAACCCTAATTTCAAAATTCGAAGGTTAAACTCAATTTTGAACATGTATTGAACTCCAAATCAGTCATATGACATATGAAAATCATCAGGAAAACAAGCTCTACAACATGCAAGCATCAAATCATCCAAACAATCATCCGAACAAAAAATCATATTTTTAATCAAAATAATTCGAAAATAAATAAATTTCCAGAAAATAAAACTTTGATTCTGCAGTGATATGGAACACAGATTCTGATAGTACACCTCAAGACCTTCGTTTTGAGTACTCGAGCTTTCCAAACGGATTCCAGTAACACCTCCGATTGTTGGTTTGATTTTCAGAAAAGTTTATGAATATATAAATTTTCTCTGGAAAATTATGTAATTACTGTCTGCAAATGATTTTTGGTACGAAATAAAATACGGTAAAGGTTATTTATAATTACAGAAAATTAGTATCCCATTGGATCATTCTAGATACAAAATGGTACGTTTATTTATAAAAACTGATCCAAATGGTACCGGTTTTCGGGATAATTATCCAAACCAGTACAAATTGTATTGCGGTCTTGGTCTCAGCGCCTGGTTACACGTATTACGAGGTGATAATTGTGATAGTTTAATAAAAAGATCCAGTTTATTGAAAATAAGAGTTTTATTGATTTACCGAAACAAATAATGTATCGAAAATGTTGCGCCGGGTCGAAAAAGTCGAAACATGGAAAATGCTCGGAATATTGCAATTAGGTTAGGAAGGAGTTCTCCGAAGAGTTTCGGGTTATAAAAACGTAAAAACGGATGACGTCGGTTGGTTCCCAATTGTATAAAATAGTTTTTAAATACTCGGAATTTTTTTTTATAAAATCCATATATTTCCTATAAAATCATAAATCAACATAAAAATAAAAAGGAAAATATGACAATTATTTATATTTTATTTTGGACATATAAAAATTAAAATACTCAATTAGTATTATTTTTAAACATCCAAACACATTTAACACTTAACAAATAATTCACAGAATAAATACTGAACATATGTAATAATTATTTATTAGCAAAAATAATTACACGATATATCCCGGATATTACATCCTTCCCTCCTTAAAAGGATTCTGTCCTCAGAATCTCCTAAGAAAATAAATGAGGGAACCTTTCCTTCATATCACTTTCTAACTCCCAGGTTGACTCTTCAACCTTTGGGTTTCTCCATAATACTCTTACTAACTTTACCACTTTATTCCTCAATACTTTCTCTCTTTCTTCTAGAATTTCTATCAGACTCTCTACATATGACAAATCTGCCTGAAGCTCTATTGGCTCATATTCTATTACATGCCTGGAGTCTGGATTATACTTCTTAAGCATCGATACATGAAAAACATTGTGAATGTGCTCCATGTGTGGAGGTAACGCCAACTCGTAAGCTACTTTACCGACGCGCTTTAAAATCTCAAAAGGTCTGACATATCTTGAGCTCAGCTTTCCTTTCTTTCCAAATCTCGTTAATCCCTTCCACGGTGATACATTTAGTAATACCACATTCCCTTCTTCGAATTCCATGTCGTTCCTTGATTGATCTGCATATTTCTTTTGACGGTCTTGTGCTGCTATCAATCTCTTCTGGATAACTTCAACAACTTCCTTTGTCTGCTGCACCAATTCAGGTCCAAGTATTTTGCGTTCTCCTACCTCGTCCCAATACACTGGAGATCTGCATTTACGTCCATAAAGAGCTTCATAGGGTGGCATCCCAATACTGGCGTGATAACTGTTATTGTAAGCAAATTCTATGAGGGGTAAATGCTCGTCCCAACTTCCTTAGAAATCAATAGCACAGACACGAAACATGTCTTCAATTGTCTGGATCGTTCTTTCACTCTGGCCGTCTGTTTGTGGATGGTAAGCCGTACTCATATTTAGTCTCGTTCCCAAATATTCTTGAAAACTCTTCCAAAATCTTGAATTAAATCTTGGATCTCGATCAGATATAATAGACACAGGAACTCCATGATGAACTACAATTTCCTTCAGGTACATATGGACCAACTTGTCGAGTGAAAATCTTTCATTTATAGGCAGAAAATGAGCTAACTTGGTAAGTCTATCCACGATAACCCAGATGGCATCATGATTAGCTTTTGTCCTTGGTAATCCAACTATGAAATCCATGGCAATATGCTCCCACTTCCATTCTGGAATCTCCAATGGCTGTAGCAATCCACTTGGTCTCTGGTGCTCTGCTTTAACTCTCTGACTTGTATAATATCTGCTAACCCATTCCGCAATTTCCCTCTTTATATCTGGCCACCAATAATTTTCCTTTAAATTTCTGTACATTTTGGTACTCCCTGGATGGATTGAATACCTTGAACTATGAGCTTCCTGTAACATTTCATTCTTCAACTCCGTTACTGGTGGAATCCAAATTCTAGAAGAAAACCTAAGAATACCTTGATCGTCCTTTTGCGTGCATAATTCTTCACCTACCAAACAATTTATGTCCTGATCCATTATTTCTTCTTGACACTTCTTTATCTTCTCTAACAACTCCGGCTGGAAAGTCATACTATACATTTTTGCTTCATCAGGCGTGCAAACTCTCATCTCCAATTCCAGTTTCTGAAATTCCTTATATATTTCTTCGGGTACTGATAACACATTTAACTTTTCCTTCCAACCCAACGCGTCTGCTACGACGTTTTCTTTACCGGGATGATAATTAATTGTACAGTCGTAATCCTTGATCAATTCTAACCATCTCCTCTGTCTCATATTAAGCTCCTTTTGTGTGAATATGTATTTCAAACTTTTGTGATCCGTGTAAATCTCGCATTTTTCTCCATATAGATAATGTCTCCAAATTTTCAAAGCTAAAACTATGGCTGCTAGCTCCAAATCATGAGTAGGATATTTCTGTTCGTGTGGTTTCAGTTGCCTTGACGCATACGCAATCACCTTATCGTGCTGCATCAGAATACATCCGAGTCATTTATGCGAAGCATCACTATAAATTACGAAATTTCCTTGATCGTCGGGAAGTGATAAAACAGGTGTCGTGATTAATCTTTGCTTCAATTCCTGAAAACTTTCTTCGCATTTATCGTTCCATATAAACTTTTCATTCTTCCGTGTAAGCTTTGTCAATGGTGTTGCAATCCTTGAGAAATTTTGAACAAATCGACGATAATATCCTGCCAATCCCAAGAAACTCTTTACCTCTGTTGGTGTTCTCGGTCTTTCCCAATTTGTAATTGCTTCAATCTTTGCTGGGTCCACTTTGATCCCTTCATTACTAACTATATGTCCTAAGAACTAAACTTCCTGTAGCCAAAATTCATACTTTGAGAATTTAGCATGTAACTTCTTTTTCCTTAAAATCTCAAAAGCTGTTCTTAAATGTGTTGCATGATCCTCTTCTATCTTTGAATAAATCAAAATATCATCTATAAACACAATAACAAACTTGTCCAAATATTCCTTGAAAATTTTGTTCATAAAATCTATAAACACTGCCGGGGCATTGGTCAATCCAAAAGACATCACTAAAAATTCATAATGTCCATACCTTGTTCTGAAAGCTGTCTTTGGTATATCTTCTGGCTTGATCTTTAGTTGATGATATCCCGATCTTAAATCAATCTTGGAGAAGTACTTGCCTCCCTTCAATTGGTCAAATAAATCATCAATTCTGGGTAACAAATACTTGTTCTTGATTGTAAGCTTGTTGAGCTCCCGATAGTCGCGGCAGAGTCCTATGCTCCCATCTTTCTTCTTGACAAACAATACCAGTGCACCCCACGGGGATACACTGGGTCTGATTACTCCTTTTTCTAACAATTCTTGCAATTGCTTCGCTAGTTTCTTCATCTCAACGGGCGTTATTCTATACGGGGCCTTGGATACTGGTTCTGTTCCAGATGCTAAGTCAATCACAAATTCAATTTCTCTATCTGGAGGAAGTCCTGGTAACTTATCGGGAAACACGTCTGGAAATTCATTAACTACTGGAATATCTTCAAGGTTTGCTGGCTCCTGACTTCTATCAATCACATATGCCACGAAATGCTCGCATCCTTGTCGTAGTAACTTCTTGGCTTGAATCATCGTTAAGAACTTCTTTGCTTGCTTCTGGCCCTTGAACGTTACTATCCTTTCGTCTGACGTCTTCACCATTACCTTCTTATTTTGACAATCTATCTGGGCATCGTGCTTAGATAACCAATCCATTCCTAAGATAACGTCAAATTCTCCTAACTTGAATGGTATCAAATCTACACAAAACTTACTACCAGAAATCTCAATTTCACAATTTCCACAAACTTGATTAACAGATACACGTTCTTGATTTGTTAATTCCACAGTCATTATTTCATTTAAATGCCCAACTGGACAATTTAACTTACTAACAAAATCTTGTGAAACAAACGATCTAGTTGCTCCCGAATCTATTAGCACTTTGGCACATAAAGAATTGACATTAAGCGTACCTACCACGACATCAGTATCTTGGATAGCGTCCTTCACAGATATATCAAAAACTCTAGCCCTTGGAGTTTCATTCACTGCTGGGGTAGATCCCATAATCCTCAATGCATTACTAACTGGGGCTGGTGTCTTGCAATCCCTGGCTATATGTCATGGCTTTCCACATTTAAAGCACATAAATCCAATGGCTGGAACCTTCACTACTGGATTCTGAATAGGCTGATCCTTGTTTGCTGGCTCTCTTGCTGGCTGATTTCGGCACTCCCTCGAATAGTGCCCTTTCTGGTTACACTTGAAACAAACTACATTCAACTTATTACACACTCCTCCATGTTTCTTCCCACATACAGGACAATCTGGAAAAGTTAACCTTAACTGATTCGGCTGATTCACATTGGCTGGACGGTTGCCCTGGCCTCCGTCGCCTGCATTTTGCCTTCTGAAGTTAAAATTTCTCCCTGGCTGAAACTTGCCCTTCTAAAAGTTTGGAAACTTCCCTGGTTGTGACTGACCTTCATTCCCTTCGGAATTTCTCTTCTTACTTTCCTTCTCCTTCTGGGACATCTCGCTCTCTGTCTCTGCAATCATGGCCTTCTGTACAACTCCTGCATAGGTATCCAACTCAAAAATGGCTACCTTCCCTCTGATCCATGGCTTCAGACCTTGCTGGAATCTCTTAGCATTCTTCCTGTCAGTATGCACATATGACGGCACATACCTTTACAACTCTTCAAACTTACTTTCATAATCCGCCACCGCATATTTCCTTGCTTTAACTCTAGAAACTTCAGCTCCATCTGATCCTGAACAAACTGGGGAAAATATTTTTCTAAAAATAATTCCTTAAACCTTTTCCAAGTAATAACATCTGTTCCTTCCAATGTTTTCACAATTTCCCACCAATAGGTGGCTTCATTCTTCAAATAATAGCTTGCAAACTCAACCTTCTGTTCTTCCTTTACTTTCACTAAAGTAAACTACTTCTCTATTTCCTTTAACCAAACATTTACTTCAATCGGTTCTAAGGAACCCTTAAATTCTGGTGGGTTTACCGCCTGAAAAGTTTTGAAAGTTACCTGGGGGCTGGTTTGTCTTTGTTGTTGTTGTGCCAGGTGAACTGTTTGTTGGGCCAAGATTTGGAGAATCAGGGCTATTGCTGGGTCTATGGGTCCTGGGTTCACATTCTGGTTTGTATTATCTTGGTTGTTATTGTTGTTGTTGTTGGTTTCTTCATTCTGGGTGTTGGTGCGGGTATTTCTTCTGGGAGGCATTTTTCTGTAAAGAATCAAACAACTTATTTGGCCTTTAAATCAAATTCTTAGCATAAAAGAAAAGTTTTGTAAAACAGAAATATCTCTTTTTGAAAACAGTTGTAACAGTTGAACTAAGTAAATTGCATGCTTCTTTACAGAATATAAACACTTATGGGAAACAGGGTACATGGTATCACGGGGGTATAACTGGTGTAATAAATAAGGTAAAGTAAAAAAGGTGCAGTAAAGTAAATGACAATACTGGAAAGGAAAAAGGTACTGATATATATAGATCAAAAGTTTTAGGTAGTACAAGTGTAAAGATGCTTCAGAAGTAGAAGAAAAAGGGTACAACAACCTACTCACTAGTCAGCAGATCTAGTCTATAAATACAACCCAAAAGTCTACTGATACATACTACACACTATTGTACATACTACATAGCCATAACAACTCTGATCAGCATCTCCATCTCTGGATCTATGGCTCAACTCCAAGGAAACTTTGGTCCTCCCAGCCTCTCAAAGTCCTCCATCACCTCAGTAGCCCATCCCATAAGTGCATCAGGGCCTCGGCCAGGTAGTGTAGCTCCATGTAGCCTAGCCTCAAGAATCCTGCGTGTCACATGGATCTCCTCTCGAAGCTCCCTCACACCACGATCAACATCTGTAGTCCTGATGATATGCTGTAGCTCTCGGATCTGGGCCAACAAAGAATCACGTTCCAATAAAAGAACCTCATACCGGTAATAAGGAACTGGATGCAATGTAGACTGAAATGGGGCACTCACAACTGAATGCCCAGTGGAATCTGAATCAGCTAGTGGGGGTCCTCTGATAGGTGGCCTTATGCCTGGGGGTGGAATAGCCTGCATTGGTACGGGCTGCAACACAGGTGGAGGTAGAATAGCCAACACTGGTGGGACAACAGGACGTGGATCTGAAGATGGTACTCCAACTGAGGGCTCTGAGTGATCTGCTGATACGGGGATGAAAGAGTCGGCCATCGCTGCTATCTAAAATCATATCGCAATATAAGAATCTCGAACCACGACGAGAATCATACTAATACCTATTATACCGTAGCACTCAACATCTCGACGTTCTATTTTTCTATTCCTTTCTTCTAATCCTAACCCTCTACCCATTCCCGTCAACCTAGGCTTGTGTCAGTGACTTATAACCTGTAGCTCTGATACCAAACCTGTGGCGCCCTCCAAACTCGGGTCAGAAGTTTGGGGTCCACACACACACCTTATCTATAACCTGCTTATAACAATAATAAAGATAATGATAATATACAGTGACCCTACTTACCAACTACCACGGACCACAACAGGTTAAAGTATACACACAAGCCACACACACACTTATATTACAAACCATCCAAATCCCAACTATTCAAACTTAGAACTGAGTATTAAACATTATTACAAACTTTTACAAACTTTAGTTGTCTCAAAAGTTGCCTACTAGTTTAACTCTATCAACCTGAACCCCTAGTTCTCGCGCTGGACTGGGGAACCTCACTACAATCTGGTTCCTTCTTAACTGGAAAAGAACATAAAACATCGCACAAATGAGCTAACTAGCTCAGCAAGTCACAATGACAAAACTGAAAATAATGATCATCAAGTGAAAAGGATTATGATATCAAGTGAACAATGAACTACGATTTAGAATTGGATATTATATTTTCATTTTAAAAACAAAGGTTAGGCTGCTGATCAGTCACGCATTAACCTCGAGCAAAGCACACATCACTGCTCTAACTACTGGATCCAATGCACACATTGGCCTAACTTGACCATTTATATGGTGTGACCACGAATCTGGTCCACAATCTTATAAAACAATCCAATTCTAACATAATAACAGAATAAACAATGTAAAGCAATAAACAGAATCATAAACAATATTGGATGTTCGATAATGAAATGGTTTCAACCTTCACAAAGGATCAATATAGCAATTTCAAAGCTTGGCTGTTAGGTAATGAAAGAATTGGATAACAAAGGAATCAATATATCACGGTTATCAAGAATTGGTCTTTCAAATCATAAGGTACAATGGTTTGAGTATGTATGTAATTCGATTCAGTGTTTGGTGTTTAGTTTGTATGTGTTTGTGGAGTAGTATCGTATATTTGTGGTTCGTATCTGGGTGTACAATCAATGGTTTAGAAAGAATAAGGTTTACGGCTCAAGATTAATAACTGGAATCAGGGTTTAGGGTTCAGTGCTTCAAAGCACTTGCAATATAAAATAGGACTATTAATCAACTATAATATATCTCGAGAAAGTTCAGAACACTTGCCTGGTACTAGCTTGCTATACTGCACTAACTTCCAATTACAACGATCTACTCCTTGACTATCTGTTTCCATTTCCTATGCCTTGCCTCTTCTGCTCACATATCATAATCATCTATCAATATTCAACTCATATGATTCTATTCGACATACACTTCTATCTACCCTTCGTTTTACCCAAATCCGATTAACGGATTGAAAGTTACGCTATAAACAAGTAAACACCGAATATATAGACCGACAGTTAACCATTAAGTCACATATAGCACATAACACGTCAAACAATCAATGATATATCATTTATAAAGAAGTCCCGGGTCATAAACAGGTTTTCGGGTATTTAAAATGATTTTTAAAACATTTTTCGGAATTAAAACGGGTTGCTGGATCAATTTCAAACTAATAAACAGGGTTCAGTTGGCCAAATCTGGCTTCAAAATAATTTTACAATAATTATCGAGCCTTGAAAACAATTTAAAATAATATTTTAAAGCTCAAAACTATTTTTCGGAATTTTTAAATCATTTTTAAGTACTTAAATCTAATTAAATAATTAAATAAAATCAATTAATAATTAATTAAATCAATTAATCAATTAATTTTTGAATTAATTGACCAATTAATCAATTAAATATTAACTGAAATTAATTAACTAATTAATTCAGATTTATTTTTGAATTAAAAATAATTTTTGGAATTAAAGTAATAATTTTTGGAATTTTTAGAAATTAAAAACAAATTTTTATAATTAAAATAAATAGGAAATATGATTTTTATACATTTTTAAGACTGGAATCCTATTTCTGCAACTTTCCAGAAACTTCAGGGACTAAACTGTATCGTCCCCAAAAGTTTAGGTACCAAACTACAAATTTTACAGGGCTCGCCGGAAAACGATCGGGGTTCGCCGGAGATGGCGTTCCCGGAATCGTCACGCCTTCAGGAGCTCCAGATATCATCTACAATTCATGAGAAACACATCCCAATAATCATTTTGTCCTAATAACCCCAGACCTGGCCGGAAAATGGCCAAGAACTTCACCGATTTCAGGTGACCCGACGAAAACTTCAAAACACAACTCCTTTCGATTCAGACATCCTCTGTTAACGAGCTATATACCAATCGTTTGCAAGTTTTATAAGGAACACAACCCACTATAATACAACAGCTAATAACCCCTAGATCAAAAAGCCCTAAATTTCAATTAAAAATATTCATACGGGTTATAAACCCTAATTTCAAAATTCGAAGATTAAACTCAATTTTGAACATGTTATTGAACTCCAAATCAGTCATATGACATATGAAAATCATCAGGAAAACAAGCTCTACAACATGCAAGCATCAAATCATCCAAACAATCATCCGAACGAAAATTCATATTTTTAATCAAAATAATTCGAAAATAAATAAATTTCCAGAAATAAACCTTTGATTCTGCAGTGATATGGAACACAGATTCTGATAGTACACCTCAAGACCTTCGTTTTGAGTACTCGAGCTTTCCAACCGGATTCCGGTAACACCTCCGATTGTTGGTTTGATTTTCAGAAAGGTTTATGAATATATAAATTTTCTCTGGAAAATTATGTAATTACTATCTGCAAATGATTTTTGGTACGAAACAAAATACGGTAAAGGCTATTTATAATTACGGAAAATTAGTATCCCGTTGGATCATTCCAGATACAAAATGGTACGTTTATTTATAAAAACTGATCCAAACGGTACCGGTTTTCGGGATAATTATCCAAACCAGTACAATTTGTACTACGGTCTTGGTCTCAGCCCCTAGTTACACGTATTACGAGGTGATAATTGTTATAGTTTAATAAAAAGATCTAGTTTATCAAAAATACGAGTTTTATTGATTTACCGAAACGAATAATGTATCGAAAATGTTGCGCCGGGACCCGCGCAGGACAAACCGTACGCCGGATCGAAAAAGTCGAAATATGGAAAATGCTCGGAATATTGCAATTAGGTTAGAAAGGAGTTCTCGGAAGAGTTTCGGGTTATAAAAACATAAAAACGGATGACGTCGGTTGGTTCCCGATTGTATAAAATAGTTTTTAAATACTCGGAAAAAGATTTTATTAAATCCATATATTTCCTATAAAATCATAAATCAACATAAAAATAAATAGGAAGATATGAGAATTATTTACATTTTATTTTGGACATATAAAAATTAAAATACTCAATTCATATTATTTTTAAACATCCAAACACATTTAACACTTAACAAATAATTCACAGAATAAATACTGAACATACAAAATAATTATCTATTAGCAAAAATAATTACACGATATATCACGGATATTACATTTACCATTAAGGTATTCACAGGATAATAAGTCCACAAAAGAATTTTTTTCGAAAGAAGGTGTGTATCACCGAGGAAAACTATTTTTAAAAAACATATTATCATATTTGGAATTATACTTGAATTTCTCATAAAGTCTTTTCATACTGTACATTATTATGGCTGAGCATTATTGCTCACTCTTGCTTTCTTTTAAATGTCATAACACAACAGATAACCAGTATGCCGGTGTGGGACTTAGGCGCTTGCAGTCATGGGGAGAATCACTGGCAGCTTTGTCTCAGGTAGGCCAGAGTATCAGATAAGTATAAGATATCAGTCGTAATTATTGTAACTTCATGTAGAGGTTATGAATAATTGTTTGAGATCCTGTAAAGTACATTTGTGTTTTAATAACAGATGATACTTGTTGTACGTCATTTCTAAGGCTATAACTTTTGAGTGTGTGAAATTGGGGGTCCGTGATATGAAATTATTGGATTATTGAGTTAATGCAGGTTACACATGATTGAAGGATTGCGTGACGACCCAGATTCCTGACCTCAGATTTGGGGGCATTACAGAAAGGGTATCAGAGCAATAAGTTATAGTACTCAGATACCACAGTGTTAGGAGTCTGTCTAGATGCGAGATTTCGTAAGAGCTCATATAGAATTCATCATTGGACTACCAGATGTAGCCCCAATGTGTAGGTTATGATATGTGTATATTTGAGGTATTAAAGCATGACTAATAGGACCATTGGAGATTATCAGAATGATGATAAGAAAAATTAGAATCATATATGATTTGGAAGTACGTGGATGTCAAACTCGGAGCCGAGTCTCCAGGGCATTTGGGGTAAAGACGGTATTACCAACACCATATGATGATTGGATAACACAAGCCTGGTTACTCGTAGTTCCCCATAAGTTGCCCATGAGGGGGCATCACAGGTGAAAACCATGAAGTCTAATTATTAGTATACAGTTGAGGTTATTGACCCAAACTAGTTGAAGGTGTCATTTTACCAATGAGGATTTGAATATCGTATTAATAACGAATTCAGCAGAGATAGTGTCTGATATACCCTTGAGGATTTTTATTTCCATTAAGGAAAATTTGAATATAATATACGAATGTCATAAAAAAATAAGTACACTACATGATATTATTAGTGCGCTTAACATGTAAGGCTATGATGGTTTAGCTCAGAGATCGAGAGCATCGAGAATTGATGGCATGACTACAATTGAATGGCGTAAGATTACAATGAGCGATAGTTCGATCTTAGAACCTTTTAAAAAGGATAGACCAGTGAGTCTAGAGCGGAATTCTTCGGTAGATATGATGTCAGAGGCTACGTATATATACTCGTAGACCTCTAATATATTCGGTAACGTATGTTCAATTACACACACATGCCACTGAACTTATGGACTGCATTGAGATCCCTATGAGATCTCTTTGATCTGTTCCCAGGGGGAACTGACCACTTGTAGTTAGTAACGGATGTGTGTAGCAGGCCCCTATCAGCTTAGCAGATGCTTTTGGAATAATTATGAGTAAGGTCTTCGAGGTAAAACACCGCATTGACAAATATACTTGCAAAAGTCAAGTTAGTAAGTGACTTTAAAATGATGATTGAGGGAGACACTAGTAGAAACATGGAATTGCAAAAATGAAGAGATGGGATCATCCTCGGACAGATGATGATGAGGGTTAGGATAATCAGTGAATTATTTTGGCATCTACTCACCGTCACACTACTCCTTCCAAACTGTTGATCATTCATATTGCTTTGAGAAGTCATATCAGGCAATTCTTTTCGTTCCCTACTTTGAACTTCTGATGTGACCATCTTGAATAGTCTTTCTCCGCATCAGGACTTGTTCAATTCTTTTAGTTGATCAATGAACTTTCATTCATAGATTATGATCTTCTTGTTTGGCTCAGATCTATTTATACTTTATTTCGATTATCCAAGGATTTTTTTCTCCTCAATTCATTGACGAATATTCATAATGGATATCTTCATTTGATTCTTCTTTCATACTTACTCTTCTCAGTCGAGATTGTAAATATTTAACAAATTGTTAAAAACATGGATGATCTAATATCCATAGATTCCTCGGAAATCCTTTTCTTCTAATCGGGATGAAATTGTATATTGAACTTTGAAATCATAGTAAGGGTATCAATTTGATATTGGTATTCCGAATTCAATTCTATTGAGAATCTGATAAAGTATGTGAATGAGGATACCTCTGAGTGTACCTTTTTATTGGCAAGAAATATTTGATAAGAGGCTATCGATTGTTCTGAGGCCAAGACCACTCGATTCAGAGTAATAATTGTCTTTCTTGGCCCAAATTTGAAAACTCTTTATTTCAAAATCATCATCCAGGTAGCCAAAATTCTTTAGTGGTTACGATATTGAGATTTTCTTTTTTTTCAAACAAACTGAAATATGCTTAGTTGCATATATTTTCATGAACGACTAGTTAATGTCCTAACTAGTCGAAATTTTAATTGATACGATGAAAACCTAGCTAATCGTCCTAGCTAGTTACTATGTGCCAAACCAATTGAGCTGGCCATTTTCTTAGCCGGTTGATAATATTGTTTGATATGGACTAGTTATTATTTTTCTAGTTCCACTTCCAATCAAATTTTGTTTTACATGATAAATTATATATGCAAGATTAATTGTTGATGAAATTTTCAAAGAATGGTTTAATTGAGACCTAACTAGGTCGCCCACTCAAACGAAAATTCATATTCAGTTTTTTTATGAAATATTTTATTCATGAAATGTTCTATTCTTTCATTTATATAGCGAATATCCATTTAAAATCATAAAATGATTGAAGAACAATATACTTCCTTATTTGTCAATTATTGGATAGAATTCCTTCTTTCAAAATAGCATCTTTTGAAACCTCAATGGTTAACCTTTGGTTGAGGATGTTATTCGAAATTTCTTTCATCACTCGAAAAGAAAAGTATTCTTTCATTGGGGAAATATTACAAGTATTGTTCGTATGATGTTATTATTCAGCGATCATTGCTTTCAAGGAATATTCTCTATAACATTATAATATAAATTTTAAGGACATGAAAGGATAATCCTTGTTGTATTCTTTCTTTCAAGTTATAAATCTTTTGAGTATTGCGACTCTTTTATTCAGAGCTCATTATTTCTTCAGATATTAGATTTTGAAATCTTGTTCAGATTGTCTAAATTGCATCGATATTGTGAAAATCATTCTTCCAATGCTGATTGCCTTCCGAACAAATAGAGGTATAGTTGAGAACCAATTATTGTAATATGGGACTGAAATGGTGCAATCGGAGCATTGTAATGAGTATGTTGTTTTAAAAAGGAAATACCATGTTTAGTTATTATCATAAGGATCTTTAACATGGTTATAGAAGAACGATAATAGAGATACCAACGTGATTAGTGAGATATGCCTCTATGGAATATTATCAATAGATACTAATGAATTCTGGAAAGACCAAGCATGTATGAATTCGATGTATAGGATTTTTAAAAAGTGAAGGTAAGATTAGTAAAAACCCCGTGTTAGCAATACTCGACGATAAGAAGAGGATATTTTGTGAAGTATAATGATATGTCTATGCAGCTTAAGGACCGTTACATAAGGTGTTCTAATAATAATCTAGAATAATCGCGATAAGGTTCGCACTGGAAGGGACAAAGAGTTTAACTTATGAGGAAATTTTGAATTTTTTTCTCTTACACTGAACACGAGATAGAGACTATAGTCAAATTGATCAAGGGCTATGATTGAGAAATCTATTATCATCAAGGAAAGTCCAATGTGGTGGCCGACACTTTAAGTAGGAGAAGATAGATTGAGGATAATAAATTTTAGAAAAACTGATGAGAAGGATCACATAAATGAATTTTGGAGTTGAGATAATGTAAAGAGAACCCTTTATTACGTAACAGGAAGAATTAATGATGCTTAGAAACTTAAGAGGATATTAGTCATGACCGAATATGAAAATGGATGTCATTGACATGGTTGAAAATGAAAACAGAATGACGAGGATTAAAATTTTAGCGACTGCGGCCTGTAAATGACCCGAATGGGAGTAAGAGTTTATTATAATAAATTCTAAAGGAGGATTATCAAGAACCAAGTAAGCCACCGTGCTATTTTAGGATTTTTAGTAATAGGTTAAATAAGACCGCTTATTTTATTATGCAAATAATAGATCTCCGCTCTATAAAATTGTTATGAACGCTGAAGAGATAATTGTTGAAAGAGAGACCCCGTGATATCGTGCCACGCAAGCACCCAAGATATTTTACGAGAAGGGATGAACAGAGGCACAACTTAGAGTTCTCAAATCGACAAGTAGAATGAGAGGACTATCCTGACCATTGAAGATATGTCTAGCGTCTTACCTTTTATTTAGAACGGTTAGGGGAATTGCCTATCGTTGATGGAAAATTCGTGTAGATGTACTTACCACGCGAGCATACGGAAAATAGTCGCCAATATCCCTTACGAAGGACAACGTGGAAGAATGAAGGATGTCATTGTCAGAGTTGATAGAAGGAAAAGAAGATCGTACACGCCCTATAAAGGCCGCTAGTAGCAGGTAACAATAAATGCGAGTACGTCTAAGGAGCTAGCGAGAATAACAAGTATGACCCAGAAGGTATCGTAGTACTATAGATATTATACAGGGAATGATTAAAGGAGTTCGATCGATAACGAAAGCTGAGCGTTCCATGACTCTAAAAGCATATCAATCAATTGCGTATGAAATGGTGCTTCCTTCAAGATGGCAACAGGACCCAACATGCCTTATGTTACTACGGGAAGAAATGTTAAATCTAACGCTAAACGAGTAATAGGATACGAGCATGTAAAAATGCAATGAGAACTTTTTACATAAAATAATCGATAGAGATGATGCGCCGAAATGAGCAAACGTTAAGGAACGAAACTCTAGCACTAGTAAGAGTGATGGAGGGGAAATGAATAACTTAAAGGAGCATTCCAAACACTAGAAGATGCGCTAATAGTCCATATTATAGATCTTTAAGGAAAATAAAGTTACCAGTTGATGTTAATCGAATTACCGATAATAAGGAGTTATCATGCGGGCATTGGAACGTCTATCAAGCGTTGTACGGGATAAAGAATCATTCTCCCATTAGGTTGGGAAGAATTTGGTAAGTGGAGGATACTTGGATCATAGTTGAGTCAACAGACCAAAGGAATTCCTAGAACTTATCAGAACCCGGCTAGTGGCAGCCCATAATGAACAATAGAGATATGCGGACCAGAACTATAAAGACAGAAAGTATGAAGTAACAGACCAAGTATTATTGAAAGTACCTCCTGGGGAGGGAGTGATGAGATTCGAAAGGGAAAGAAATATTGAACCCAAGATTTATTGGACCGGTTGAAGAATTAAAGGACTAAGAAAGTTGACTTATAAATTAGAACCATCGTCGAACGGTCGCCAAGTTTATAACAATTATCATGAATCGAGATTAGGAAACTTAACCGTCAATGCCAAACATATAATTGAAAATGAGCTAATAAACTTGCAGCCAGACTTAGCGTTTGTGGAGTAATGTGTAGAGATCATAGGTCTACAAGGACGAGTACCCGGAAATATATTGGATGGATGAGTGGAAATTTTATGAAGAGATCCAATACTGCGAAGTCAACGTGAGAACTCGAGGTGGTCATGTAAGAAGTGCATCCCTACCTATTTCAAAACTGATTCCGGGACGGAATCCTTTTAAGGGGGGAAGACTGTAAGAACCCAAATTTTTGACGACTGTAAGAACCCAAATTTTTTGACGTCTGTAAAAGACCTTTAGGAATAGTAACCTTGCGGTTTAATAAAAACTTTTACGACCACATCATTTACGAGTTTTTAATTTAAGTTTTCGAGTTCATATTGTGGTTATACGTACTAAATGAGTGTATGCAAAAGTCGTTAGTTTTCGAAGAAAACCAATAGCTCAAATTTTACGAGCCATCGAGGAATAAGAGAATTATACTACGACCAAGAAAATCTTGAGAATTATAATTTCATTACTCATAACCAAGTACGAGCATTGTAAATGGTAATAATTTACGATAAGCGGAATTATTCGGCGTAGCATTTACGGGAATTGATTTAAACGTACGTGAATGAATGCGAGATAATGTAGGATGGCAAGGGACCAAGTGATAACCTAGGAAAATTAAGTATTTATAAATTTATCCAACAAGTAATAAATTAGGAACCTAGTTACAAAAATAGATAAATAACAAATTTCAATAAACATAAAATCCAAGGAGCTTATCATGCAAGCTTTGACAAATGAGACACCTAGTTAAGCCTAGCCTTTGAAAATAGGATGCATCTTGTCCTACAAACTTTCTATATTCACAAGAAGCCTATTTCTACCATATTTCCAAGAATCAAGCAAGGCAATTCTCTCTCTCTCTCCAAAAACCCAATGCTGATTTCCAAGAACACCATGGGAAGAAAAATTCATATCTCATGATCTACTCATTCAAAAATCACCAAATTTTAACCAAAGCTTCCTCATACCATGTACAAGGTACGTTCAAAATTTTATGGCCATTGAATTAGTATAGCATAGTCAAATCCTTGCTCAAAATTGGTGGTGAATAGTAACTCCAAAAATCACTAACTTGTTTCTTGATTTTTCATGGAAGTTTAAGGCTCCTAAAGCTAGACCAAGGCTTCATCAAGGATCTTAGGTCTTTATTAAGTATTAAAAAGCTTCAAGGAAGGTATAAACATTCATCCAAACGTTGTTTAAGTTTTAAGTTTCAAGAAAAGTAAGGATCTTGGATATAAGTATGGTTTTGATGATTAATTTGATATTATCTTGATATTTAGTTAATTAGTTTTAAGGTTGATGATTGTTGCCTTAAGAACATAATGTTATTGATAGGATTTAGTGTTGAGATGATGATTTTATGGTTGTTGATGGTGGTATAATGATTTAAGACGTAAACGAAACTCGGATCGTAATCGTAACCTCCTTAAAACGAACAAAACTCAACTTAAGTTTCTGCAGAAGTTCCCGAATTTATAAACTGTAGTTTCTTGAAAAGTGAGACTTTATTATGATAGAAAATGTTATGAGGATCGTTTAGGCGCTTGAATCTCTTGATTTCAATTTACGGATAAAAAGTTATGACCATTTTAGTAAAAGTGATTTACACGACAAAACTGCTACAAATTTCGAACTTTGTAAATATAAATGATTTACTTAAAAATATTTAAAAATCATGAAATTTTTTATAGAGAGTAAAAAATAGAGTTTATTAACTTTCATAAAATTTCAAGTAAAAATGTTGATTTTCAATTTTATAAAAATATCGGAGCCGAGGTCGCGCGAAGTACGAACGTCAAAAACAACCCCTGTTAGGAAACTGCCACTTCGGGATTTTTACCCCTGTTACCAGAAAACCATTTTCAAAAGATGTGTTCTAAATTTTTTCTAGATCGCACGCGAAAACTATATCGCACACGTGAAAATGGTGCATCAATTGAGTTAATGGTTTGAGAGATATCAATGTTTTAGTGAAAGCGGTTTGAATAGTAAAACTCTGTAGTTTACCGAACTTTTGTAATGCTTTTCACCTAATTAAATTCATTTTATCAAAATGAAACTTTTAGGATAAATATTACAAGCACTCAAGAAGCTTCTCGAGGTGGTTTCGTATTAAAATATTAATTTTACGAATTATTAAAAATGATAGAGTGTGAGTCGCGTAATAGTAATATTCCGTAAAGTCAAATCTAGAAGACCACTTTGACCGTCCATTTTGATCAAGGAGTGATAGTTATTTCGAGTCGGTCGAATAATGAAAATTATAAAGTATTTAACTTATTAGAAAATAAGTTAGTGATGAGAGTAGGAATACTGATTAAGATTATGATGTTTATTGATTAGAAAACCCGGAACGAGAGGAAGTCGGGAAATGTATCTTGGACTCCAGGCAAGTTTTCAAACCCTACATTTTAAAACTGTTGTGTTGTGTTGTTTTCAAATAAATGCTATATATATACATGATGTTGTATTACGATATTCACTAATTGTGATATATAATATCGTATGATATATTAATGATTTTGGTATATGTAGATTACCGAATTTCAATCGATAACGCTAGAGAGTAGCGTTGTATATATGAAGAGTATATTTTAGACCGAGGATCGGTCAGTATAATTTGATGAAAACCCGAAAGTATTCTGGAGATATTTTATTTAAGAATATTTTAACTCCACCATAAGCGTGATGTATGATTATAAGACCGAGAGTCGGTCAGAGTTTTAAAACGAAAACCCGGGAATCATCCCGGAGATGTTTTGGACGATTAAAGTCCGTACTTATTTTATTCTAAGGGACTCGATGTCCGCTTGCGAAACATTAAATACCTCGAATATATTTAAAATAATTTCCAAAGATCGTATTCCTTCACCTACATTTGTTTACTTGAGCAACGAATATTATTTCAAGCTATTCATTCAATATCAGAGAAGTATTCTCCAACGATTATTTATTTCAAACCTGATTAAGTATATTATTAAAGATTACTTTAATTACTTAAACATAAATTGGTTGAGGAATATTAATTCAAATATTCTTTTAAAATATAATTATTTGAGGTTTAATTATTTAATAATTAATATTTGATTATTAAGTATTTATTTAATGATTTAAATATGATTTAACAATCATAAAACCTGATTTAAAATATTTTTTGAATTTCAGAAAATAATTCGAATAATTTCAGATCATCGAAGAATATTATCTCGACTTATTTTAAATATTTTGAATATAGTTTCAAAATAAATTCTCCCTTATTTAATTAATCTGTTGACAACGGTAAATTCACATCCTTAGTACTTCCTCCGAAAATTCTCGGAAGTACATATATATACATACAAATCAAAGTGTACCTATCAACAAGCAATATGCTTGGGGAACAATATAAGTTCCAGATATATGATGGGATTCTTACAAGGACAAGGAGGGGTAGACTCCAGTACTTCGTGGACTGGGGAGACTACCAATTTACTACCACATGAGAAGGTATTTTATATACTGATGAACATGTGGAGTATGCGTACCTGAGAGGGATGGACGCAAAACCGTGTCTTGAGAGGGATAGACACGAAGTGTATACATGAGAGGGATGGACACAGAAAAGGCCCAAATGCGGCCAGGGTGATAACCAATAATAAAAAAGGAATCGTCCGTCTACTAGTGAATGTCCTATTCTTCCAATTGGAATTATGATGCAATACCGTAACCCAAGCCTAGGTGTTGGGTTTACCATTAAGGTATTCACAGGATAATAAGTCCACAAAAGAATTATTTTCGAAAGAAGGTGTTATCACCGAGGAACACTATTTTTGAATAAACATATTTATCATATATGGAATTATACTTGAATTTCTCATACAGTCTTTTCATACTATACATTATTATGGCTGAGCATTATTGCTCACTCTTGCTTTCTTTTAAATGTCACAACACAACAGATAACCAGTATGCCGATGTGGGACTTAGTCGCTTGCAGTCATTGGGAGAATCCCTGGCAGCTTTGTCACAGGTGGGCCAGTGTATCAGATAGGTATAAGATATCAGTCATAATATATGGAGTATGCGTACCTGAAAGGGATGGACGGAAAACCGTGTCTTGAGAGGGATAGACATGAGAGGGATGGACACAGAAAAGGCCCGAATGTGGCCAGGGTGATAACCAATAATAAAAAAGGAATCGTCCGTCTACTAGTAGAAAATATTACTATTTCCGTAGTACGACTGATCATCGTATGCGGTGGCTCCAGTGAATGTCCTATTCTTCCAATTGGAATTATGATGCAATACCGTAACCCAAGCCTAGGTGCTGGGTTTACCATTAAGGTATTCACAGGATAATAAGTCCACAAAATAATTATTTTCGAAAGAAGGTGTGTATCACCGAGGAACACTATTTTTGAATAAACATATTTATCATATATGGAATTATATTTGAATTTCTCATACAGTCTTTTCATACTATAAATTATTATGGCTGAGCATTATTGCTCACTCTTGCTTTCTTTTAAATGTCACAACACAACAGATAACCAGTATGCCGATGTGGGACTTAGTCGCTTGTAGTCATGGGGAGAATCCCTGCCAGCTTTGTCTCAGGTGGGCCAGTGTATCAGATAGGTATAAGATATCGGTCGTAATTATTTTAACTTCATGTAGAGGTTATGAATAATTGTTTGAGATCCTATAAAGTACATTTGTGTTTTAATAACAGATGATACTTGTTGTACGTCATTTCTAAGGCTATAACTTTTGAGTGTGTGAGATTGGGGGTCCGTGATATGGAATTATTGGATTATTGAGTTAATGCAGGTTACACATGATTGAAGGATTGCGTGACGACCCAGATTCCTGACCCCATATTTGGGGGCATTACAAGGCCTGCTCTTGGTAGGCCTTGGGGCCACTCTGAGGGAGGTCTGGTCGGCCGGGAGGAAAAGTTCTCCGAACTTGTTACGATGAACGCTTTACTCTTCACGAAACTTATTTTCGTGAACCCTCTGATCTTCGCGGAACTTGTTCTCGTTGACATCCTAATCTTTATGGAACTTCTTCTCGTGGACGTCCTAGTCTTCACGAAACTTGTTCTCGTTGGAAGTCAACCTCTTTTTACGAATTCGCACAAAATTTCACATGAAGGCCACCGGAACAACTTCGGGAGGCCTCAGGGCTCTCCTATAGAGGCTCCTAGTTGGCCCCAAAGCTTCATTTGTAGCCTGGTTGTCCAGGTCTGCTCTCGGTAGACCTTGGGGGTCTCCTGGATATCCTATAGAGGCTCCTGGTCGGCCACAAGGTTTCATTTGTAGACTGGTCGGCCAGGTCTACTCTTGATAGACCTTGGGGCCCTCCGGGCTATCCTACAGAGGCTCCTGGTCGGCCTTAAGACTTCATTTATTGCTTGGTCAGCCAGGTCTACTCTTAGTAGACCTTAGGGATCTCCTGCAGGGTAGTCTGATCAGTCTTGAGGAGAATAATCTGTTCTCGTGCTCGTGAGCACTCTGGCCTTCATGAAACTTGTTCATCTGAGAAGCTAATCTTGTTCTAATATTTATAAGCTTTTCTAATCATGGTGATTAATGTAATCAGCCCTTAGCTAAGACTATGACTTATATTTAGCCCCATCCAGGCTTTTCTCGGAGGACTGATACGATAAGCGGTATCCTGCATCGCTTTCTTCATTTATTATGTCGTCCCTTCTAATTTTTCAATCATTTTCTAGTGAACATTCATTTTTTTTCTAGTGAACGCTCTTTTCTTGATATAACTTATTTTCACGGACGTTCTAGTCTTCACGAAATATGTTCTCATAGATTCTTTAGCCTTCGCAAAACTTGTTCTCGTTGGGCGCCTAATTTTCCAAGAATTTTTAAGAAATTTCACAGAGGGGCCGCCGTAAAACCTTCAAGTGTGTATGGATCAATCTTACAGGGGTTCCTGGTCGGCCATAAGGCCTTCATGTGGCCTGATCAGCCAATCCTACTCTTGGTCGGCCATGGAGTCACCTCAATGGTGGTCCTGGTTGATCGGGGACGAACGTACTTCGAACTTGCTGTGGTGAACGTCCTACTCTTTTTTAGTGGACATTTTATACTTTTTCTAGTGAACGTTATGTACTTGTTCTCGTGAACATTCTACTCTTCCCGAAACGTTTTTCCCTCCGTGAGGGTTTGGTCGGCCTAACCCTTCCTTGTGGAGGACTAGGCGTCACTGACTCGTGGTAGGCCAGAATCTCACCTCCGTGAGGGTCCTACTCTTCATAAAATTTGTTCTCGTGAATATTCTGTTCTTCACTAAACTTGTTTCCGTGGATTTTTTGTCTTCACCAGGAGCATCCTTTGGCTCTAGTTCATGGTTTTCTTAGAACCTTCACTTGAGGGCCATCCCTATTAGTTCCAGACGTCTATAGATGTTCTTTAGAGGGCGTGCTAGTCAGCCTAACCCATCCATGTGGAGGAGTCGCCTTCAAGGACTCTTGGTCGGCCTGGAGGCCCTGGCCGACCGGGAGCTCAATGTCCAGAGCTTCTTGGCCCTTCAGGACCTTGTTTCGTGGAATTTCTTGAACTTCAAACTTCTCAATATCAAGTCGTGGCTATAGATGGCCATAAGTGTTGGTTTAAGATCTAAACTTTGCCCTTACCATAATACTTTTACTAATCATTACAATTAGTGTAATCAGTCTTGGATTAAGACTTATACCTTAGACTTTCTTCTCTCTTTTTTGTTCGATGAGTGCCTTGCCGGGTGGGGGCCTCATCTGAGGACCCTTTTGACGGTCGAAGACCTTCATGGATGGCTACTCGGCCTCCTCTGATCGGCCAAGGGGTCTATTCATGACCCCTCTGGTCGGTCAAGTTGAAACATTTTTTGCTTTCTTGGACAACATGTCTCGGTCACGTTCGTGATGGGCCACGAACATAAACTATCATGTTCGTGTTCGTGATCGGTCTTCACAATTTAAAGGAAGCTTGTTGAAGCTGACTTTAGAGGCTTCTTTGTTGAGGGTACCTATCTTCCTCCGAATTTACTCTTGGTTAAATTTGTTCTTATTAGGCGAAAAACTTCCTGAGGTGGAGATGTACGGGGTTCATGCCTTGTATCAGGTACATTCCTTCTTTTAGAACATTCAATACTTCAAATTTAAGGAGGAGCTTGGCTGGCTCAAGGCCTCCCTTCTAGGCCACTTGAGCCCTTTCCGAGGGATATCCAGTCGGTCAAGGGCCTTCTTCGGAGGCTGAACGGCCTTCTTTGGTAGGCTATAGTCTGTAGTGTAGACTTTAGTCGACCAAATGAATTTCGTGAAGTTAGTTTTTTAATATCTTTTTTGTGACGCCCTCCAAACCCGGGTCAGAAGTTTGGGGTTCACAACACAGACCACACACAATATATAAACCTTTTTATGAAAATAATAATATGCAATGACCCTTCTTATCATAACCACGGATCGCAACAGGTTAAAGTATGCACACAAGCCACAACCTTAATTACATTACAAATTTACCAAATCCCAACTAGTTTAACTTACATCTGAAAATAAAACATTCTTACAAACTTCCAAACTCAAAACTAAAACAAAAGTCTTCCGCTAGCTTATTCTGCCTCAACCTGGAATCCTAGCTTGCATACTTGTCTGGGGATCCTCGCTACCAAGAATTTCCTTCTTAACTGGAAAAGAACATAAACAGATTCGCAAGAGTGAGCTAACTAGCTCACCAAGTCACAGTGACAATACTGAGATTAACAATGATCAAATAAATTGATTTAAGGAATTAACTTTCTTGATAAGCAATGATTAGAATTGGATATTCTCTTTTAATTTAAAAACCAAGGTTAGGCTGCTGATCAGTCATGCACTAACCCCGAGCAAGGCACACAGCTCTGCTATATATACTGGATCCAAGGCACATATTGGCCTAATATGACCATAATCTGGTCTGACCACGAATCGGGTCCACATTTATAAAAAATCCAACAATAACACAATAAACAATGTAAATCAATAAAGAGAATCATAAACAACATTCATCTTAAAGCATAAGGTGATTCATAACACCATAAAAGTATAACAAGATGTGTATAAGGGTTGGCTTCCAGCCTGTGAAAGAATCAGATAACAGAAGAACAAGGGTTTAATGGTTACAAAGATTAGTCTTCTGATGTACAAGGTATAAAGGTTTATATGTTAAGCAAATCCAGTTCAGTGATCTATATATGGTTTATATGTATTTGTGGAGTAGTATCGTATATCTGTGGTTTGTATCTGGGAATTCAACGCTAAAGGTATACAAGGAACAAAGCTTATGGCTCAAGATCAACAGGAATAATCAGGGTTTAAGTTTGAGTACTTCAAAATACTTGCAATATAAAATAGAACTATTCAATTACTTGCAACATATCCTGAGAAGGTTCAGAATACTTGTCTTATCTCAATTCGCTAACACTTTACTTGCTCTCGTTTACCGACTCTTATTCACCGACTATATGCTTTCCCTTTCTATGCCTCACTTCCTCTGCTAGACATCATAAGTATCTATCAGTACTCATTTACACTTTATTCTATTCGTTACAGGCTTCTATCTACCCTTCGTTTCACCCAAGTCCGATGTACAGATTGCAAGTTAAGATAAAAATTATCAAACAATAAACACATAAGCATATTATACATCAATCAGAGCAGGTATGACACATAGAACGTAAGATATTCGATAAAAATCATTGTTCAAAGAAGATTCAGGGTTAAAATGATTTTCCTGGTATTTAACACAAATTTTTGAACATTTTTCGGAATTAAAACGGGTTAATGAATCATTTATAAACAATTTACAGGGTTCGAATACCCGAATCTGACTTTAAAATCATTTAATAATAATTATCGAGCCTTGAACATAATTAAATATAATATTTTAAAACTCGAAACTATTTTTCAGAATTTTTAAATCAAAAGAAATAATTAAATCTAATTAAATAATTAATAAAATTATTTAATAACGAATTAAATCAATTAATTAACTAATATTTAAATTAATTGACCAATTAAATAATTAATTATTAACTAATTTATTAAATTAAATAATTTGGATTTATTTTTGAATTAAATATAAGTTTCAGAGTGAAAAATAATGATTTTTGGAATTTTAAATAATTAAAATCAATTTTCTGAAAATAAAATAAAAAGAAATACAATTTTTGAAAAAATGTATGAAACAAAAATCATGTTTTCATAAATTTTTAAAACATGAATATTGATTTTGTAAATCAGGGAAACTTCAGGGGGCCAAACTGTAGTTTGCCACCCCTATCGTCTTCCCCGACGACCTTCGCCGCGCCATAGAGCTTTTTCGGCGGCCGAAAAACTGCCCATAAATGAACCAAATTAACAGGGGATAATTGTTAGGAATATGTTGTAGACTTGATGATATGCTTTAAAAACACCTTAGTAGATTTGATTAAGTGTAATTGTAGCTCTCAACGGATATTTTATTAGTCATCCGTTGAGGGAGTAGTTTATGTTTAAATAAGTTTTAGTAGCACATTCCTGCATATTGTAATGCCTTAGAGAACTAGAAGTTGTAGGATATTCTAAGTCATATTGACTACTAGATTGATATGCAAAATAGGTTGGCTAATTGTAAATATTAGATGCCTTGTAATCTTGCATCAGTGAAATAGAGTTAACTGCCATGAAGATACTCTCAACGGATATTCCACAAGGTTTCAACGGATGATCAACTAGAGTTTCAACGGATGATTCACCAGACTCTCAACGGATGATCCAACAAAATCTCAACGGATGATCCAACAGAGTTTCAACGGATGATCAAATTCAAAAGCAGTTGATAGTGACTTGACAGTCACATGGGTTGATTGTATGCAAATAGAATGTGGCAGCCTATGTACAGGGTTTAGAGAACAAAGAAACATTTCCATTTCCATGCTTACTTGAAGAAAATCAAAGATACTGGATGGAGAAATGAAGAAGCATGTGACTAGACAAAAACACGTTTTTTTATTAGTTTGTTTTATTCACTTGTAACTTGGTAATATATAAACCAAGAGTAGCTAGTAGAAATTAAGCAATCAACTAGAGAAATAGAAAAGGCTGTATCTGTGAAGGAATTTCTTTGTTCCTTGTGATTCTACTTGTAAGCAACTGTGTACAATCTTTGTATCACAGAGTTCTCGAAATATATATATCTGGTGGATAAGTTCAATCTACCAGAAAGTTTTTAAATACTTGTGTTTAAATTACTTTGTGTTTGAATACATCAATACTTTCATTCCGCACTCTTGCATATTCAAACACTGTTATGTATATTTGTTAGAGAAGTTCATAAAATCAAAAAGAAACCAAGAATTACATTCAACCCCCCTATGTAATTCAACTGCTAGATTGTCTAGGATTAACAATTGGTATCAGAGCAAGCTCTTGACACACTAAGAGTTTAAAGATCAAAACAACTAACAAGATGAGCAGGAAGGATGTTGGAGTAAAGATCCCGTTCTTGGATAAAGACAACTATCACCATTGGAAGGTAAAAATGCACCTGCATCTTCTTTCTCAAGATGAAAGGTATGTTGATTGCATTGAGAAAGGCCCTCACGTTCCTATAAGAGCTGCTACAGATACAGAAGGTGCTGTAGGCAATGAGCAAAGTGTCCCAAAGCCACAAGCAGAATGGACAGATGAAGACATTGAGCAAGTACACAAAGACAAGAAGGCTATGAATATTCTGTTCAATGGTCTTGATGGAGATATGTTTGACAATGTCATCAACTGCAAGACTTCTAAAGATATATGGGATACAATTCAGATCATTTGTGATGGAACTGAACAAGTGAGGGAAAATAAAATGCAACTTCTAATCCAGCAGTATGAGCGCTTTCATTGTGAAGACGGTGAATCTTTAAGTGACATATTTAGTAGATTTAAAAAACTACTAAATGCACTAAAACTACATGGAAGGGTCTATCTGACAAAAGATTCAAACCTGAAGTTCCTTAGATCTCTACCAAAAGAGTGGAATCCTATGACTGTCTCTCTCAGAAATTCTTAAGATTACAAAGAATTTACTTTGGAGAGACTGTATGGCATTCTAAAAACTTATGAGCTTGAAATGGAATAAGATGAGCAGATAGAGAAAGGAAGAAAGAAGGGTGGATCTATAGCACTGGTAGCTGAACAAGAAAGAGTGAAAGAGATTAAGGTTGAAGTTGTGGAATCTGCACCAAACTCTAGGGTTTGTGAATGAAAAGGAAAGGGGTTAGTAGCTGAACATGAAAACCATCTTAGTCAAGATGAAATGGAGGATATAGATGAACATCTAGCTTTCCTGTCAAGAAGGTTTGCCAAGCTCAAATTCAAAAAGAATTTTGGAGCAGCCAAGCCAAATAGAAACATGGTGGATAAATCCAAATTTAAGTGTTTCAAATGTGGCTTGAGTGGTCATTTTGCAAATGAGTGTAGAAAGCCTAATCCTGAGAAAAAAAAAATTTAGCAAGTTGACTATAAAAACAAATACTTTGAATTGCTCAAACAAAAAGAAAGAGCTTTCTTGACTCGGGAAAATGACTGGGCAGCAGATGGGGAAGATGAAGATGAGCAACCAAGCTATGTCAACCTAGCCCTAATGGCCAAATCAGATGAAGCAGAGGTCAGTTCTTTTAGCAATCAGGTAATCACCACTAATCTAGCATATCTTTCTAAAGCTGAGTGTAATGATGCTATAAATGACATGTCCGCAGAGTTATATAACTTGCGTGTTACACTTAAGTCACTCACTATAGAAAACTGTTATTCCCTAATAATACAACAAGAATTATAGAAGGGGAGTTGAATGTAATTCTGGCTACTTTTTCCAATTTAAAGAAAGTTCTAACTTGATAAATATAACAGTGTTTGATTAGCAATGGTGCGGAAGAAAAGAGTAATAGAAATCAAAACACTAAGTAATAAAAACACAAGCTTTTAAAACTTTCTAGTGGATTTGAAAGTATCCACCAAAGATATATATATATATATATCAAATTGAGAACTCTGTGAAGCTTTGAATAGCTCACAGCTGCTTACAAGTTTGAACAAATAAACTACAGAGAAATGCTTACAGAATATAGCTTGATATGTTTCTCTAAAAATAAGCTTGCTTAATTAATTGTTCTACTTACTGTACTTGGTTTATATATCACCAAGTTTACATGACAATAAGACAAGATAATAAAACAAAACATATCTAGTCTAACTCCATGCTGCTTCACTACTCTATTCCAGCATCTTTGAATATCTTCACAATTGCATGGAAATGGTAATGTTTCTTTGTTCTCGAAATCCTTCTTAATAGGCTGCCACATTCCTTTTGCAGACACCCAACGCATGTGACTGTGTTGTCACTGTCAATAGCTATTTGAATTTGATCATCCGTCGGGACATTGCTAATCATCCGTCGAGAGATTTTGTTGATCATCCGTCGGGACATTGTGAACCATCCGTCGGGAGCCTTTTCTGTCATTTGACTCCATTTCATTTATATAGAATTACAAGACATCTTAAATTTACAATTAGTCACCCTATTCAGTATATCCACTAGTAGTCAATATGGCTCATACACTCCTACAGAATCTACATAATGTTGCTTGCAGAAATGTGCTATAGAACTTATTTGTTACGTAAGCTACTCACTCGATTGATGTTAATTTGTCATCTGTCGGGACTATAAAGTTCATCCGTCGGGACTATAGGTTGGCTAATTGTAAATATTAGATGCCTTGTAATCTTGCATAAGTGAAATAGAGTTAACTGCCATGAAGATACTCTCAACGGATGTTCCACGAGGTTTCAACGGATGATCAACTAGAGTTTCAACGAATGATCAACCAGACTCTCAACGGATGATTCAAAAAAGTCTCAACGAATGATCCAACGAGTTTCAACGAATGATCAAATTCAAAAAGCAGTTGATAGTGACTTGACAGTCACATGGGTTGATTGTACGTAAATGAAATGTGGCAGCCTATTTACAGGTTTTTTAGAACAAAGAAGCATTTCCATTTCCATGCTTACTTGAAGAAAATCAAAGATACTGGATGGAGAAATGAAGAAGCATGTGATTAGACAAAGACACACTTTCTTTTATTAGTTTGTCTTATTCACATGTAACTTGGTAATATATAAACCTAGAGTAGCTAGTAGGAAATTAAGCAATCAACTAGAGAAATAGAAAAGGCTGTATTTGTGAAGAATTTCTCTGTTCCTTGTGATTCTACTTGTAAGCAGTTGTGTACAATCTTTGTATCACAGAGTTCTCGAAAAATATATATCTCTGGTGGATAAGTTCAATCCACCAGAAAGTTTTTAAATACTTGTGTTTAAATTACTTTATGTTTGAATACATCAATACTTTCTTTCCACACTCTTGCATATTCAAACACTGTTATATATATCTGTTCGAGATGTTCATAAAATCAAGAAAAAACCAAGAATTACATTTAACCCCCCTCTGTAATTCAACTATTAGATTTTCCGGGATTAACAATAATCTACTGGCTTCCAGGATTTCATTTATAGATCTCAGAGATATCTACAAGTCAAAATGTATATAGAGATCTCTGAGTTATCGACAAGTCAACTTTGCATATAGAGAACTCAGAGCTATCTACAAGTTAAAATAAATATATGAAGATTGGAGATATCGACAAGTCAATTTCTCATTAGAGATCTCAGAGACCTCGACAAGCCAAAATGCATATAGAGATTTCAGAGATACCGATAAGTCATTTTTACATGCAGAGTTTTGGAGACCTCGACAATCCAAGTTCACTTATAGAGAACTCAGAGACCTTGACAAGTCAAAACACTTATAGAGAACTCAGAGATATCGATAAGTCATTATACTTATCGAGATGTCAGTTCTCTATACAACAAACTAGAGATCTCGATATAAGCCTCAAGTACAGAATGCAGACAAGTTAAATATTCAAGATTATCAATCAACAAACAATCTAATCACTTAGATTGAAAAGTCTGCAAAAGCAGCTTGAAGAGTGCAAGATCAAAGGTCAAGATTAACTGACAAAGGAAGGTCACAGATCTACAAGATTTGTAAGGATTTACTAAGCCAGAAATGGAAAGCTTTAGAGATAACTTAAAGTAGGGTTTAGTAAACCTGTGTAAACCTGTGTTTACTGATCTATAAAGTAAAAACCATTCCTTTGTTTTAGTTGTAACAAACAAATCTAGTTTTCTTTGAACTCTCTCAAGATAGAAGCTGAGTTCTTTACTTATAAAAGAACCCGGAAATTTGTAGAAAGACATAATTAATTTTAATACAAAGTTAAGTGAGTTTTGAAAATACTGTGTTTGTTGTGCATGTTTTATTAATTCTGTTAAACACAATATCTCTACAAATTAATCTGCTTTGTTCACCATCCACAATAGTTTGAAAAAGGCTAAAATATCCAAAACACATTCACCCCCCCCTGTGTTATATTCAATATCTAACAAGTGGTATTAGAGAAAAATCTGAAAGTAAACAAATCAAGATCTTGGAAGAATAAATACACAAAAGATAAGCAGTATAAAGATACCAGCCTTTGATAAGACTAACTACATATTATGGAAGAAGAAGATGATGTTGTTTCTAAGGATGGCCAATCCCTTGTACATCCAGATTCTGAAGAATGGACCTTTCACTCCTATGGAAAGGATTGAAGAATCTACATATGGACACATGGTCATCCCAGCTCATTATGGTCCTAAAGATCCTTCAAAATACACAGACATTGAGAAAGAAAAAGTCTCTCTTGACACTGGGCTACAACTAATTCTGATAGAGTCACTTGAAAATGTTATGTACAACAATATTATCAACTGTGACACAACCAAGAAAATCTGGGAGAAGATTGAGATAATGTGTGAAGGTATAGAGGAAGTGAGGTCAAACCAAAAGAGAATACTAGTTTCTCAGTATGAGGGTTTTATGGCAAAACCAAAGGAAAGTGTTACTGATGTGTTTGAAAGATTCAATAAGCTAATCAATGACTTGCAGCTTCATGAAAAGTACTATGAAGCTGAGGAGGTTAACTTGAAGTTCTTGCTCACCCTTCTTGACCATATTGAACAGAAAATATCAGCCATAAGAGAAGAAAGAGACTTGAGCAGGATAACATTGGAAGTCTTATATGGGATTTTGAAAACATATGAACTCGAAATGATTCAAAGAAAATCCTTAAGAACTGGTCAAGGGCATATTGTTGATGGAACAAGTGCACTAGTTGTTAATGACAACAATTCATCTGATGATAAATTAGAGATCCAGACTCCAGTTGTCTCAAGCATTGAGCAAAAGAACAAGGAACCAATGAAGCAAGTCATTCTGAAACTTGAAGAAGATGAGTTATATACATTGGATGAACTGGATGAGTTAGATCAATCCATGGCTTAGCTAGCTAGGAAATTCTCTAATATTAGATTAAAAAAGCCAAAGTTCTTCAAGAGTAAAGGACAGCCATTTAATAAGGAGAACAGTTGAAAAGGAAAGGGACAGTACACTCCTGGTGGCAAAAGTGGCTATAAGACTGGATCTGTTGACAGATCAAAAATAAGGTGCTTCAATTGTGATGAATTGGGCCATTTTGCTACTGAATGCAGGAAGCCTAAAAAGGTGAAGAAAGATAAAGCCTATCTTGAGTTGGAGGCAAAGTATAAAGCTCTCTTGAAGAAGCAACAGGGTAAAGCTTACATTGCAGAAGGAAAGAGTTGGGATCAAATGGATAATGATGAAGATGAGGAGGTTGAAAATTATGCACTCATGACCTTGGAGCAAGGAGAGTCATCCTCATCAAAAATAGAGGTACCAACTTTTACCACTATTGATTTAAATACAAGTTAATATAAAGAGACTGTTGAAAAATGAGCATAGAGATATTCCACATCCACACTAGCATGGTGGCAGCTACTGAGGAGGTTAGTAGGCTGTCAAAAGCTAATGAGAAGCTTGAAGTTGAGAAGCAAAATTTGGAATTGCAGCTTGTTGAGCTTGAAACTGTCAAGCAGAAAAATGACTATTTAAAGAACAAGCTGAAGTGTGCTAGTAAGATAGAAGCTGTGTTGAAGGAAAAGATAGAGAAGAATGAGGTGAAACTGAAATCATTCAAGAATGCTTCTCAGTTAGAGAGTAAGTACCATGAGAAGAACAATCCATGTGCTAATTTAGCCATTGGACTTGACTATGATGCCTTAAACAGCAACAAAAAAATGAAGGTGACAAGGGCAAAGCAACTGTAAATGAAAATTTCCCAGCTATGCTAAGAAAGGTTGATTCACCTTTGTTTAAGGTATGTAAAGTCAATTTCAGTGAAGAGGAGTTGGTGATAAAGCAAGAACTTGCTGATGAGGATAATGAGAAGAAATGCACAGAAATAACTCCAACTCCTAAAACTGAGAAGAAGTCCATGGTGGATCAAACCCCCAAGAAGCCAATCCAGGAGGTTAAGACTGAGAATGCAGGAAAGAAGATGAATAATAAAAATGGGAAGATTGAGAAATACAAGAGCAATAACTTTGTATTTGTTGTAGATGCTCCTCGGAAACAGTGTCAGAAATGTGGCTCTACAAATCATCTAACTCACCTTTATAAAAAGGCTGTTAGTGAGTCAAGATTGGGAGCATGCAAATATAATGAAGCAAAGACTGTAGATCCATATTCCTTCTGTGATAACTTTGATTGTATTCCTTACAACATGAAAGTGATGACAAGTTGCCACAAGCTGAGAGTAGACCTCAAAGAAGTCAATATTGGGCTTGCAACTAAAAGGGAACATGCAAATCAATCAATGAATACCATTCTTTCTGAATCAACTCATTCTAATTCTATAAATTATGTTAACAAGAAGAAAGTACCCAACACTGCTTGGATAGCTAAACACACTTAATCCTCATTGTGTGCAGGGAAAAATGAAGAGAGTCATATGGATCATAGATAGTGGATGCTCAAGACATATGACAGGTGATAAGGCCATGCTATCACAGTTTGAGGAGATCGTTGGCCCATTAGTGACTTTTGGAGAAAACGGCAAAGGTTTCACAATGGGATATGGCAAGTTAATTTCTGGAAATGTTGTCACGGAAGATGTAGCACTGGTAGCTGGTTTAGAGGTGAATTTCCTAAGTGTCAGTCAATTCACAGATAGAGGATTCAATGTTTCATTTGACAAAGGAGAATGCTTAATCCTCAGCAAAAAGACTAGTGAAGTTGCTCTGAAAGTAGCAAGAAAGGGAAGCCTGTTTGTTGCAGATTTACACTCAACAAATAAGGAAGGAATTTGTTATTTTTACACCAAGGCATTTGTAGAGCAAAAGCAAGTTGTGGCACAAAAACCTCTCTCACCTGAATAACAATGCAACAAACACCTTGATGAAAAAGGAGTTAATAAGAGACATGCCAAATCTGGAGTTTACTTAAAATGAAGTTTGTGAGGCTTGTCAAAAATGCAAAATGAAGAAGTCTAGTCACAAGAGTAAAACTGTGAATTCCATAAGTGCACCTTTACAACTTATCCACATGGACTTATTTGGACCAGTTAATGTCTTCTCAATTTCTATGAAGAAATATGCACTTGTGATGGTGGATGACTACTCAAGGTACATATGGGAAGAATTTATGCATTCTAAGGATGAGACTCCACACATCATAATTGAACACATCAAGAATATTGAGAAGCAGGCTGAAGATCAGAATAGTGTGAAGAGATTGAGGAGTGGCAATGGCACAGAATTCCGAAGTGTAACCTTAACTGAATTTTGTAAAGACAAGGGCATTGTTCAAGAATTCTCAACTGCTAGAACACCTCAGCAAAATGTGATAGTTGAGAGAAAGAATAGAACACCAGTAGAGGCTGCTAGAAAAATGCTGCAGAATGCCAAACTGCCAACAAGTTTTTGGGAAGAAGCTGTCAACACTATATGCTATACTCAAAACATATATCTCATTAATAAGAATCTTGGCAAATCACCCTACTCAATCTTATCTAAAAGGAAGCCTAGTGTGAAGCATCATCATATGTTTGGAAGCAAGTGTTATGTTTTGAAAGATAACTCTGAATATGTAGGAAAATTTGACTTTAGGGTTTTTGAAGCAATTTTTATGGGATATTCATTGGAGAGAACTGCCTACAAAGTCTATGTGCTTGAACAAAAGAAAATTATGGAAAGCATAGATGTGACTTTTGATGATGACAATTGTCCAGGCTTGAAATGCCTTGATGAAAATGAAGTTGAGGCTCTTAAATTTAAAAATCTCAACATTGATAGTGATTCTGAAGATGAAGCTAAAGTCAGCACAAGCAACAGAATGGATGAAGAGTCAACTGAACTAGTGAATCATGAGAATGGAAACTCATCTCAAACACCTGAATTTGATAGCACAAACTCAGGGGGAAAAAGAGGAGAAAGTTAAGCAAGTCATGCTAATGATGAAGAAGATGCAGAAAACTCAAGTCAACAAACTCATACCAGGAAATGGGATAAAAGTCACATAAGAGAAGTAATTATTGGTGATCCAGATACTGGAGTGAGGACTAGAAGTACAACTGCATATGAATGCCTACATGCATGCTTTCTGTCACAAGTTGAGCCTAAGAAAACTGAGGAAGCTCTACTTGATCCTGATTGGATATTTGTTATGCAAGAAGAGCTAAATCAGTTGAAAGGAACAAAGTTTGGAAGTTGGTTCCTACATCAAAGAACAGAAGTGTAATTGGAACAAAGTGGGTGTTCAGGAACAAAATGGATGAAAATGGGATTGTGATAAGAAACAAAGCAAGGTTGGTTGCAAAAGGCTACTCATAGGAAGAAGGAGTTGATTATGATGAAACTTTTGCTCCAGTTGCAAGACTTGAAACAATAAGAATCTTTCTTGCATTTGTTGTACATTCAAACTTTAAGGTGTGTCAAATGGATACAAAGAGTGCATTCCTATATGGTGAGTTGGAAGAAGAAGTTTATGTGTAACAGTCACCTGGCTTTGAAGATCCTGAATTTCCAGATTTTATCTACCAACTTCTAAAGGCTCTCTATGGACTAAAGCAAGCACCTAGAGCATGGTATGACACACTGTCAGAATTTTTGATTAAACATGGATTCACTAGAGGAACTATTGAAAAGACTCTCTTCTATAAGCAACATGGTGATGATATGATCCTAGTTTAGATCTATGTGGATGATATCATTTTTGGTTCTACTAATGAAAAGCTATGTCAAAGATTCTCAAAATTCATGCAGAGTGAATATGAAATGAGTATGATGGGAAAGTTGAGTTACTTTCTTGGACTCCAAGTTAGTCAAAGAAGTGATGGAATCTTCATCAGCCAAACTAAATATGTTAAAGATTTAATGAAGAAGTTTGGTATGGTTGATTATTCACCTGCATCAACACCTATGTCTACAGCTACAAAGTTGGATGAAGATAAGAAAGGAAAATGTGTAGACATTTCAGGTTATAGAGGAATGATTGGTTCTTTGTTGTATTTGACTGCTAGTAGACCAGACATTATGTTTGCAACATGTCTGTGTGCAAGATTTCAAGCCAATCCAAAAGAATCACATTTGATGTATGTGAAAAGAATTTTCAGATACTTAAAGGGGACTCCAAACTTGGGATTATGATACCCTAAGGGAACATGATTTGAAGCTGTTGGATACACAGATGCAGATTTTGCTGGATGCAGGATTGACCAGAAAGAGCACTAGTGGAAGCTGTCAGTTTCTTGGACAAAGACTCGTGTCCTGGTATAGCAAGAAACAATAATCTGTGTCAACCTCCACAGCTGAGGTTGAATACATAGCTACTGGAAGTTGTTGTGCTCAAGTGCTTTGAATTATAAATCAGCTAATGGATTATATCCTAGTGTTACACAAAATTCCAATTATGTGTGACAATACCAGTGCTATATCTATTGTGGCTAATCTAGTTAATCATTCTAGAATAAAGCACATTGATGTAAGGTACCATTTTATTAGAGAATATGCTGCAAATGGTACCATTGAGCTCATTTTTTTCCAACAGAAAAACAGTTAGCTAACATTTTTACTAAACCTTTGGATGAAGCAATTTTTACTAGACTTGTAGGTGAAATTGGAATGCTAAATTTTTCATCCTAAAGGCAAGAACTCAGCTAATATTTTGCAGCATATTGATTTTTAATAAATGAAAATTAATTTGATTTAATTAGAAATTAACTGGAATATGAGTTATAATTCAGAAATCTCTATATATTTATTTTTCAAAATTCAAAATTTAGCTTAGAATTTTTCAATTCTGAGAAAACTGTCTAAATCTTAATTTTTATTTTAAATATGTGAAATTAGAAAAAAATAGAATCAAAAAGAACAAAAGTAGATAAAGAGTTGAGTTCTCGATAAGTCTAATTGACTTCTCGACAAGTCATTTTGAGACTTCTCGAGTGAGTTCTCGATAAGTTATTTTTCTGACTTCTTGAATGACTTCTTGACAAGCTTTATTATGACTTCTCGACAAGCTTTATTATGACTTCTCGCTAAGTCATTGTAGAGATCTCGATAAGTGATAATTCACAGAGCTCTCTACAAGTATAAATTTTAGACTTATCAATAACTTAGAACTGAGATAATTTAATTTAATAAATTATTTTGATAAAATTCTTCTGATTTTATTTTGATTTATTCAAATAAAATTTGGAAAAATTCAGTCAATTCAGAACAAACCGGGTATTTATTTGACATCTCGATAAGTTATTTTCTAGTTCTCGACAAGAGTCAGTAAAATGACATATCGATATGTATCTATTCTATCAATATGACTTCTCGATAAGCTAATTCCAAACATTTATTTTGAGTTCTTGATAAGTCATTCACCTTTTACTAGAAATACCCAGACATCTCGACATACACCTCTTTACGCCTTCGAGGTCTCTAAGTGACCTAATTTTTCCAAATCCAAACTGTTTTCTCTCATTTGAAACTCTTTCTCTCTAATTTTTCTTATCCACTCAAATTCAAACTCTTCAAATGACATCAAACACAGCTACACCTTTCATCCCAAATGAGGGGACCAACTATCTTGCTTTTACAGATGCAAATCAAGCTCCTAATAGTTTCAAGAGTTTTGTGAAGTTTCTTTCTGAAACTTACTTTGTAGGTGCTCTAACTGCAAATCCAGTACTATATTTAGATGTTCTTAGGGAATTCTGGAACATGGCTGTGATAGGGACAGTGGTGCATGAGAACCAAGCTATGTCCATGGTAGTTAACTTCTCCATTCAAGACCAACATGTGGAGTATTCTGAAGATAATGTAAATGTGGTTTTGGGGATTCCTACTGACAAGCTGATGGAAGTCCCAACTCAATATGAGCTAGCTGAATTCATAGACTTCATCAACTACAGTGAAAGGATCAACTTAACCAGCCTGAACAAGAAGAACTTGAGGAAGGAATGGTCATTCATGTTTGACTCCATTGTGGTCCAGAAGCTAGTATTTACCATGGCCTATAACAGACACATCAATGTGGGGATGTTGATTATCCAGGAACTTAGCACAAGGCTCACTATGCCTTTGACTATAAGAGGTAAGGAATTTTTTTTCCTAGGTTTATAATGTCTACTTTAAATCATAAAGTGCTTGACATTCATTTACTTAATCGTATAGATAGAACTAAAATAGGCAACTGTAAGGAAGTGTCTAAAATTCTATTTGGCTCACTTATTACAAAGAACAAGGTAACTGTAAGTCTCTGAGTCGCTCCATTTATATTGGAGAGATTCATACCTTACCCTTACCCTATGCCTGACATGAGGTCTACAATCACATCTAGCACAGTAATGGATCATGTACATGTGGAAGAACAAACACAGGAACACCAACAGGGGACTTCCCAAACTGAGACCCTTTCTTCTGTACCATTAGAAGCTAGGAAACCAACCACTTCATCCTCTCAAATGGGTGAAGTGAGTAAAAAGAAGAAAAAGTAGGCACCTTTGACTATGATAAATGAGAGTGGTGAGGATCAAACGGAACCAAAGTCAACCTTGGTCAATAAACCGAAGAAGGCAAAGCAAATTTAGTTGATGACTCAAGCTGCGTCTGTATCCTCTCAAAAGGATGTAGTTGCAAAAGAGGGCATAAAACAGACTCTAGGGGCATCCTCTCAACAGGGTGTCTCTATTGAAAAGAGCACTCTCCCTAGTGCACCCTGTAAAGAGTTTGCACCAACACTTGAACATATTTAAGTGTATGAAAGAAGAAATAAGGATGGCACACACACACAGAACATCTTTTGAGGCTCCCTCTTCTATTCAGGGGGAGCTGCCAACACTCAGTCCTGAAATTACTGATCTCATTTCTAAAATTTCTTCTTCATACAATAAAATACTTGAATCTGACTCTTAAGTGTTGCTAAAATCAAGTGACATGGTTCAAGAAACTATAATCACCACCAAGGAACCACATGTAGTTGGTGAGAGGATACACTCTGGGGTAGACCTTGATGACACCAACACAAACACAGGGGTTTCATCAGTTTTTACTGAAGACCCTGTGGTATCTACTCAAGCACCTTCATGTGCTAAACAATTTTCACAGATTGATAGGTTTAAAGGTAGTACTCCTGATGGGGTGTCTATCTAAATCCTCTCCAATTCAATTGGAGGTTCCTCATATAGGGACAACTCCCCTCACAACCCTAGCTGAGATTGCATTAACAATTGAAGTTAGGAGTAAAATTGCCAATGAGCCTGTTATGTGGGAGGCAAGTCAGGCATATTCAAGTGCTATCTCTTTGAAAAAAGAGCAAGGGTTTGAGGCAATGGTACATGACAGTAACCTGGTCAAATCCCCTCCAATCCAAATGAAGGTTTCCACAAGTGGTGAACAACACACTGTCATAACCACAGTTCCAACTGTGAGTCAAACTGTGACATCAGTCACATGTAATATTACGAAACCTCAACCATCCACCTCAAACACCACAGACGTTCCTTCTACATCAAACTCTTCCCAACAACCATCATACCTTATCTGTCAGTGGCTTCAAGATGCCCAAGCTCAACCCATTATAATGAATGATCTTTTGGTTGATCAACTTTCTGGCCTTGCCAACATCATACAACATCTTCTAACCACAGACATGTCCAATCAGGACTATCAAGCAATCTTGTTATCTTATAAAACAGATGTTGTAGAGCAGTAACAAAAGATTGTGAATGAAGCTGAGCAGGATGGCAATGTGGATGCTTGGTTAAGCAAAGACTTCAGCTTGAGCATGGATGAGGTCTTGGCAAGATTTAGAGAAGAATATATCACAATACTGGGAAGCAATGCCAAGGACCTCACTCCACCAGAAGTATATGATGTTGTGACAAAAGTCTATAAAGCTCAACTTAAAGCTTTTCATCTCATGAGTAAATCTCTCCAACAGACTCTGGACAACCATCAAGACAGAATAAGAAGAATGGTAAGGGAGAAACTGGATGAACTTGTACCTACTCAAGTTCAGATCAAGAACAAGTTTCAAACATTTGCTAACCAAATGGCAAGGTTTGATATGACTACTATGGAGCAAAGCATTAAGAATCTCAAACAGTCGTTTGTTGCTCTCCATGAAGTTGTCCAAAATCACATCACTAGTACTAATGAGACAAGGCTCAAACTAGATCAACTGTATCAGTCTAGGTATACACCTTCAGAACTGTTAATGGAATGTATCAAGGAATCTGTACAAGCTACATTTGGTGCTCCTGTCTCCTCAAGCTCCCAACCACCAGTGTCAACATCAAGCAATCTGTAAATTCAAGCTCTTCAACTCAGGTCTCTACTCTGCAATCATCTAATGAGTCTTTGACAGCTCAAGTCTCTCAGCTAACAGCTTTGGTACAAAGTCAACAGCTCACATCAAAACATTGGTAGAGTCCTATAAGCATCTTCGAATGTAAAATTCAGTCTCTTTGGGATCTATCATGGGTGCTCTAAAAATCCATTGCTTGCACTACCAGAAGCTGTTAGGCCTGAAATCCCTACACCTCTCATCTTTCCTGCTAACAAGACTAAGGGGGAGATAGAGGCTAGGTTTTTCAGATCATATGTCCAAGCTTAAAAAGGCAAATCCCAGGAAGCTGAACAGCAAGTTGATGTTGGAATGGAGAGGCTATTAAAAGCAGCTGAGGGACCTAGTCTAAGAAGAGAATTTGATGAATTGCTAAAGGCACTAAGGGCTTCTCTAAACAACAACTTCTTCACATATAAAAAGGCTTTGGATAAGACAGTAAATTTTCTAAGGGTAATCATGGTAACTGTGGATGTATTTCTAGAGAGAAGAATTTTTGTCAGCTTAAATGACTCTGGTGCGGATAGGTGTATACAGGTGTCCCTTAATTATCTCATAACAAGAAGGGCGTCTGAATTGGACATTCTGATCAACACAATCAACAGAGTAATTCATTAAGACACTCTCTTGCTAAATAAAATTGAAGAAGGCTCAAATAGCTGCTTTTCCAGAAGCATATTTAAAACCAAGCAAGGGAGTGGTATATATCTGTCCAACCACTAAACATTGCAAACATTTCCAAATTCCTCAGCAATATGTCATGGCAAACAAGAAGCTGATAATAACCCTGGAAACAGACTTGAAGACAAAGAAGTACAAGACTGTTGAGGATGAAGGCATGATCAGGATACAGGGGAGATATCTGAGAGAGGCTAAAACCAAGTTGCCTAAAACTCAAATTAATACTAAGGATGATTTGGATGATGATGAGCAGAAGAAAGATGATCAAAAACCTTCTGGCTCAAATCCAAGTCAATCCTCCGAGGCAACTGGCAGCAAAGGAGAAGAAAAGAAAAGGGATAGGAAATATGCAGAAGAAATTGCATTGTTTGAACAAAGATCAAATGAGCTCAAGGCAAAGGGGATGAGCAGAATTTCTAAGGATGGACATTTTCTGAATATAAAAGCTGGCAGATTTTCAAGATTCAGAGTTAGTTACTTGAATGGATATTCACTGGATGATTGGCTCAAGCTTGTGGAAGCTCTAAGAGGGACACAAATCATAGAGGAACTTCAAGTAATTGTAAATCTAAAGGACCTTATTAGAAAGGAATCAGGCTATGAGAATTTCATGTGATGAATATACATATCAAACTCATGTAATTAATTAGCATATAAAAGTTGTATTTGTGCTCTGTCAATTTTATGTAATCTTTTATTGTTTTATTGTAACTTGGGGTTATCCTTGTTACCAGGCATAAATTTGTGATAAGCAATCTTCTCATAAATTGGGGGAGATTATTGTGCAAGACATGCATGTATCATAACAAGACTAAGTCACATTGATAACCCTAAGATTTAGTTGCATGATAGTCTAAATCTGTATTTTGTATTGTATTAATTGAGTCTATAAAAATGTTAAAGATCAGACTGGAATATTTTTCTGTGAACAGTCTCAAGCCTAAGAATAAACTCTGAAAGAAGATCAACAAGATCATGCCTCAGAGAAAAGGTGAAGAATCTTAGAGTTAAATAAATCTGTTTTAGGAAAAATGTTCTAAGTCAAGATATCTACAAGTCACAGATCAAGTCATATAGAGAAGTCATTCGAGAACTCCAGAATGACTTATCGAGAAATCCAAAATGGCTTATAAAGAAGTCCCGGAGATATCGACAAGTTAAATGAAGATATGAAGATTGGAGATATCGACAAGTCAAATTATCATTAGAGATCTCATAGATATCTACAAGTCAAAATGTATATAAAGATCTCTCAGATATCGACAAGTCAACTTTGCATATAGAGAACTCAAAGATATCTACAAGTCAAAATGAAGATATGAAGATTGGAGATATCGACAAGTCAATTTCTCATTAGAGATCTCAAAGACCTCGACAAGCCAAAATGCGTATATAGATCTCAGAGATATCGACAAGTCATTTCTACATGCAGAGTTTTGGAGACCTCGATGAGCCAAGTTCACTTATAGAGAACTCAGAGATCTCGACAAGTAAAAACACTTATAGATAACTCAGAGATCTCGATAAGCCATTATACTTATCGAGATGTCAGTTCTCTATACAAAAAACTAGAGATCTCGATATGAGCCTTGAGTACATAATACAGACAAGTTAAATATTCAAGATTATCAATCAACAAACGATCTAATCACTTAAATTGAAAAGTCTGCAAAAGCAGCTTCAAGAGTGCAAGATCAAAGGCCAAGATTAACTGACAAAGGAAGGTCACAGATCTACAAGATTTGTAAGGATTTATTAAGCCATAAATGGAAAGCTTTAGAGATAACTTAAAGTAGGGTTTAGTACATCTTATAGCATGTTGTGTAAACCTGTGTTTACTGATCTATAAAGTAAACATCGGTCCTTTGTTTTAGTTGTAACAAACAGATCTAGATTTTCTTGAACTCTCTCAAGATAGAAGCTGAGTTCTTTACTTACAAAAGAACCCAAAAATTTGTAGCAAGACATAATTAATTTTAATACAAAGTTAAGTGAGTTTTAAAAATACTGTGTTTGTTGTGCATGTTTTATTTATTCTGTTAAACACAATAACTCTACAAATTAATCTGCTTTGTTCACCATCCACAATAGTTTGAAAAAGGCTAAAATATCCAAAACATATTCACCCCCCTTTGTTTTGTATTCAATATCTAAATGAATACTACATTCGTTAAAATATTTTTGGCATATAAAAATTTTAAAATTACCTATTGGTATCAAAGGTTGCATCAAATGACACTACATCATCATACAACTCAAAGTTCCTCCGACCAATAACATTAGACCAATACAACTTGGTTAGGTGTCCATAAGAATCAACATCAAAAGCAAAATAGAAACCTTTCGAATTCTACTGATTACGTTTGAATTTATCAATAATCATCTGTGCACCATTATCTCCAATAAACAATTTCAGATCCCTACTGAAATTTTGAAAATCTCGCAAGTTCGCACCTACATTTGCATATCCGCCATACATTTATTTAGCAAAGCTAAATATCTTATTGGAACCAATATTAACTTTTGCACCATTATAGCAAAGATTTCTTAAACTAATGTCCATCTCCTTATCAGCCCTCTAAAACTGACGACCATTTTTATCAGCTAACGGATGGTTATTGTTAGATATATTTGAGTTGTCATGTCTAATATGATTTGTGTTTAGTTTTCAGAACTTAACAACAGGACATATCAGGACTTACTGAAATCAGGACTTACTGGAATTTAGAACTTAAATCATATCAGAACTTAAGGTCATATCAGAACTTAAGTGCGGGAAGACTTTCATATAAGGAAGGAAGTTGATTTGCAGTAGAAGATCTGGACTAAAACAATAGAAGATATGCATGGAAAGAGTTAGAAGACCGGAAGACTTGTAGAAGATATCTGTTTGATGTATTTTGGGAGACAGAATTGTATTCCATATCAATTAGAATATATCTTGTAACTATGTACTATATAAACACAGACTTAGGGTTTACACTATATGTGTTATCATTATCGAGAAGATTATATATTGTAACCTAGCAGCTCTTAGTGATATAGTTCATCACTGAGAGAGAACAACTGTTCTTATTGTAACAGAGTTTATTCAATATACTTGATCTTTGTTACATATACTTGTGTTAAATCAATTTGATTGTATTAACATTGTATTCAACCCCCTTCTATAGCGTTGTATGATCTAACAAGTGGTATCAGAGCTTATCTGCTAACACACATACAGTAAAGATCCAAACAATCATGTCTGAAGAAACACAAACTCTAACCAAACCCACCAAAACTCAAGAGACTCAAAACACCCAAACCCACAGTCGATATGAGACTATTAGGGTTCCCATATTGAGACCTTCTGAGTATCCCATATGGAGAGTGAAGATGGCTATGTTTCTAGAAGCTACAGATCCAGAATACCACATAAGCCTACCAAGCTCTCTGTTGTAGTTGTAGATCAACCAGCAAAGACCATGTCAAAGGAGAAAAGTGAGTACACAGCTGAAGATATCTCATCTATTGCCAAGAATGCAAGGGTAAGGCATTTGCTGCATAGTGCTATTGATAATGTCATGTCAAACAGGGTAATTAATTGCAAGAATGCAAAGGAGATATGGGATGCTTTGGAAATAAGGTGCCAGGGAACTGATGCAATCAAAAAGAACAGGAGGACTATACTCACTCAAGAGTATGAGCAATTTGACTCAAAAGCTGATGAGTCATTAACTGAATTATATGACAGGTTTGTCAAACTCTTGAATGATCTGTCACTGGTGGATAAAGAATATGATCTTGAAGATTCAAATCTAAAATTCCTTTTAGCTCTTCCTGATAATTGGGATTTGAAGTCTACTACCATAAGAGACAACTATGACCTGGTTCTTTTGCTGGCTGATTTCGGCACTCCCTTGAATAGTGCCCTTTCTGGTTGCACTTGAAACACACCACATTCAACTTATTACAAACTCTTCCATGTTTCTTTCCACATACCTGACAATCTGGAAAAGTTAATATCAACTAATTTGGGTGATTCGCATTAACTGGACGGTTGCCCTGGCCTCCGTCGCCTACATTTTGTCTCTTGAAATTAAAATTTCTCCCTGGTTGAAACTTGCCCTTCTTAAAATTTGGAAACTTCCCTGGTTGTGGTTGACCTTCATTCCCTTCAAATTTCCTTTTCTTTCTTTATTTCTCCTTCTGTGACATCTCACTCTCTGTCTCTACAATCATAGCCTTCTATACCACTCCCGCATAGGTATCCAATTCAAAAATGGCTACCTTCCCTCTGATCCATGGCTTCAAACCTTGCTGAAATCTCTTAGCCTTCTTCCTGTCAGTATCCACATACGACGACACATACCTTGACAATTCCTCAAACTTACTCTCATAATCTGCCATCGACATATTTCCTTGCTTTAGCTCTAAAAACTTCAACTCCATCTGATCCTGGATAAACTGAGGAAAATACTTTTCTAAAAACAATTCCTTAAACCTCTCCCAAGTAATAACATATGTACCTTCCAACGTCTTCACCATCTCCCACCAATAGGTGGTCTAATTCTTCAAATAGTAACTTGCAAACTCAACCTTCTGTTCTTCCTTTACTTTCACTAAGGCAAATGCCTTTTCTATCTCCTTTAACCAAACATTTGCTTCAATCATCTCTAAGGAACCCTTGAATTCTGGTGGGTTTATTAGCCTGAAAAGTTTTGAAAGTTACCTGGGGATTGGTCTGTCTTTGTTGTTGTTGTGCCAGGTGACTGTTTGTTGGGCCAAGATTTGGAGAATATGGGCTATTGCTGGGTCTATGGGTCCTGGATTTGCATTTTGGTTTGTATCATCTTGGTTGTTATTATTGTTGTTGTTGGTTTCTTCATTCTGGGTATTGGTGCGGGTATTTCTTCTGGGAGGCATTTTCTGTAAAGAATCAAACAACTTATTTAGCTTTTAAATCAAATTCTTTGCATAAAAGAAAAGTTTTATCAAACAGAAATATCTCTTTTTGAAAACAGTTGTAACAGTTGAACTAAGTAAATTGCATGCTTCTTTACAGAATATAAACAGTTTAGGAAATAGGGTACAGGGTATCACAGGGGTATAACTGGTGCAATAAATAAGGTAAAGTAAAACAGGTGCAGGAAAGTAAATGACAACGCCGGAAAGGAAAAGGTAATAATATATATAGATCAAAAGTTTTGGGTAGTACAAGCGTAAAGACGCTTCGGCAGTAAAAGCAAAAGGGTACAACAACCTACTCACTAGTCAGCATAGCTAGTCTATAAATACAACCCAAAATCTACAGATACACACTACACACTACTGTACATACTACATAACCAAAACAACACTGATCAGCATCTCTATCTCTGGATCTCTGACTCATGGCAAATCTGGACCTCCAATCTCCTCAAGCTCCTCTAGCACCCACTTAGCCCACTCCACTAGAAAATCAGGGGTGATGTCCTCATGTGTAGCCTTAGCAATCCTCACCACAGCTGCTCTACGAAACGCCTGGAGCCTCTCTCTGAGTCGCCTCTCACCACTCCCAACCTCTCTGGTACGCATAATATGCAATAACTCCTGAATCTGACCATGTAGGAATCGCTGCTCCATAAGGCAAGCCTCACACTGATGATATGGGATAGGATGGGAAGAGAACTGGAAAGATACTCTTGTAACTGAATGACCAGTAAAGCCTGAATCAGCAGGTGGGGGTCCTCTGATAGGTGGTCTCATGCCAGGGGATGGAATAGCCTGCAATGGGACGGGCTGCAACACAGGTGGATGTAGAATAGCCAACACTGGTGGAACAACATGATGTGGATCTGAAGATGGTCCTCCAACTGAGGGCTCTGAGTGATCAGCTGATACGGGGATGAAAGAGTCGGTCATCGCTGCTATCTGAAATCATATCACAACATAAGAATCTCAAACCACGATGCGAATCATACTAATACCTATTATACCATATCACTCGACCTTACGACGTTCTATTATTCTATTCCTTACTTCTAATCCTAACCCTCTACCCATTCCTGACAACCTAGGCTTGCGTCACTGACTTATAACCTGTAGCTCTGATACCAAACATGTGGCGCCCTCCAAACCCGGGTCAGAAGTTTGGGGTCCACACACACACACCTTATTTATAACCTGCTTATAACAATAATAAAGATAATAATAATATGCAGTGACCCTACTTACCAACTACCACGGACCGCAACAGGTTAAAGTATGCACACAAACCAAACACACCTACTTATATTACAAACCGTTCAAATCCCAACTATTCCAACTCAGAACTAAGTAATTAACATTATTACAAACTTTTACAAACTCAAATTATCCCAAAAGAAGCCTACTAGCTTAACTCGATCAACTTGAACCCCTAGCTCTCGCGCTGGACTGGGGATCCTCGGTACCAACCGGTTCCTTCTTAACTGGAAAAGAATATTAACAACATCGCACAAATGAGCTAACTAGCTCAGCAAGTCACAATGAGAAAACTGAGAATAATGATCATCAAGTGAAAAGGGTTATGATACCAAGTGAACAATGAATTATGATTTAGAATTGGATATTATATTTTCATTTAAAAAAACAAGGTTAGGCTGCTGATCAGTCACGCACTAACCCCGAGCAAAGCACACAACACGGCTCTAACTACTGGATCCAAGGCACACATTGGCCTAACTTGACCATTATATGGTCTGACCACGAATCCGGTCCACAATTTTATAAAAACAATCCAATTCTAACATAATAACAGAATAAATAGTAATAAGCAATAAACAGAATCATTAACAACATTAGAAGTTCAATAATGAAATGGTTTCAATCTGCATTAGGATCAATAAGGCATTTTCAAAGCTTGGATGTTAGGTAATGAAAGAATTGGATAACAAAGGAATTAATATTTCAGGGTTACCAGGAATTGGTCTTTCAAATTATAAGGTACAATGGTTTGAGTATATAAGTAATTCGATTCAGTGTTTGGTATTTAGTTTGTATGTATTTGTGGAGTAGTATCGTATATCTGTGGTTCGTATTTGGGTGTACAACAATCAATGGTTTAGAAAGAATAAGGTTTACGGCTCAAGATCAATAACTGGAATCAGGGTTTTGGGTTCAGTGCTTCAAAGCACTTGCAATATAAAACAGGACTATCAATCCACTATAATACATCTCGAGAAAGTTCAGAACACTTGCCTGGTATTAGCTTGCTATACTTCTCTAACTTTCAACCACAACCGTCTACTCCTCGACTATCTGTTTCCCTTTCCTACGCCTTGCCTCTTCTGCTCACATATCTTAAGCATCTATCAATATTCAACTCATACGATTCTATTCGACATATACTTCTATCTACCCTTCGTTTCACCCAAATCCGATTAACGGATTGAAAGTTATACTATAAACAAGTAAACATCGAATATATAGACCGACAGTTAACCAACAAGTCACATATAGCACATAACACGTCAAATAATCAATGATATATCATTTATAAAGAAGTCTCGGGTCATAAACAGGCTTTCGCGTATTTAAAATGATTTTTAAAGCATTTTTCGGAATTAAAACGGGTCGTTGGATCGATTTCGGAGTAATAAACAGGGTTTGGTTGGCCAAATCTGGCTTCAAAACAATTTTATAATAATTATTGAGCCTTGAAAATAATTTAAAATAATATTTTAAAGTTCGAAACTATTTTTCAAAATTTTTAAATCATTTTTAAATAATTAACTCTAATTAAATAATTAATTATAATCAATTAATAATTAATTAAATCAATTAATTTTCGAATTAATTGACCAACTAATCAATTAGATATTAACTGAAATTAATTAACTAATTTATTCAGATTTATTTTGATTTAAAAATAATTTTTGGAATTAAAATAATAATTTTTTTAGAATTTTCAGAAATTAAAAACGAATTTTTATAATTAAAATAAATAGGAAATATAATTTTTAAATAATTTATAAACAGGAATCCAAAATATGCAAACTCTGGAAACCTGGGGGACTAAACTGTTTCTTCCCCAAAAGTCCAGGGGCCTGTTTGTAATTTTGCAAACCCCCGTCGTCGACATGCCGGAGTGTGGCCGAAGAACACGATTCCGGCCACCTCAGGCCACCAAACTATCCAGAATTAAACTATAGGCTACCAGCAACTTGTACATGCAATCAAAACACATCAATCATCCCTGTCCTGGCCGGAAAATGGTCAAGAACATCGCCGGTTTCCGGGGAAATATCGAAAACTTCAAAACACAACTCCAAATCAGACGTATGACATATGAAAATCATCAGGAAAACAAGCTCTACAACATGCAATCATCAAATTATTCAAACAATCATCCGAACAAAAATTCATATTTTTAATAAATATAATTCGAAAATAAATAAATTTTCAGAAAATAAACCTTGATTTCTGCAGTGATATGGAACACAGAATCTGATAGTACACCGCAAGACCTTCGTTTTGAGTACTCGAGCTTTTCAAACGGACTCCGGTAACACCTCCGATTGTTGGTTTGATTCTCAGAAGGGTTTATGAATATAAGGATTTTCTCTAGAAATTTATATAATTACTGACTGCAAATGAATTTTGGTACGGAATAAAATACGGTAAAGGCTATTTATAATTACGGAAAATTAGTATCCCGTTGGATCATTCCGGGTATAAAATGGTACGTTTATTTATAAAAATTGATCCAAACGGTACCGGTTTTCGGGATAATTATCCAAATCAGTACAATTTGTACTGCGGTCTTGGTCTCAGCACCTGGTTACACGTACTACGAGGTGATAATTGTGATAGTTTAATAAAAAGATCCTGTTTACCGAAAATACGAGTTTTATCGATTTACTGAAACAAATAATGTATCGAAAATATTGTGCCGGGACCCGTGCAGGACAAACCGTACGCCGGATCGAAAAAGTCGAAACATGGAAAATGCTCGGAATATTGCAATTAGGTTAGGAAGGAGTTCTCGGAAGAGTTTCGAGTTATAAAAACGTAAAAACGGGTGACGTCGGTTGGTTCCCGATTTTATAAAATAGGTTTTAAATACTCGGAAAAAGATTTTATAAAATCCATATATTTCCTATAAAATCATAAATCAACATAAAAATAATTAGGAAGATATGACAATTATCTATATTTTATTTTGGACATATAAAAATTAAAATACTCAATTAATATTATTTTTTTAACATCCAAACACATTTAACACTTAACAAATAATTCACAGAATAGATACTGAACACATATAATAATTGTCTATTAACAAAAATAATTACACGATATATCCCGGATATTACATCCTTCCCCCCTTAAAAGGATTATGTCCTCAGAATCTCCTAAGAAAACAAATAAGGGTACTTTTCCTCCATATCATTTTCTAACTCCCAGGTTGACTCTTCAACCTTTGGGTTTCTCCACAGCACTCTTACTAACTTTACCACTTTATTTCTTAATACTTTCTTTTTTTCTCTAGAATCTCTATCGGACTCTCTACATATGACAAATTTTCCTGAAGCTCTATTGGCTCATATTCTATTACATGCCTAGAGTCTGGATTATACTTCTTAAGCATCGATACGTGAAAAACATTGTGAATGTGCTCCATGTGCGGAGGTAACGCCAACTCGTAAGCTACTTTGCCAACGCGCTTTAAAATCTCAAAGGGTCCAACGTATCTTGGACTCAGTTTTCCTTTCTTTCCAAATCTTGTCAATCCCTTCCATGGTTATACTTTCAGTAATACCAAGCTTCCTTCTTCGAATTCCATATCTTTCCTTGATTGATCTGCATACTTCCTTTGACGATCTTGTGCTGCTATCAATCTCTTCTAGATAACTTCAATAACTTCTTTTCTCTGTTGTACTAATTCAGGTCCAAGTATTTTGCGTTCTCCTACTTCGTCCCAATACACTGGAGATCTGCATTTGCGTCTGTAAAGAGCTTCGTAGGATGGCATCCCAATACTGGCTTATTAACTGTTGTTATAAGCAAATTCTACCAGAGGTAAATGCTCGGCCCAACTCCCTTTGAAATCTATAGCACAAACATGTAACATATCTTCAATTGTCTGGATCGTTCTTTCACTCTGACCGTCCTTCTGTGGATGGTAAGTTGTACTCATATTCAGTCTTGTTCCTAAACATTCTTGAAAACTCTTCCAAAATCTTGAATTAAATCTTGGATCTCGATCAGATACAATAGACACAGGAACTCCATGACGAACTAAAATTTCCTTCAGGTACATATGGACTAACTTGTTGAGCGAGGATCTTTCATTTATAGGCAGAAAATGAGCTGACTTGGTAAGTCTATCCACTATAACCCAAATGGCATCATGATTAGCCCTTGTCCTTGGTAATCCAACTATGAAATCCATGGCAATATGTTCCCACTTCCACTCTGGAATCTCCAATGGCTGTAGCAATCTACTTGGTCTTTGATGCTCTGCTTTAACTCTCTGACATGTATAACATCTGCTAACCCATTCCGCAATTTCTCTCTTCATATCTGGCCACCAATAATTTTCCTTTAAATCTCTGTACATTTTGGTACTCCCTGGATCGATTGAATATCTCGAATTATGAGCTTCCTGTAAAATTTCATTCTTCAGCTCCGTCACCGGTGGAATCCAAATTCTAGAAGAAAACCTAAGAATACCTTGATCGTCCTTTTGTGTACACAATTCTTCACCTACCAAACGATTTATATCTTGATCCATTACATCTTCCTGACACTTCTTTATCTTCTCTAACAACTCTGGCTGGAAAGTCATACTATACACTTTTGCTTCATCAGGCTTGCGAACTTTAATCTCCAATTCCAGTTTCTGAAATTCCTTATATATCTCTTCGGGTACTGATAACACATTTAACTTTTCCTTCCGACTCAACGCGTCTGCTACAACGTTCGCTTTACCGGGATGATAATTAATCGTGCAGTTGTAATCCTTGATTAATTCTAACCATCTCCTTTGCCTCATAGTAAGCTCCTTCTGTGTGAATATGTACTTCAAGCTTTTGTGATCCGTGTAAATCTCGCATTTTTCTCCATATAGATAATGTCTCCAAATCTTCAAAGCGAAAACTATGGCTGCTAGCTCCAAATCATGAGTAGGGTATTTCTGTTCATGTGGTTTCAATTGCCTTGATGCATATACAATCACCTTATCGTGCTGCATCAGAACACATCCTAGTCCTTTATGAGAAGCATCGCTATAAATTACGAAATTCCCTTGATCGTCTGGAAGTGACAAAATAGGTGTCGTGATTAATCTTTGCTTCAATTCCTGAAAACATTCTTCGCATTTATCGTTCCATATAAACTTTTCATTTTTCCGTGTAAGCTTTGTCAATGGTGTTGCAATCCTTGAGAAATTTTGAACGAATCGACGATAATATCCCGCTAATCCCAAGAAACTCCTTACCTCGGTGGGTGTTCTCGGTCTTTCCCAATTTGTAATTGCCTCAATCTTTATCGGGTCCACTTTGATCCCTTCATTACTGACTATGTGTCCTAAGAACTGAACTTCCTGTAGCCAAAACTCACACTTCGAGAATTTAGCATATAACTTTTTTTTCCTTAAAATCTCCAAAGTTGTTTTCAAATGTGCTGCATGATCCTCTTCCATCTTTGAATAAATCAAAATGTCATCTATAAACACAATAATGAACTTGTCCAAGTATTCCTTGAAAATTTTGTTCATCAGGTCCATAAACGCTGACGGGGCATTGGTCAATCCAAAAGACATCACTAAAACTTCATAATGTCCATACCTTGTTCTGAAAGCTGTCTTTGGTATATCTTCTGGCTTGATCTTTAGTTGATGATATCCCGATCTTAAATCAATCTTGGAGAAGTACTTGGCTCCATTCAATTGGTCAAACAAATCATCAATTCTGGGTAACGGATACTTGTTTTTTATTGTAAGCTTGTTGAGCTCCCTATAGTCGATGCACAGTCTCATGCTTCCATCCTTCTTTTTGACAAATAGTACCGGTGCACTCCACGGGGATATACTGGGTCTGATTACTCCTTTCTCTGACAACTCTTGCAATTGCTTTGCTAGTTCTTTCATCTCAACGGGCGCCATTCTGTACGGGGCCTTGGATACTGGTTCTGTTCCAGGTGCTAAATCGATCGCAAATTCAATTTCTCTATCTAGAGGAAGTCCTGGTAACTCATCAGGAAACACGTCTGGAAATTCATTGACGACTGGAATATCTTCAAGTTTTGATGGCTCTTGGCTTTTATCGATCACATATGCCACGAAATGCTCGCATCCTTGCCGTGTAACTTCTTGGCTTGAGTCATCGTTAAGAATTTCTTTACCTGCTTCTGGCCTTTAAATGTTACTATCCTCTCATCTGGCGTCTTCACTATTACCTTCTTATTTCGACAATCTATCTGAGCATCGTGCTTAGATAACCAATCCATTCCTAAGATAACGTCAAATTCTCCTAACTTAAATGGTATCAAATCTACACAAAACTTATTACCAGAAATCTCAATCTCACAATTCCCACAAACTTGGTTAATAGACACACGTTCTTGATTTGCTAATTCCACAGTCATTATTTCATTTAAATACTCAATTGGACAATTTAACTTACTAACAAAATCTTGTGAAACAAATGATCGAGTTGCTCCATAATCTATTAACACTTTGGCACATAAAGAATTCACGTTAAGCGTACCTTCTGTTGGATTTTAATCGCAGCGGAGGCATGGTAAAACACTTTTATACACATAAAATCCAAATAAAAGCATATAAATCATGGTAAAAACGTAGGGATCGATTACTAACCTTTAATATGCGATCCAAGAGCATCGATCGGAGATCCTTAGCTGCTGCTCCTCAAACGTGAAGCACTCCACCGGTATCCACCAAGAAAACGACGTTAAGGAGGAGGAGGAGGTGGAGAGAATTAGGTTTATATAAAAATTGGGGTTAGAATAAAAATAGGGTTTATAATAGTATATTTATAGGCAAAATTTTCAGCTGAAATTTTCCAATAAAATATTATTATTATTAACCCATTTATTATTCTCATTAATAATTAAAACACCTTTTAATTATTAATCCTTTTTCTAAATACTTTAGAAATAATTCTCTCTCTTGATTTAATTTTCAAAAAATTAAATCCTTAATTAATAATATTAAGAACTTTTCTTAATTAATTTATAAGCAATTAAATTTCATTTAATCAATTATTAAATTTGCCAATTAATTATTTATTTCACAAATAAATAATTATTAGCCATTATTAATTAATTCCTCCACCATTAAATCATTCTCTTTTTATGGTGTGACCCTGTAGGTTCAATATTAAGCCGGTAGTAGAAATAAATAATAATAAAACTATTTTATCATTATTTATATAAATTCTCTAATTTATTAAATATGATTAATTAATTAATCACATTTATTCTACATCGTGAGGGATACTTCTCAGCATATCGCGACTATCCGGATAATACGAATTCACTGCTTAGAATACGAAGAACCTATTCAGTGAATAGTTACCGTACAATAAACTCCTTCTACCCTACAATGTCCCGATTAAATACAAGGCATGGATCTCGTGTCAAGCCTATCTAATTCAATCACTTGCTTACCATTTACTATGCGTAGTTCTATGCAAATTAGAAACTCCTTTCTAATTTCATTCACTCTGGCCAGAGATTCCTGAACTAGCATAAGTGGATCAGCCTTGAACATTTGCTTCCTTCACTGGAAGGGGTAGATCCTTTATTGATCATACACTATCTTCGTGTACAAATTCCTATACCCAGTAGAGCCCTAATAATTGTCCCTGGAGACTAAGAACAAAACCAAAGCATAGTTCAGTGTACACAAGATGACTATGATGACCTCAAGTCTAAGGATACTTGTACAACTATCACTATGTGAACAACTGCTGACACGTGAGTGAACTCCATCAGTTGTTCAGCTGTGCGAGTCATGTTCAGTGAACTTATTCTATAATAAGCACCTACATACTAGCTATAGTGTCACCACACAAATGTCTATGAGAACAGACATCCTTCATAATGAAGCAAGCATAGTATGTACTGATCTTTGCGGATTATTAATTACCAGTTAGTAATCCTATGACCAGGAACTATTTAAGTTTAGAGTTATCATCTTTTAGGTCTCACTATTATGATCTCATCATAATCCATAAAAGCTTTACTCTAAACTATGGTATATCTTATTTAAACACTTAAATAGATAGAGCCCGTAATAAAAACAAAACAAGTCTTTTATTAATATCAATGAAATCAAAACAGATTACATAAAAGTTATTCCTAAATCCTAATACATGATTGGACTTAGGACATATTCCTTTCAATCTCCCACTTGTACTAAAGCCAATCACTCTTGTATCTAATACCCATCTAGTCTTTATGACGATCAAAGTGACTTTTATAAAGTAGCTTTGTGAGTGGGTCTGCTATGTTGTTATGTGTGTCAACTCTATTTCAATACAATACAAGAAATGTTATCGCGCTCCCACTGACCCTTTTGTAGACGCATGGTTCATCTACGTTTTTCATAAAACCAAACTCTTTGATTGTCTCATCAAAACGGATGTTCCATCTACGAGAAGCTTGCTTTAAACCACATATGGTTCACAGCAGCTTACACACTAGGTTTTCATTTCCTTTGGAAAGAAAACCATCTGGCCATTTTCCAGATTTCATAGTCGTAGTAAGCAGTAATCGCAAGCAAAATCTGAACTGATTATAACAGGGCTACAGGTAAAAGGCTTCATCAAAGTCAATTCATTGCCTTTGTTTGAATTCTTTTGCCACAAGCCTGGCCTTATAGGTCTCTACCTGGCCATCTGTTCTAATCATTCTTTTGTATCCCGTATACATAGATTTCCCGGATTTCATGGCACTATGCAATTTCTCTGAGTCAACACTACTCATAGCCTCATTATAGGAAACAGGGTCGTCATCATCAATGATCGACAACTCATTGTCATTCTCAATGACAAGGCCATATTACCTCTCAGGTTGGCGAGACACTCTCCCTGACCTATGAATGGGCTGTTCCATAAAAGGTTGTTCAGTCAGAACAGGTGTTTCCACTTGATCTATAGCAGTTTGTGCTTCTTGAACTTCATCAAGTTCAATTTTGCTCCCACTGTTTCCTTCAAGGATAAACTCCTTTTCCAAGAAGGTAGCATGTCTGGAGACAAACACCCGATGATCGGTGTAAAAGTAATACATTTACGGATATCCCACAAAACTACATTTACGGATCGATATTCCAGCTTATCTGGGTCAACTTACTTGACATAAGCTGGACATCCCCAAATCTTAACGTGTTTAAGACTCGGTTTCCTTTCTTTCCATATCTCATACGAAATTTGAGGAACAGATTTTGGAAGGCACCTTATTCAGTAAATATGCTGAGGTTTCCAATGCATAACCCCATAGGAATACTGGAAGATTCGCATAGCTCATCATGGACCGAACTATGTCTAACAAAGTTCGATTTCTCCTTTCAGATACCAATCTGGAGGAGTCCACTGGGATACTGTACCATTTACTTTGAGATAATCCAGAAACTCTCCATTCAAGTATTCACCACCTCGATCTAATCGAAGAATTATAATACTATGTTTGGTCTGTTTCTCCACTTCATACTTATACTCTTTGAACTTTTCAAAGGCTTCAGACTTGTGTTTCATCAAACACATATCCGAATCTAGATCTATTATCCATGAAAGTAATGAAGTATGAAAACCCACCCATGGCTTGCGTAGACATTGGTCCACATACATCTGTGTGTACCATTCCTAGCAAATTTGCAGCCCTCTCTCCATGTCTACTAAATGGAGACTGCAGTGCCACAATGAAGTGAGATTTTCATCATCCCTTTTCTTTTATTAGTTTGTTCAATCTGAAGTAAATTATGTCACATTTATACAGACCATTATTTAAAGTACCACGTCCATAAAGAATATTATCTCTAAGAATAGAACATTCATTATTCTCAATAATAAATGAAAATCCAACCAAGTCTAACATGGGAATAATATTCCTCACAATCGAGGGAACAAAATAACAATTATTTAAAATAATAGTCTTGCCCGTAGGCATATGTAAATGAAATGATTCTACATCTTCAGCAGCAACTCTTGCTCCATTTCCCATCAGTAGAATCACCTCCTCTTCCTCAAGAGTCCTACTTCTCCTTGGTCCCTGCAACAAATTACAGATTTGAGAACCACAGGCGGTATCTAATACCCAAGTAGAAATTTGATTTAATGACATATTCACTTCTATCATGAACATACCTGAATCAGAAGCGGTAGTCTCACTACCCTTCTTCTTCTTCAATTCTGCAAGGTAAACCTTGCAGTTCCTCTTCCAGTGCCCCACCTTGTTACAGTGAAAGCAAACAACGTTGCTCTTGGGGTCTTCAGCTTTTGGTGGAACCGGCGTTTTCTTCACTTACTTTCTTCTTCTTGGAAGAGTTCCTCTTCCTTTTCTTAGGATTGGAACCTTCACCAATTAGAAGAACAGAACTCTTCTTAGGGCGAAAATTCGATTCCGCAGTCTTCAACATGTTGTGGAGTTCAGGCAGGCTGACATCCAACTTATTCATGTGAAAGTTCACAACAAACTGCGAGAACGAACTCGGAAGCGATTGCAAGACCAGGTCTTGACTCAGCTCCCCATCCATGGCAAAACCAAGTTGTCCAAGACGTTCAATCAAATTGATCATCTTAAGTACATGGTCATTCACAGATGATCCCTCAGACATTCTACAACCGAACAGCTCCTTCGATATCTCATATCGAGCTGTCCTCCCTGCCACATCATACAACTCTTGTAGATGCATGAGGATAGTGTGAGCATCCATATGCTCATGTTGCTTCTGTAGCTCAATGTTCATGGAAGCTAGCATGATGCATTGAGCAACATTTGCATCATCTATCCACCTACGATACACAACATGTTCATCATTATATGCATCACTAGCAGGTTCAGTAGGCTTAGGTGAGTCAATCACGTATTCCAGCTTCTCAATCCTAAGAACAATTCTCAAGTTTCGAAGCCAGTCAGCATAATTAGGACCAGTCAATTTGTGAGCATCTAGTATGCTCCTGAGTGATAGTGCAGAAGACATGACGTACAAAGTAAATCTGTAAATGATAAACACATAACAACACTTAGCAAATATTTGATTTCATTTTAAAACACTATATGAATCGGGTCTTTATTCATAAGTGGCTCCCACTAGTTTACCTAATTTATTCAACCCCCTACGTGAAAAAATAAGCATTCATAATGCTAGTGGGAATAGGGATCCTACATTCCATTACACAACCCCGGTTGTGGCACGAAACGCCATGTAATGTTCAATAGGCAGACAACTCTTGTCAATTACATCTAATGTTATTCCCTAATCAAACTTTAGCCTCTTGAATAATTGAGTCACGGCAGTGGCACGACAAACTCAATATTCTAAGTCAAGTCTAACCCAACATTTCGTACAATTGAATCAGTCCCCAAAGGCCCACGGCTGTGGCACGTAACGACCTTTAATTCTTATTCAATGTACACATCTCTATGTAATAGACAAGTATTTCTTATTTCGAAATCAAAGCCCTCGGCTGTGGCACGAAACGACAATGATTTAAAAATAAGAACTACTTTCTATCATGTTGGAAGGCTATGACCGACACAAGCCCGTTGTGTCATTGGCCAATTACTACTTGATATTATTTAATTTTAGAGGGATTATATTACGTTACAATCATAATCATATTATAAAGAGATTCTTCCTCTTTAAATTAAATATTTCAAATCAATAATCAATAATCAGATGATTCCCAGATCGGGTGGAGCATTGTCAAGAGGCGTCACTTAATAACCCTTTCTTACAGATAGAAATCTGTTGTTGACAGAATCATCCTTTCTCTCATATCGAAAATTTATATTCAATTACGTGTTTCACAAACACAAGAATCTCATGATTGTATTCATAATATTGTTATTAAGGTTATGAAACAATTTCACTATACTTGGTTGTCTAACAAAACGCCTTATGTTCATTTAAGTTCACCAAAATCTATCATCGCATGATAAACTAAGCATATATCACATATATAAACATGAATAAACATCAAGGTAGGCATGTTACATCATCTAGCATATTGGTCTAAGCATTATACATCTTTATGTATCACATGAAGCATTTAAAAGCAGTAAAAACAGTTAAAAACAGCTTAAAAACACTTCTGTTAGCTATAAACAGTTCGAAACAATTTCATAAAATATCATATAATATACCATTAGAAGCGTCTCGAAAAGACGAATCCAACGGCACCAAAATCGCCCAATTCTGAGCTGCCACGCGCCCGCACGCGCCGAAAGAAGGTCTCTCACGCGCCCCCAAGCGCACACGCGCTGTCAGGCGCGTGTCACAACTCGGCCCACGCGCGCCCACGCGCCCACGCGCTTCACGCGCCCAGAACCCTACGCTGAAGTCAGCATGACGTCATCTGATGACGTCACCAGCGCGTGTCTACCACGCGCCGCGCGTGGCACGCCAGCGCGTGAGCCCCACGCGCGCGTGGTCGACGTGCGGTCCTTCGTTCTGTTTTCAGCAGTCACCATTTTCCTCGATTAGTGTGCAACCGTACCTAACTGTTCCTTCTTCTTCTTTTTCCATGCAGCAGTAATACAACACAAGCAATACAAACATATATATATACTATATATACATATATTTATACTTATTAAATTACGAATTTAATTGTAAGAACTTCAAAAATTCATAATAAAAAATCTATACATCCTAAAATTATGAAAAAATACCCAGACGATCTACACAACACTTGTAGAACCCAGATCAACATTCAAAATTATTCTGAGAAATGATTTCTCATCAGACAAAATTAATCCATGATATAACTTGTAAAAATCATAATTAATTCATACAAGCACATAAAATTCTGAAATTTTTACCACAGATCTACATGCATACAACCTATGCTCTGATACCATTGTTGGATTTTAATCGCAGCGGAGGCATGGTAAAACACTTTTACACACATAAAATCCAAATAAAAGCATATAAATTGTGGTAAAAACGTAGGGATCGATTACTAACCTTTAATATGTGATCCAAGAGCATCGATCGGAGATCCTTAGCAGCTGCTCCTCAAACGTGAAGCACTCCACCGGTATCCACCAAGAAAACGACGTTAAGGAGGAGGAGGAGGTGGAGAGAATTAGGTTTTTATAAAAATTGGGGTTAGAATAAAAATAGGGTTTATAATAGTATATTTATAGGCAAAATTTTCAGCTGAAATTTTCCCATAAAATATTATTATTATTAACCCATTTATTATTCTCATTAATAATTAAAACACTTTTTAATTATTAATCCTTTTTCTAAATACTTTAGAAATAATTCTCTCTCTTGATTTAATTTCCAAAAAATTAAATCCTTAATTAATAATATTAAGAACTTTTCTAAATTAATTTATAATCAATTAAATTTCATTTAATCAATTATTAAATTTGCCAATTAATTATTTATTTCACAAATAAATAATTATTAGCCATTATTAATTAATTCCTCCACCATTAAATCATTCTCTTTCTATGGTGTGACACTGTAGGTTCAATATTAAGCCGGTAGTAGAAATAAATAATAATAAAACTATTTTATCATTATTTATAAAAATTCTCTAATTTATTAAATATGATTAATTAATTAATCACATTTATTCTACATCTTGAGGGATACTTCTCAGCATATCGCGACTATCCGGATAATACGAATTCACTGCTTAGAATACTAAGAACTTATTCAGTGAATTGTTACCATACAATAAACTCCTTCTACCCTACAATGTGCCGATTAAATACAAGGCACGGATCTCGTGTCAAGCCTATCTAATTCAATCACTTGCTTACCATTTACTATGCGTAGTTCTATGCAAATTAGAAACTCCTTTCTAATTTCATTCACTCTGGCCAGAGATTCCTGAACTAGCATAAGTGGATCAGCCTTGAACATTCGCTTCCTTCACTGGAAGAGGTAGATCCTTTATTGATCATACACTATCTTCGTGTACAAATTCCTATACCCAGTAGAGCCCTAATAATTGTCCCTGAAAACTAAGAACAAAACCAAAGCATAGTTCATTGTACACAAGATGACTATGATGACCTCAAGTCTAAGGATACTTGTACAACTATCACTATATGAACAACTGCTGACACGTGAGTGAACTCCGTCAGTTGTTCAGCTGTGCGAGTCATGTTCAGTGAACTTATTCTATAATAAGCACCTGCATACTAGCTATAGTGTTACCACACAAATGTCTATGAGAACAGATATCTTTCATAATGAAGCAAGCATAGTATGTACTGATCTTTGCGGATTATTAATTACCAGTTAGTAATCTTATGACCAGGAACTATTTAAGTTTAGAGTTATCATCTTTTAGGTCTCACTATTATGATTTCATCATAATCCATAAAAGCTTTACTCTAAATTATGGTATATCTTATTTAAACACTTAAATAGATAGAGCCCGTAATAAAAACAAAACAAGTCTTTTATTAATATCAATGAAATCAAAACAGATTACATAAAAGTTATTCCTAAATCCTAATACATGATTGGACTTAGGACATATTCCTTTCACCTTCCACGACATCATTATCCTGGATAGCATCCTTCACAGACATGTCAAAAACTCTAGCCCTTGGAGTCTCATTCACTGCTGGGGTAGATCCCATAATCCTCAATGCATTACGGACTGGGGCTGGTGTCTTGCAATCTCTTCCTATATGTCCTGGCTTTCCACATTTAAAGCACGTAAATCCAATGGCTGGAACCTTCACTGCTAGATTCCGGATAGGCTGATCCTTATTTGCTGGTTCTTTTGCTGGCTGATTTCGACACTCCCTTGAATAGTGCCATTTCTGGTTGCACTTGAAATACACCACATTCAACTTGTTACAAACTCTTCCATGTTTTTTTCCACATACCTTACAATCTAGAAAAGTTAATCTCAACTGATTCGGCTGATTCGCATTAACTGGACGGTTGTCCTGGCCTCCGTCGCCTACATTTTGTCTCTTGAAATTAAAATTTCTCCCTGGTTGAAACTTGCCCTTCTTAAAATTTGGAAACTTCCCTGGTTATGACTGACCTTCATTCCCTTCAAATTTCCTTTTCTTTCTTTCTTTCTCCTTCTGTGACATCTCACTCTCTGTCTCCGCAATCATAGCCTTCTGTACCACTCCCGCATAGGTATCCAATTCAAAAATGGCTACCTTCCCTCTGATCCATGACTTCAAACCTTGCTAGAATTTTTTAGCCTTCTTCCTGTCAGTATCCACATACGACGGCACATACCTTGACAATTCCTCAAACTTACTCTCATAATCTTCCACCGACATATTTCCTTGCTTTAGCTCTAAAAACTTCAACTCCATCTGATCCTGGACAAACTGAGGAAAATACTTTTCTAAAAACAATTCCTTAAACCTCTCCTAAGTAATAACATCTGTACCTTCCAACGTCTTCACCATCTCCCACCAATAGGTGGCCTCATTCTTCAAATAGTAACTTGCAAACTCAACCTTCTGTTCTTCCTTTACTTTTACTAAGGCAAATGCCTTCTCTATCTCCTTTAACCAAACATTTGCTTCAATCGGCTCTAAGGAACCCTTGAATTCTGGTGGGTTTAGTGCCTGAAAAGTTTTGAAAGTTACCTGTGGATTGGTCTGTCTTTATTGTAGTTGTGCCAGGTGAACTGTTTGTTGGGCCAAGATTTGGAGAATCTGGGCTATTGCTGGGTCTATGGGTCCTGGGTTTGCATTCTGGTTTGTATCATCTTGGTTGTTATTGTTGTTGTTGTTGGTTTCTTCATTCTGGGTATTGGTGCGGGTAATTCTTCTGGGAGACATTTTCTGTAAAGAATCAAACAACTTATTTAGCTTTTAAATCAAATTCTTTGCATATGAGAAAAGTTTTGTAAAACAGAAATATCTCTTTTTAAAAACAGTTTTAACAGTTGAACTAAGTAAAACAGGTGCAGGAAAGTAAATGATAATGCCGGAAAGAAAAAGGTATTGATATATATAGATCAAAAGTTTTGGGTAGTACAAACGTAAAGACACTTCGGCAGTAAAAGCAAAAGGGTACAACAACCTACTCACTAGTCAGCATAGCTAGTCTATAAATATAACCCAAAAGTCTACAGATACATACTACACACTACTATACATACTACATAACCAAAACAACACTGATCAACATCTCTATCTCTGGATCTCTGACTCATGGCAAATCTGGAACTCCAATCTCCTCAAGCTCCTCTAGCACCCACTTAGCCCACTCCATTAGAAAATCAGGGGTGATGTCCTCATGTGTAGCCTCAGCAATCCTCACCACAGCTGCTCTACAAAATGCCTAGAGCCTCTCTCTGAGTCGCCTCTCACCACTCACAACCTCTCTGGTACGTATAATATGCAATAACTCCTGAATCTGACCCTGTAGGAATCGCTGCTCCATAAGGCAAGCCTCAAACTGATGATATGGGACAAGATAGGAAGAGAACTGGAAAGGTACTTCTGTAACTGAATGACCAGTAAACCCTGAATCAGCAGGTGGGGGTCCTCTGATAGGTGGTCTCATGCCTGGGGGTGGAATAGCCTGCAATGATACGGGCTGCAACACAGGTGGAGGTAGAATAGCCAACACTGGTGGAACAACATGATTTGGATCTGAAGATGGTCCTCCAACTAAAGGCTCTGAGTGATCAGCTGATACATGGATGAAAGAGTCGGCCATCGCTGCTATCTGAAATCATATCGCAACATAAGAATCTCGAACCACGACGCGAATCATACTAATACCTATTATATCGCATCACTCGACCTTACGACATTCTATTATTCTATTCCTTATTTCTAATCCTTACCCTCTACCCATTCCCGTCAACCTAGGCTTGTGTCAGTGACTTGTAACATGTAGCTCTGATACCAAACCTGTGGCGCCCTCCGAACCCGGGTCAGAAGTTTGGGGTCCACACACACACACCTTATTTATAACCTGCTTATAACAATAATAAAGATAATAATAATATCTAAGGACCCTACTTACCAACTACCACGGACCGCAACAGGTTAAAGTATGCACACAAGCCAAACACACCTACTTATATTACAAACCGTTCAAATCCCAACTATTCCAACTCAGAACTGAGTAATTAACATTATTACAAACTTTTACAAACTCAAATTATCCCAAAAGAAGCCTACTAGCTTAACTCGATCAACCTGAACCCCTAGCTCTCGCGCTGGACTGGGGATCCTCGGTACCAACCGGTTCCTTCTTAACTGGAAAAGAACATTAACAACATCGCACAAATGAGCTAACTAGCTCAGCAAGTCACAATGACAAAACTGAGAATATTGATCATCAAGTGAAAAGGGATATGATAACAAGTGAACAATGAATTATGATTTAGAATTTGATATTATATTTTCATTTAAAAAAACAAGGTTAGGCTGCTGATCAGTCACGCACTAACCCCGAGCAAAGCACACAGCACTGCTCTAACTAGTGGATCCAAGGCACACATTGGCCTAACTTGACCATTATATGGTCTGACCACAAATATGGTCCACAATTTTATAAAACCAATCCAATTCTAACAGAATAAATAGTAATAAGCAATAAACAGAATCATTAACAATATTAGACGTTCAATAATGAAATGGTTTCAATCTGCATAAGGATCAATAAGGCATTTTCAAAGCTTGGATGTTAGGTAATGAAAGAATTGGATAACAAAGGAATCAATGTTTCAGGGTTACCAGGAATTGGTCTTTCAAATCATAAGGTACAATGGTTTGAGTATATAAGTAATTCGATTTAGTGTTTGGTATTTAGTTTGTATGTATTTGTGGAGTAGTATCGTATATCTGTGGTTCGTATTTGGGTGTACAACAATCAATGGTTTAGAAAGAATAAGGTTTACGGCTCAAGTTCAATAACTGGAATCAGGGTTTTGGGTTCAATGCTTCAAAGCACTTGCAATATAAAACAGGACTATCAATCCACTATTATACATCTCGAGAAAGTTCAGAACACTTGCCTGGTATTAGCTTGCTATACTTCTCAAACTTTCAACCACAACCGTCTACTCCTCGACTATCTATTTCCCTTTCCTACGTCTTGCCTCTTCTGCTCACATATCATAAACATCTATCAATATTTAACTCATACGATTCTATTCGATATATACTTCTATCTACCCTTCGTTTCACCCAAATCCGATTAACGGATTGAAAGTTATACTATAAACAAGTAAACATCGAATATATAGACCGACAGTTAACCAACAAGTCACATATAGCACATAACACGTCAAATAATCAATGATATATCATTTATAAAGAAGTCTCGGGTCATAACCAGGCTTTCGGGTATTTAAAATGATTTTAAAATATTTTTCGGAATTAAAACGGGTCGTTGGATCAATTTCGGAGTAATAAACAGGGTTCGGTTGGCCAAATCTGGCTTCAAAACAATTTTATAATAATTATTGAGCCTTGAAAACAATTTAAAATAATATTTTAAAGCTCGAACTATTTTTTGGAATTTTTATATCATTTTTAAATAATTAAATCTAATTAAATAATTAATTAAAATCAATTAATAATTAATTAAATCAATTAATCAATTAATTTTCGAATTAATTGACCAATTAATCAATTAGATATTAACTGAAATTAATTAACTAATTAATTCAGATTTATTTTGATTAAAAATAATTTTTAGAATTAAAATAATAATTTTTTTGGAATTTTCAAAAATTATAAACGAATTTTTATAATTAAAATAAATAGGAAATATGATTTTTAAATAATTTATAAACAGGAATCCAAAATATGCAAACTCTGGAAACCTGGGGGACTAAACTGTTTCTTCCCCAAAAGTCCAGGGGCCTGTTTGCAATTTTGCAAACCCCCGTCGTCGACTCGCCGGAGTGTGGCCGGAGAACACGATTCCGGCCACTTCAGGCCACCAAACTATCCAGAATTAAACTATAGGCTACCAGCAACTTGTACATGCAATCAAAACACATCAATCATCCCTGTCCTGGCCGGAAAATGGCCAAGAACATCGTCGATTTCCGGGAAACATCGAAAACTTCAAAACACAACTACCTTCGATTCAGACATCCTCTGTTAACGAGCTATATACCAATCGATTGCAAATTTCATAAGGAACACAACCCACTATAAATCAACAGCTAATAACCCCTAAATCAAAAAACCCCAAATTTCAATTGAAAACATTCATACGGGTTATAAACCCTAATTTCAAAATTCGAAGATTAAACTCAATTTTGAACATGTTATTGAATTCCAAATCAGACGTATGACATATGAAAATCATCAGGAAAACAAGCTCTACAACATGCAATCATCAAATCATTCAAACAATCATCCGAACAAAAATTCATATTTTTAATAAAAATAATTTGAAAATAAATAAATTTTCAGAAAATAAACCTTGATTTCTGTAGTGATATGGAACACAGAATCTGATAGTACACCTCAAGACCTTCGTTTTGAGTACTCGAGCTTTTCAAACGGACTCCTGTAACACCTCTGATTGTTGGTTTGATTCTCAGAAGGGTTTATGAATATAAGGATTTTCTCTGGAAATTTATATAATTATTGACTGCAAATGGTTTTTGGTACGGAATAAAATACGGTAAAGGCTATTTATAATTACGGCAAATTAGTATCCCGTTGGATCATTCCGGGTATAAAACGGTACTTTTATTTATAAAAACTGATCCAAACGGTATCGGTTTTCGGGATAATTATCCAAATCAGTACAATTTGTACTGCGGTCTTGGTCTCAGCGCCTGGTTACACGTACTACGAGGTGATAATTGTGATAGTTTAATAAAAAGATCCCGTTTATCGAAAATACGAGTTTTATCGATTTATTTAGAAACAAATAATGTATCGAAAATGTTGTGCCGGGACCCGCGCAGGACAAACCGTACGCCGGATCGAAAAAGTCGAAACATGGAAAATGCTCGGAATATTGCAATTAGGTTAGGAAGGAGTTCTCGGAAGAGTTTCGGGTTATAAAAACGTAAAAATGGGTGACGTCGGTTGGTTCCCGATTTTATAAAATAGGTTTTAAATACTCGGAAAAGATTTTATAAAATCCATATATTTCCTATAAAATCATAAATCAACATAAAAATATTTGGAAGATATGACAATTATCTATATTTTATTTTGGACATATAAAAATTAAAATACTCAATTAATATTTTTTTTAACATCCAAACACATTTAACACTTAACAAATAATTAACAGAATAGATACTGAACACATATAATAATTGTCTATTAACAAAAATAATTACACGATATATCCCGGATATTACAATGCTCTAATGGTGAATGGTATCAAAAAGATTGCCTACAAGAAATTCAGAAAGGGCAAGAAGTTTTCCAGGAAAGGTAGAATTTCTGATAAGAAAGGGTTCAGAAAGTCTAAAGGCAAAGGAGAAAGTCTGACAGAGGAGACAACTCAAATGTCAAATGCTACAATTGTGGTGAAAGAGACCACATATCTCCTAACTGCAAGAAAGGAAATAGTGACAAAGGCAAGGTACTTGTCACAAAAGAAGAAAAGCTGGACAGACACTTCAGATTCTGAAGATGAGGTGAATTATGCCTTGATGGCAAATTCTGATAGCAGCCCTGAGACTGCTGAATTGAAGGTACCTCAAACAACTTATTCCTTTCATACTAATGATATCACTGAGTTGAGATTATATCTTAAGACCATGTTTATTAGTTATAGAGATCAGACTTTAACATGTGAAAGATTAACTTCTGAAAATCTTGCTTTTAAAAAGAGAAATGATTATTTAGAAAAGGAGTTAGTTATGTTCCATCAAACTCGGAAAGAAAGAGATGATGCCTTTTATGTTAGAGATGAAGTGCTAAAATTGAATGAACCTCTAAAAACTGAGTTAGAAAATGAAAGAGAGATTATCAAAACTTGGACTAACTCTGGCAGAACAACTTAGAATTTGTTAAGTAGTGGAAACTGGAAAGAGGGCTTAGGTTATGGAGAAAATAAAAGTGAAAAAGGAACTGAACAAATTGAGCCAATTGTTGTTAAATAGACTGCTAAGCCAAAGGTAAATCCTGTTAAGTTTGTAGCAAAAACTGTAAAGTCTGATTCTGAAAAGATGAAAGAGTCTAGGAGAGAAGCCAAAGAAAAGTCAACTTCTGACAAATTAAAACAGGATAAACCAGCTGAAGTTAACATAAGCTTAATGACAAAGAAGCAGCTTAAGCATAAGCTGAAATAGATTAGAAATGTAAACAAGGTCAAGGAAGCTAGGAAAAATAGGAATGGAAAGGAAGGTGTGAATAAAAGCAATAATTATATTACTGTTCCTAATGCTCCTAGAATGAAATGTTATAACTGTGGAAACTCTAACCCTCTTGCTTTTTTTGCAAGAAAAATAAAGATATAAACTCTTTACCTCCTAATTCAGGAGTTAAGAGTCAGTATGTTAGGTTTAAACCACAAAATCCTTTTTCATTGTGGTAGTTTATGGCATTCCATTTATACTTGTAAGGAATATCATAGTCTGTACTATGATTATTATCAAATAAAACCTTCTTTAAAGAAAGTTAGCTATATTCCTTCTAGTGTAAGTTCTGATGCAAAGTCCGATACTGTAAATTCTGATAAAGAGCATGTTAGCATAAACTCTGAAATTAAATCCGTTGTAAATGCTAATAAACTTAATAAGGCCAAAGGATCCAAGCAAGTCTGGGTCCTTAAAACTAATCATTAGTGGTCTTTGTGATTGCAGGGCAACAGGAAAAACATCCCAGTTCTTGACAGTGGATGTTCAGGACATATGACTGGAAATAAAGCCCTGCTATCAGACTTTGTGGAGAAAGCTGGCCCAGGAGTTTCTTATGGAGATGGCAACATGGGAAAAACTCTAGAATATGGTAATATCAATCTTGGGAATGTCATCATTGAATCAGTAGCTCTTGTCTCAGGACTTAAACACAATCTGCTAAGTGTGAGTCAAATCTGTGACAGAGGTTATCATGTGGATTTCTTTGAAGAACACTGTGAAGTTGTAAGTAATTCTATATGTAAAGTGGTTCTGAAAGGTTATAGGCATGGTAACATTTATGAAGCCAGACTTTGAACAAGTTCTGATGGTTCTGCAATTTGTCTGTTGAGTAGAGCATCAATTGAAGAAAGCTGGAATTGGCACAAGAAACTCTCTCATTTAAATTTCAATAATATAAATGAACTTGTAAAGAAAGATCTTGTGAGAGGACTGCCAAAATCAGTATTTGCTCCTGATGGCCTTTGTGATTCATGTCAAAAGGCAAAACAAAGAAAATCTTCATTCAAGAGCAAAACTGAATCCTCAATTCTTGATCCTTGTCACCTACTGCATGTTGATCTATTTGGTCCAGTCAATGTCATGTCTATTACAAAGAAGAAATATGTTATGGTTATAATGGATGAGTTCACAAGATACACTTGGGTGTATTTCTTACATAAGAAGACTGAAACTGCATATATTCTAACTGATCATGTCAAATAGCTGGATAAATTGGTCAAAGATTCTGTTAAAATCATAAGGAGTGAAACTGAGTTCAAGAATTCAATCATGGAAGAGTTCTGCAAAAAGCATGGAATTAAGCAGGAATTTTCTGCACCTGGAACTCCACAGCAAAATGGAGTTGTAGAAAGAAAGAACATGACTCTCATTAAAGCTGCATGAACTATGCTTGATGAAGCAAAGCTGCAAACCTACTTTTGGGCTGAAGCTGTGCAGACTGCTTGTTTTACTCAGAATTCAACTCTGATCAACAAGCATGGAAAAACACCATATGAGATGGTGAAGAAAAAGAAGCCAAATCTGAAATATCTTCATGTATTTGGATGTAAGTATTTTGTTCTTAAGACTCATCCTGAACAGCTGTCAAAATTTGATCTAAAAGCTGATCAAGGAATTTTTGTTGGATATCCACTTTCCACAAAAGCCTTCAGTCTACAATTTAAGAACAAGGGTTGTCATGAAATCTATCAATGTGTCTTTTGATGATAAGAAGATTACTGGACTAGAAGATTTCTATGAACATGATCAGCTAAGATTTGAAAATGAAGATTTAAATTCTGATTCTGCAAATTCTGATGACTTAAATCCTGATCCTGTAAGTTCTGATGGGTTAAATTCTGATGTTATTGAAACTGTGGTAACTGAAAGAGATATGTCCTAAGTCCATTATGTATGAGGATTTAGGAATAACTTTTATGTAATATGTTTTGATTTCATTGATATTAATAAAAGGCTTGTTTTGTTTTTATTACGGGCTCTATCTATTTAAATGTTTAAATAAGATATACCGCAGTTTAGAGTAAAGGTTTTTATGGATTGTGATGAGATCATAATAATGAGACCTAAAAGATGATAACTCTAAACTTAAATAGTTCCTGGTCGTAGGATTGCTAACTGGTAATTAATAATCCGCAAAGATCGGTACACATTATGCTTGCTTTATTATGAAGGATGTTTGTTCTCATAGACATTTGTGTGGTGACACTATAGCTAGTATGTAGGTGCTTATTATAGAATAAGTTCACTGAACATGACTCACACAGCTGAACAACTGATGGAGTTCACTCACGTGTCAGCAGTTGTTCACATAGTGATAGTTGTACAAGTATCCTTAGACTTGAGATCATCATAGTCATCTTGTGTACACTGAACTATGCTTTGGTTTAGTTCTTAGTCTCAAGGGACAATTATAAGGGCTCTACTGGGTATAGGAATTTGTACACGAAGATAGTGTATGATTAATAAAGGATCTACCCCTTCCAGTGTAGGAAGAGAATGTTCAATGCTGATCCACTTATGTTAGTTCAGGAATCTCTGGCCAGAGTGAATGAAATTAGAAAGGAGTTTCTAATTTACATTAAATAGAACTAAGCATAGTGAATGGGAAAGCAAGTGATTAAATAAGATAGGCTTGACACAAGTTCCATGCCTTGTATTTAATCATGACATTGCAGGGTAGAAGGAATTAATTGTACGGTAACTACTCACTGAATAGGTTCTTAGTATTCTAAGCAGTGAATTCGTATTATCCGGATAGTCGCGATATGCTGAGAAGTATCCCTCACGATGTAGAATAAATATAATTAATTAATTAATCATATTTAATGAATTAGAGAATTTATATAAATAATGATAAAATAGTTTTATTATTATTTATTTCTACTACCGGCTTAATATTGAACCTACAGGGTCACACCATAAAAGAGAATGATTTAATGGTGGAGGAATTAATTAATAATGGCTGATAATTATTTATTTATGAAATAAATAATTAATTGGCAAATTTAATAATTGATTAAATGAGATTTAATTGATTATAAATTAATTAAGAAAAGGTTCTTAATATTATTAATTAAGAATTTAATTTTTGGAAATTAAATCAAGTGAGAGAATTATTTCCAAAGAGTTTAGAAAAAAGGATTAATAATTAAAAGGTGTTTTAATTATTAGTGAGAATAATAAAGGGTTAATAATAATAATATTTTATGGGAAAATTTTCAGCTGAAAATTTTGCCTATAAATATACTATTATAGACCCTATTTTTGCCTCAACCAAAAAGATTTATAAAACCATAATTCTCTCCATCTCCTCCTCCTTCATTACATCGTTTTCTTGGTGGATACCGGTGGAGTGCTTCACACTCGAGGAGCAGCTGCTAAGGATCTCCGTTCATCGTTCTTGGATCGCTATTAAAGACCTCCATCTTTCCATTAACGTAAAGCTTCTTAAGGTAAACACACTGAACTACGAATTAAATATTATTTTTCGCATGGATCCTGCGGAGGGTTTTGGTTTTTTTTAAGATTAAATTTACGTTTTCGCTGCGTTTATGTGCCAAAAACCCTTCAGTAACTACTCCAAAGGAAAATGCACCTGTTCAGGGGGAGCAAGCTGAAGATCCTACCATAACTTAAGACTCTCAAGAAGCATCGGAACCTGTCACTGGCTCTTCAAGTTCTGATTCATCAAGTTCTAATGAGCCAAATTCTGATAATTCTGGAAACTCTGATTCTTCAAATCCTGATGGATCCAACTCAAATTCTGAAGTCTCAGAGACCATAACTACAGGGGGTGCATCAGAAAATACTGATGGAGACAACATGGATCATGGGGGAGGATCCAGTTCTAGAGAACATCTTCATTCTACAAGGAAGTGGACTAAAGCACATACACCTGACTTAATAATTGGAGATCCTGAAGCAGGTGTCAGAACTAGAACTGTAACATCAAATGAATGTCTCTATCATTCCTTTCTATCTCAGACTAAACCAAAGAAAGTGGATGAAACTCTTCAAGATGCTGATTGGGTGCAAGCAATGCAGGAAGAGTTAAATGAATTTGAAAGAAATAAAGTCTGGACCTTAGTACTAAGACCAAAGAACAGATCTATTGTTGGCACAAAATGGGTGTTCAGAAATAAAACTGACAGTGATGGCATAATTACAAGGAACAAAGCAAGGCTGGTTGCCAAGGGTTACTATCAACAAGAGGGTATTGATTATGATGAAACATTTCCACCAGTTGCTAGATTGGAAGCCATAAGAATCTTTTTGGCTTATGCTGCTCACAAAAAGTTTAAAGTCTTTCAATGGATGTGAAAGTGCTTTTCTCAATGGAGAATTGGAGGAAGAGGTATATATTGAACAACCTCCAGGCTTTGTAGATCCTAAAAACCCTTCAATGGCATCAGAGCTACTTGCGAAAAGTTTTTAATTCATTTATGTGTTTAACTGTTTTCGATATATGAGCATGTACATGATTCGCCATGATTTGATGTTGATATAATATGCTTATATATGTATGGTTTTGAATATATGATATTCATGTGAGTTTTATAATCATAAGATGATTATGTAATCTGTATATATACTGATATATACATGATTTATGTTTGTTCTAATTATGAGAATCATATTAGATACGGATTCTGAATTGGCTGCTGCAGATTTGCTGAAATCTGGGTCTGGTGTCCGATTTACGCAAACGAATACCCTTTTCCATAGGTAAACGAGCGTCTGAACAAAACTGATAGTTAAAGCTATCAATGACTCGTCTGTAAGGCGTTTGACGTTGTTTACAGCCCGTAAACAGTGATTCTTGTTTTTCTGATTTAATTCTGATTTTTCTGATTTTTGTCATATTTTCTTTTTATGATTAGATCATGGATAATATGATATGTTAAGATCATATTATGTGTTTTAACATGCTTTTATGTGTTGTATGAGCATGGTGGATGGTTATGGCCTTTCGACCTTAGTGTAATGGTTTTGGTTTTGGTTTTAAATACGACTTGCATGTCGTCAATCTTTGTAATCATAAATCTCGAATGTAACTCGAGTTATTCTTGTAAGTTCATTAGATTAGTTTTACTTTCAATCATGTAATGTAATTGAAGACTCAAGAAGGCTATCTAATGGAGGTGATACAAAGAAGAAGACGAGGCATACAAGAAGTCTAAACAAAGAAGAAGACTAATGTAATAAGTAGTTGTATTTATTTCCATCATCATATTAGATTGACCTTGATCTTTATCATGAGCTTGATAAAGATCACATAGGATGGGGCCATAACCAAACACATTTACTTTATTGCATTTTACATTTACTTGTTTATTTAATTTTATATATGAGATATATGCCTATGTTTACCATGCGATGATAGATTTAGGTGAACTTAAATCAATATAAGGCGTGCTCTAGAAAATCTAGAATATGAATCATTTCTTACCTTAACAATAAATATTATGAATACGATCATGAGATTCTTGTGTTTATGAAACATGTAATTGAATATGAATTTTCAATATTGTGAGAAAGGATGATTCTGTCAACAACAGATTTCTATCTGTAAGAAAGGGTTATTAAGTGACGCCTCTTGACAATGTTCCACCCGATCTGGGAATCATCTGATTATCGATTATTGATTTGAAATATTTAATTTAAAAGGAAGAATCTCTTTATAATATGATTATGATTGTAACATAATATAATCCCTCTAAAATTAAATAATATCAAGTAGTAATTGGCCAATGACACAACGGGCTTGTGTCGGTCATAGCCTTCCAACATGGTAGAAAGTGGTTCTTATTTTTAAATCATTGTCGTGCTACAGCCGAGGGCTTTGATTTCGAAATAAGAAATACTTGTCTATTACATAGAGATGTGTACATTGAATTAGAATCTAAAGGTCGGTACGTGCTACAGCTGTGGGCCGTTGGAGACTGATTCAATTGTACGAAATGTTGGGTTAGACTTGACTTAGAATATTGAGTTTGTCGTGCCACAACCGTGACTCAATTATTCAAGAGGCTAAACTTATATTAGGGAATAACATAAGATGTAATTGACAAGAGTTGTCTGCCTATTGAACATCACATGACGTTTCGTGCCACAGCCGAGGTTGTGTGATGGAATGTAGGATCCCTATTCCCACTAGCATTATGAATGCTTAATTTTCACTTAGGGGTTGAAAAAATTAGATAAACTAGTGGGAGACACTTATGAATAAAGACCCGATTCATATAGTATTTTGAAATGAAATTGAATATTTGCTAAGTGTTGTTATGTGTTTATCATTTACAGATTTACTATATTCGTCATGTCTTCTGCACTATCACTCCGTAGCATACTAGATGCTCAGGAGTTGACTGGTCCTAATTTAGCTATTTGTTTCACTGTAACAAGTTGGGGCACTGGAAGAGGAACTGCAAGGTTTACTTTGCAGAATTGAAGAAGAAGAAGGGTAGTAAGACTAGCGCTTCTGATTCAGGCATGTTCATGATCGAAGTTAATATGTCACTAGGTCAAATTTCTACTTGGGTATTAGATACCGCCTGTGGTTCTCATATTTACAATTTGTTGCAAGGACTAAAGGGAAGTAGGACTCTTGAAAAAGATGAGGTGATTCTACGTATGGGCAATGGAGCAAGGGTTGCGGCCATATCTGTAGGATCATTTAGTTTACATATGCCTACGGGCAAGGCTATTATTTTGAATAATTGTTATTACGTTCCCTCTATTGTGAGGAACATTGTTTCTATTCCTATGTTGGATGTGGATGGTTTTTCATTTATTATTAAGAATAATGAATGTTCTATCCTTAGAGATAATGTTCTTTTTGGACGAGGCATTTTAAATAATGGTCTGTATGTATGTGACGTAGAGCATGATTTACTTCAGATTGAACAAACTAATAAAACAAAACGAGATGATGAAAATATGACCTATTTATGGCACTGTAGGCTAGGTCATATTAGTGAAAATAGATTGCGGACATTGCATAAGGAAGGGTTACTTGACCCCTTTGATTTTGAATCATATCCTACATGCGAGTCTTGTCTATTGGGTAAAATGACCAAATCTCCATTTAGTGGACATGGAGAGAGGGCTGCAGATTTGCTAGGATTGGTACACACAGATGTATGTGGACCAATGTCTATGCAAGCCATGGGTGGATTTTCGTACTTCATTACTTTCATAGATGACAGATCTAGATTCAGATATGTGTATTTGATGAAACACAAGTCTGAAGCCTTTAAAAAGTTCAAAGAATATAAACATGAAGTGGAGAAACAAACCAAACACAGTATTATAACTCTTCGATTAGATCGAGGTGGTGAATACTTGAATGGAGAGTTTCTAGATTATCTCAAAGAAAATAGTATAGTCTCCCAGTGGAAAGGAGAAATCGAACTTTGTTAGACATGGTTCGGTCCATGATGAGCTATGCGAATCTTCCAGTATTCCTATGGGGTTATGCATTGGAACCTCAGCATATTTACTGAATAAGGTGCCTTCCAAATCTGTTCCTCAAACACCATATGAGATATGGAAAGAAAGGAAACCGAGTCTTAAACACGTTAAGATTTGGGGATGTCCAGCTTATGTCAAGAAAGTTGTCCCAAATAAGCCGGAATCTTGATCCGTAAATTGTAATTTTGTGGGATATCCTAAAGAGACTTTGGGGTATTATTTTTACACCGATCATCGGGTGTTTATCTCCAGACATGCTACCTTCTTGGAAAAGGAGTTTATCCTTGAAGGAAACAGTGGGAGCAAAATTGAACTTGATGAAGTTCAAGAAGCACAAACTACTACGGATCAAATGGAAACACCTGTTCAGACTGAACAATTTTCTGTGGAACAGCCCATTCGTAGGACAGGGAGAGTGTCTCGCCAACCTGAGAGGTATTATGGCCTTGTCATTGAGAAAGACAATGAGTTGTCAATCATTGATGATGACAACCCTGTGACCTATAATGAGGCTATGAGTAGTGTTGACTCAGAGAAATGGCATAGTGCCATGAAATCCGAAATGGAATCTATGTATACGAACCAAGTATGGACTCTGGTTAAGGCGCCTGAAGGTGTTAAGCCTATTAGGTGCAAGTGGGTATACAAAAGAAAGATTGGAGCAGATGGCCAGGTGGAGACCTATAAGGCCATGCTCGTGGCAAAAGGATTCAAACAAAGGCAAGGGATTGACTTTGATGAAACTTTTTCACCTGTAGCCCTGTTAAAATCAATTCGGATTTTGCTTGCGATTGCTGCTTACTACAACTATGAGATTTGGAAAATGGACGTGAAAACGGCCTTCCTCAATGGGGAACTTGAGGAGGAGGTGTATATGACACAGCCAGAGGGTTTTCTTTCCAAGGGAAATGAACACCTAGTGTGTAAGCTGCTGCGAACCATATATGGTTTAAGGCAAGCTTCTCGTAGATGGAACATCCATTTTGATGAGACAATCAAAGAGTTTGGTTTTATAAAAAACATAGATGAACCATGTGTCTACAAGAAGGTTAGTGGGAGCGCGGTAACATTTCTTGTATTGTATGTGGATGACATACTTCTTATAGGAAATAATATACCGATGATATAATCAGTCAAAGTATGGCTATCAAAGAACTTCACCATGAAGGACTTAGGAGAAGCATCATACATTCTCAGTATGAAGATCTATAGAGATAGATCTAGAAGAATGATAGGTCTTACCCAGGGTAAATACATCCAGAAAGTGCTTAAAAGTTTTAGCATGGAAAACTCCAAAAGAGGTCTCATACCGATGAGCCATGGAGTGTCCCTTTCCGAAAAAATGTCTCCTAAGACACCTGAGGAAAGAGAGCGTATGAGTAAGATTCCTTATGCTTCAGCAATAGGATCTATCATGTACGCGATGTTGTGTACAAGGCCTGATGTTGCTTATTCAGCTAGTGTGACGAGCAGATATCAGTCCAATCCAGGTGAAGACCACTGGAAAGCTGTGAAAAACATCCTTAAGTACTTGCGAAGGACTCAGGACATTTTTCTTGTTTTTGGTGGTGAATCTGAGTTGAAAATAGAGGAGATGTCAACGTCGAGAGAGTTGACACACATAACAATGTAGCAGACCCACTCACAAAGCCACTTTCTCAGAGTCACTTTGATCGTCATAAAGACAAGATGGGTATTAGATACCAGAGTGATTGGCTTTAGTACAAGTGGGAGATTGAAAGAGATATGTCCTAAGTCCAATCATGTATGAGGATTTAGGAATAACTTTTATGTAATCTGTTTTGATTTCATTGATATTAATAAAAGGCTTGTTTTGTTTTTATTGCGGGCTCTATCTATTTAAATGTTTAAATAAGATATATCATGGTTTAGAGTTAAGCTTTTTATGAATTGTGATGAGATCATAATAATGAGACCTAAAAGATGATAACTCTAAACTTAAATAGTTCCTGGTCGTAGGATTACTAAATGGTAATTAATAATCCGCAAAGATCGGTACACATTATGCTTGCTTTATTATGAAAGATGTCTGTTCTCATAGATATTTGTGTGGTGACACTATAGCTAGTATGTAGGTGCTTATTATAGAATAAGTTCACTGAACATGACTCACACAGCTGAACAACTGATGGAGTTCACTCACGTGTCAGCAGTTGTTCACATAGTGATAGTTGTACAAGTATCCTTAGACTTGAGATCATCATAGTCATCTTGTGTACACTGAACTATGCTTTGGTTTAGTTCTTAGTCTCAAGGGACAATTATAAGGGCTCTACTGGGTATAGGAATTTGTACACGAAGATAGTATATGATCAATAAAGGATCTACCCCTTCCAGTGTAGGAAGAGAATGTTTAATGCTGATCCATTTATGTTAGTTCAGGAATCTCTGGCCAGAGTGAATGAAATTAGAAAGGAGTTTATAATTTACATTAAATAGAACTAAGCATAGTGAATGGGAAAGCAAGTGATTAAATAAGATAGGCTTGACACAAGTTCCATGCCTTGTATTTAATCGTGACATTGCAGGGTAGAAGGAATTAATTGTATGGTAACTACTCACTGAATAGGTTCTTGTTATTCTAAGCAGTAAATTCGTATTATCCGGATAGTCGCGATATGCTGAGAAGTATCCCTCACGATGTAGAATAAATATGATTAATTAATTAATCATATTTAATGAATTAGAGAATTTATATAAATAATGATAAAATAGTTTTATTATTATTTATTTCTACTACCGGCTTAATATTGAACCTACAGGGTCACACCATAAAAGAGAATGATTTAGTGGTGGAGGAATTAATTAATAATGGCTGATAATTATTTATTTATGAAATAATTAATTAATTGGCAAATTTAATAATTGATTAAATGAGATTTAATTGATTATAAATTAATTAAGAAAAGGTTCTTAATATTATTAATTAAGAATTTAATTTTTGGAAATTAAATCAAGTGAGAGAATTATTTCCAAAGAGTTTAGAAAAAATGATTAATAATTAAAAGGTGTTTTAATTATTAGTGAGAATAATAAAGGGTTAATAATAATAATATTTTATGGGAAAATTTTCAGCTGAAAATTTTGCCTATAAATATACTATTATAGACCCTATTTTTGCCTCAACCAAAAAGATTTACAAAACCCTAATTCTCTCCATCTCCTCCTCCTTCATTACATCGATTTCTTGGTGGATACCGGTGAAGTGCTTCACACTGGAGAAGCAGCTGCTAAGGATCTCCGTTCATCGTTCTTGGATCGCTATTAAAGACCTCCATCTTTCCATTAACGTAAAGTTTCTTAAGGTAAACACACTGAACTACGAATTAAATATTATTTTTCGCATGGATCCTGCGGAGGGTTTCTGTTTTTTTAAGATTAAATTTATGTTTTCGCTGCGTTTATGTGCTAAAAACCCTTCAGTAACTACTCTAAAGGAAAATGCACCTATTCAGGGGGAGCAAGCTGAAGATCCTACCACAACTTAAGACTCTCAAGAAGCATCAGAACCTGTCACTGGCTCTTCAAGTTCTGATTCATCAAGTTCTGATGAGCCAAATTCTGATAATTCTGGAAACTCTGATTCTTCAAATCCTGATGGATCCAACTCAAATTCTGAAGTCTCTGAGACCATAACTACAGGGGGTGCATCAGAAAATGCTGATGGAGACAGCATGGATTATGGGGGAGGATCCAGTTCTAGAGAACAACTTCCATCTGCAAGGAAGTGGACTAAAGCACATACACCTGACTTAATAATTGGAGATCCTGAAGCAGGTGTCAGAACTAGAACTGCAACATCAAATGAATGTCTCTATAATTCCTTTTTATCTCAGACTAAACCAAAGAAAATGGATGAACCTCTTTAAGATGCTGATTGGGTGCAAGCAATGCAGGAAGAGTTAAATGAATTTGAAAGAAATAAAGTTTGGACCTTAGTGCCAAGACCAAAGAACAGATCTATTGTTGGCACAAAATGGGTGTTCAGAAACAAAACTGACAGTGATGGCATAATTACAAGGAACAAAGCAAGGCTGGTTGCCAAGGGTTACTCTCAACAAGAGGGTATTGATTATGATAAAACATTTCCACCAGTTGCTAGATTGGAAGCCATAAGAATCTTTTTGGCTTATGCTGCTCACAAAAAGTTTAAAGTCTTTCAAATGGATGTGAAAGTGCTTTTCTCAATGGAGAATTGGAGGAAGAGGTATATGTTGAACAACCTCCAGGCTTTGTAGATCCTAAATTTCCCAATCATGTCTACAGGCTTGACAAAGCACTTTATGGCCTTAAGCAAGCTCCAAGAGCATGGTATGAGACTTTAGCTTAATTCCTTCTGGAAAGTGGATTTAACAGAGGAACAATTGACAAGACTTTATTCTACCTCAACCATGGAAAGGACTTACTTTTGGTACAGATGTATGTTGATGATATCATTTTTGGCTCTACAAATACAAAGCTTTGTAAAAAAATTTCCAAACTAATACAGTCAATATATCAAATGAGTAGCGAATCATCACTAATTAAGTATATTAAGAAAAGAATAGGTACATCCCTCTCAGCCGCCTCCCTTCTTTCATCCTCTCTATTAGGGTTTGTCTATTTTCAAGTAAATCGAGGGGCTTCCACTAGTTTTCTCCAGTGGAAAGCCCCAACCCCTTCATTCTCTGTTATTCTCATTTATTTTCTTTCAATAAAACCAAATTTTTTGGGTGTTTGTGTGTCTCTCCTCTTGGAGTGTGTGTTTTGTCTCTCCTTTTGAAGTGTTTGTTATGTTTTTATTTAGTCATACTTGGGTTTATCTGGTGAAGGATCTGTTGAGGACGAATTTATTGATATTTTTGGTGATCTGCAAAGCCTGCATCGGATCTAAGACGGTGGTGATTATTGCAAGAGCTCACCTTTCACAACTAAAGATTGTTCATCTTTCATGGGTTTATACTTTCGGCATGTTTATAGCTGGTATCCGGCATGTAGATAGCTGGGGTGCCTTCGGTGTAATAACCCCAAAATTTTTCAACTTTTTGTAACCCTTGTGAATAGTGTTTTAGCTGAATGAGAAAACTTTTCACGCCACACTATGTAGGGGTTCTGTTATGGATATTCTGGGATTTTATTAGTACTATATGAAGTATATAAGTGTATGTAAATATCGTCAGAACCCAATTCCGAACACTTTGGTTTTTCCCGGAAATCCACAAGATACGGAGAGAATTGAGTATAAGGTAACAGGATAAAAAGGATTTAAATTAAAGGATTATAATAGAGGATCATAAAAAGGAATATAACGTATTGAGAAAGGTTAAGGGAACCTAAGTAATAAGATCCCGGGTATGATCCTTCAAACGATAAACGAGAACGAAAGTTAAGCGAACCGTACAACAGATCAGCGGTCATTAGGCAAACGATTAGGAAGCTAATCAAAGGGTTTAATGGGAGTGATGTCATCCAACCAATAGAAAGGAGACAAGGAAGGGAGGATGACATCATAAGGGTGACATAAGCATGACATGGAAGAAGGGAGGTGTGGTTGATTAAGGACCACACAAATTCAAGGGCAAGGTGGTAATTTGCTAAATCAAAAACAAAACCAAGCCAACCAACTAGCAAATCATTTCATCAAAAATCAAAAAATCAGCCAAGGCATTGTTCTTCATATTAGCTCTCGGCTTTTTGCCTTTTTCAAAGAAAAAAATTTCCAAAATCAAGATCCAAGCATCCTTAATTGGTAAGAAAATTCCCTAACCATCTTTATGCTTAGTTATGGCTATATCATGAGTTTAAGCCATTAATTCTTTCTCTAGCTTCTCCATTTAATCAATGAAGAAGACAATGAATAGTGTTTTCAAGTTTTTAACTTGAACTTTTTCTTGTTTTTCTTGAAGATCCAAGCTTTCCTAAGGCTTCTCCAAGCTTCTTAAGGCTTCCTAGCTCAACCCACCACTTCAAGGAAGGTATACCATTTTCAAACCCTAGGTTCATATATATTATAAGGTGATTTTGATGAGTAGGATGTTATTGTAGTTGTTGTTATGATTAGAGTTTGAGATTTGGAATGGTAGTGAAATGAAATGGTAATTTTGTGGTTTTGATTTAAAGAAACTTAAGAATGATTAAAGTAAAGTTTAAGCATAAGTATGAATGGTTAAATTGAATTGGTTGGGGTTGTTATGATGTGATAAGGATGGGTGTTTGTTGTGTGTTGGATTTGAGGATGGTTTGTGTTGATTGTGGGTAGTTTAAAAAATGGGAAATCGCGTAAACATAGCCGTCGTAACGTCCGATTTTCTTTGGACTGTTTTTGTGCATAGCATTAGGACCCGAAAACCCCCTGCTAAATTGTGACCACTACTATGTTTAGATAGCTCATGTTACGAGCTTCGTTTTGATATGTAGTTCGTTCGATTCCGATTTACGGTTTAGGAGAAACGACCGTTTCAAGTAACGGCGTTTCGCGGACGAAACTTTTTCCCTCGCCTTACTTTGAAACATAGGTTAAAGACCAAAAAGGGTTAATTAATGTGTGAAACATTTATGGTAAGTGCGTTAGGCAGTTGGTAAGTCATTCGCGAAGGAATCGCTTTAAAACTCGTAAAGGTTAAGTTATTAAAAATGGTGGAGTCGAGGGTACCCGAGTGACTTAAGCGAATCGGTGAGCGTAAAACTAGCATTAGAGTCTAAGTTAGCTAAAGCATAGATTTACAAGTGATTTTGGTTTAATTCCAACTTACTTGTTGTTTATAGGTTATCAGACTCGTCCCGAGCCTTTCTCACCCCCAAGTCGCTCAGGCAAGTATTCTATCCGTTATACTGTTGTTGTGATGAATACACTTGTATATGCATTATCTTGCGATTGATGCATGTTGGTTATTTAGCAAATTCTTGCGATATATTGTAGCATGTGATATGGTATATATGCATGCCTGTTTCATATTCTTGAAATATATATCTGTTGGTTCAGTTGATAATACCTATGCTAGAGGATAGCGGTATCTTGCATATACCCTTAGTATAGGGACCCAAAGGTGAAAATATTTTCTAAAACCGGGAGTCGAGGATCCCGAGTAATCTTGTATATATGGATATGGATATATATATATATATATATATATTTATATACATATATATGGTTATAGTTTTCCAAACTATTAATCGAATAAGGTTTATTCGATAACTTTAAACTTTATTTTATTATTGAATATTATTTCGAATATTATTCGAAGGCGTATGACTTTTTATTTTATTATTTGAATATTCATTTGAGGATGTATGACTCCTTTATTTTATTTAATGAATATTATTTATAATATTCATTCGAGGTATTATGACTCAGCTTATTTTAGTTATTGAATATTATTTGAATATTCATTTGAGGATGTATGACTCCTTTATTTTATTTAATGAATATTATTTATAATATTCATTCGAGGTATTATGACTCAGCTTATTTTAGTTATTGAATATTATTTGAATATTCATTTGAGGATGTATGACTCCTTTATTTTATTTAATGAATATTATTTATAATATTCATTCGAGGTATTATGACTCAGCTTATTTTATTTATTGAATATTATTTGAATATTCATTTGAGGATCTATGACTCCGATTATTTGCTGAAATATATTCTTTATTTTATTAAAGAATAAGGTGTAAATAATCAAACTTATTTTCGATTATTCAAATAAAGATAATACTTTCATATAAGTATATCTTTGGTTATTTAATACTCGTTTCAAGTATAAATTTTAATACTTCTACTTCAATTATTTTTATAAAGATTATTCTTTATGGGAATATTATTTAATTAATAATATTCAGTCATTTTCTAAATATTCTGGGGACTGATTTACTTCATTAAATCAGCTTTACTCCAAACACTCTATAAAGTGTTTCCGAGTCTTCAAAATGATTTTTAAAGTCAGAGCGGATTCCAAAACTCATTTTTATATTTAAGATCTTCCTTTTTAAGGGGATTTAAATACTCGCTTAAAATCTGAGGGATCCGGCTCTGTGGTGTATTTTATATTCGCAACAAGGTTGCAGATTTGGTAAATGAATTGATTACTTGCCCAACGTTCGGGAAGTAAGCCCCTCTCATTGAGTCGGCATAAGCGACAGGCCGGGGTACGGTCTATTATTGTGTAAGTGGCTCAGTGGGAGTCCATCAAATGCATAAGTGGCTGAGTGGCAGTCCAGCATAGGTCTTAATTATGACCAGGGTGATGACCAGTGGGGAATTCGTCCATCTACTAGTAGAAAAGGTTACTTATTGGTATCTTTGCCTGATCAGCAAGATATCGGGTTTATGCCAAAATTCTTTTCCTTTCCAAAATTCATTGGATGTTTCGAACTCTGTTCATACTTCACATAACAGAGGTTCCAGGAAATGTTTTCGGGATATATATATATGTGGATATATATATATATCGGGACTAAATAAAGTATCTCATAACTTTTTCATTCAATAATATTTCAAAGATTGAATCTATTCAAGTCTTAACTTGTGGTCTCATCTATGGGATGTTTTTTCTTAAAACTTATAATACTTTGAACGGTGGCAGTTCAAGTAACTTTATATGATATAAGTGTGATGTAGTATTGGTAACTTCATTCCTTGTTTTTACTTATATCTAGGAAGTAATTATCTTGCATATGATAGAGATGCTAGTAAGTATCCATGTAGATACTTATATTATTGTTACCACTATATATATTATCTTGCGAGCTGTAAGGCTCACTCTTGCTTTATTTCTTCATCACATAACAACAGTTAGGAGAGATGGCCAGACTCCAGCAGACCCAGCGCAAGCGCGTGGGAAGCGTCCCGCGTCTTCCCGCTGATATTGTAGCTGCTATAGCTGCAGAGGTAGATCCATTGTAGTTTAGACCATCTACTTTTGAGAATCCAATTATGTATAATTATAACTTGTGGCAGATAATGGCAATTAACTGTAAATTATCAAGTAATCATTTTGGGTTGTAATAATTTTAAATTGTGGATTCAAAGACTTGTACTTATTTCAATTTCATCTCTGAGACTATAACGAGTTGTGGTGTGTGTTAGTGTGGGGTCACAGCATGAGGGTATTTATTATTAATTAAGTAAAGTGATATTGTGGAAAGAAAGACCGTGACAACCCGGATTCCCGACCCCGGATCTGGGGGTGTTACAGAAATGGTATCAGAGCTAAGCGTTATAAACCTCAGAGATGATGCGACGATATAATAATAAACTCACAAAGATAATAAGAACTCTTGCCAAGTTCATGGTCGGACTACTTAAAGTAGTACTGACAGCTAAAACCCTTACGGGAACCCTTATAAGTATCATGATAGTAATTTAGCTCGTTTAATGTGTAGGCGCCTGAGATGGAGGACCCTGAGATGTACGAGCGTGAGCATGATGAGGCATTGCTGGATGTTGAGGATCAGGAGGAGCCTGAGATGGAGGAGGATGAGGAGGACCCCCCAGAGGAGCCTGAGACGGAGGTCATTGCTGTTTCAGATGAGGAGGACCCCTCAGAGGAGTCAGAGACAGAGGTTATTGCTATTCCAGATGAGGAGGACCCGGATGAGGTCCCAGTAGCTGAGGAGCGTGTTGGATCTATGGTAGTGTATGCTGGTATCCCTTTACCCACACTTCCGGTGGTCAGAGCCCCTACCCCTCCACCACTATCTTGGATTCCTGATGATGACAGCTCAGAGACCCATACTTCCGAGCCTAGGCAGACCGAGGAGGCACCCTCAGCGGCTCCGGATTCACCACCTCTTGACCCTGCCCAGAGGCAGTCTTCGTTAGCTCATGGATATGTTCAGGATGTTTTGAGGACCCGAGTGGCTGTTGCCGAGGCCCGACTGGATGAGGCCAGGAGGGAGTTGGATGCAGAGAGGGCGGGTAGGCGTACCCGAGCTTATGAGACCAGGGCTTCTATACCCCGATCCTTGAGGAGGGAGCTTACGGGGATAGAGCTCACGTCCCGAGCGAGACTCAGATCTCTCCAGGGGGACAGGCATGGTAGGATCTCCAGGCGGCAGGCCGACTATATCTTCCGTCGTGCGATGGAAAGGGTTTGGGAGCTGACCCGTTCCGGTGTGTGATTCAGGATTGATGATGGAATAGTCTAGTTGTCTAGTTAGCCGAGGCCTTAGTAAGAGCCAATTTTCCGGGATAGTTGACTTGTATATAGCATCCCTTTTTCTGACTAGACAGATAGACTCTTGTGTATCACTTTTGGGGCAGATGACTGTAGCACTGTTGTACTTTTGACCAGATCAAACTATGTATTCTCGCAGTATGTATATATTTGTTTCCTTTCGGTTCAGTTCCATAGTGACGGGATCACTGATTTATTATTATTATTACTGCACTTCGTATTAGAACTTTCTTAAAATAATAGAATTGCGATATACATTCTCCCCATTATAAGAGCTGTGCAAGGCACAATGTTGTATATGATTGTGACCTAACGTTGAATTTTCTCAATAATTGTTTTTATTATTATCAGAATCATGCCGCCAAGAAAGATTGGAACTAGGGCGAACCCTGGGTCTGAGGACCAGGGAAGCCATAATCAGGATAATAGAAACCAAGAACACAGTGAAGAGGAAGATGAGGATTATGTGGAACAGGATGACTCCCTGTATGAAGAGGAAGAGGAAACGTATGATGTTGAGGGATTCGAGATAGAGGCTGAAGAAGGAGAAACCGAGGTTGAGCAACCAGTACCAAACCCAGGCATGGATCCCATGAGCCAGTTTATGCAACTCCTAAGACAGAATTTGGAACGTCAACCCAACCCACCCCCTCAAGGAAGTAACAATGCGGTGGCAAACTCTTTCAGGGCTTTTAAGTCCCTTAAGCCCCCTGAGTTCCACGGATCAGCCGACCCAGTTGAGGCAAGGGCATGGTTAAAGGAAATGGAGAAATCTTTTGAGATTTTGAGTATCGATGAGGCACAGAAAACTGTATTTGCTACCTACCTTCTGAAAGGAGAAGCTAACTACTGGTGGGAGGCCAAGAAAAACATGGAGACAGATGCTATAATAACCTGGGAGAGATTTAGTCAGTTGTTTCTGGGAAAGTATTTCCCGAGGTTTATGGAAAACCAGATGGAGCTCAAGTTCTTAGAGCTAAAGCAGAATAACTTGTCTGTAGCAGAGTACGAAGCGAAATTTACTGAGTTATCAAGGTTTGTGCCAGAGTTTGTGAGCACCGAGGAAAAGAAAGCTAGGAGGTTTCAGCAGGGACTGAAACCATGGATTCAGAATAGGGTGGCAATCCTTGAGCTTACGGACTATGCCACTCTGGTGCAAAAAGCAACGATTGTAGAAGTCGGAAGTGAACAGATGCAGAAGGAAAAAGAGAAGAAAGGAATAAAGAGGAAAAGTATGAGCATGGGTGGAGGTTCCGCAGGAAGGAGCTTCCCAACTAGGTTTAATCGAGGAGCAGTGTCCCTGCCAGGAAGGAACACTGGGTTTAAGCGACCAATGAGTGTGAGTGTGAGCCAGGGCGGCCAGAAGTCAAGAATGTCCTATTCCAACCAGTCTCGACCCCCATTGCCAGCCTGTAACAGATGTGGAAGGAACCACACTGGGGAGTGTAAGGAAAGGCCAGTAACCTGTTTTAAGTGCGGTCGGGAAGGCCACTATTCAACTAAGTGCCCATCATCAACCCCTGCCGTTGTTCCAACCACCAATTGTCATCAGTGTGGACGCCAGGGTCATTGGAAGAAGGATTGCCCAATGAACAAACCAGCAGCTTCGGGAGCAAGCAGGGCTGCTTCTAATAAGCCACCTACTGCGAGGACTTTCAACATGACAGTCCAGGATGCTATGAAAGATTCAGATGTGATAGCAGGTACCCTTTCTCTAAATTCAGTCAGTGCAATTGTTTTATTTGATTCGGGAGCAACTAAATCTTTTATATCAAAGGACTTTGCGCGTAAGTTAAGACTTAAGGCTAAACCTTTGATAGAACCCTTACAAGTAGAAATAGCCAATCATGAAATTATTCCTGTTAACCAGATTCACCCCGCCTGCGAGATAGGCATAGGGGAGCAATCTTTCAGTGTTGATCTGATTCCTTTTAAATTAGGGGAGTTTGATGTGATTTTGGGAATGGACTGGCTATCTAGCAACGATGCTCAGATAGACTGTAAAGGGAAGAAAGTTAAGTTAAATATCCCCGGGAAGAAAGAAGTTATATTTAGAGGAAAGAGGCAGACGCAGAAATTTTTGACTATGGCTCAGGCCAAAAGGATGCTACGAAAAGGAAGTGAGGCTTACCTAGCCTATGTGGTGGACACACAGAAGGAGGTGCCCAACTTACAAGATATTCCAGTAGTCAACGAATTTGAAGATGTATTCCCCCAAGACCTTCCGGGATTACCACCCGATAGAGTGATTGAATTTGCTATTGAGTTGGCCCCAGGGACGGCGCCAGTTTCAAAAGCACCTTACCGGTTAGCCCCGTTAGAAATGAAGGAATTAGCTATCCAATTGCAGGAACTCTTGGATAAGGGTATGATAAGACCCAGTGTGTCTCTGTGGGGAGCACCAGTTTTATTTGTTAAGAAGAAAGATGGGAGCATGAGGTTGTGCATAGACTATCGAGAGTTGAACAAGCTAACCATAAAGAACAGGTATCCATTACCTAGAATAGACGATCTGTTCGACCAGCTAAAGGATGCTGTTTATTTTTCCAAGATTGACCTGAGAACTGGATATCACCAACTAAAGATTAAGCCCGAAGATATTTCCAAGACAGCGTTGCGTACCAGGTATGGGCATTATGAGTTCTTGGTAATGTCCTTTGGATTAACCAACGCCCCAGCGGCCTTCATGGATTTAATGAATAGAGTATTTAAGAAGTACTTGGACAAGTGTGTGATAGTTTTTATCGATGATATTTTGATCTACTCAAGGACTGAGGCAGAACATGCAGAGCATTTGAGGATAGCTCTAGGAATACTCAGAGAGGAGCAGTTATATGCCAAATTCTCGAAGTGTGAATTCTGGCGGAATGAAGTACAGTTTTTAGGACATGTGATCAATAAAGAAGGAGTATTGGTCGACCCCTCCAAGATAGAGGCAGTCTCAAATTGGGAAAGGCCAACCACACCCACAGAGGTGAGGAGTTTCATAGGATTGGCCGGCTACTATCGTAGATTTGTGCAGGACTTTGCGAAGATCGCAGCCCCTTTGACACGACTTACTCGTAAGACAGAGAAGTTTGAATGGACGGAGAAATGCGAGAACAGTTTTCAGGAATTAAAGAAAAGGTTGATAACGGCTCCGGTATTGGCATTGCCGGATGGAAAAGGAGATTTTGTGATATATAGTGACGCGTCGCACAAAGGATTAGGATGTGTGCTTATGCAGCACGGTAAAGTTATCGCGTATGCATCGAGACAACTGAAGGAATACGAGGTTAGATATCCTACTCATGACCTTGAGCTCGCGGCAATAGTATTTGCTTTAAAATTTGGAGGCACTACTTGTATGGAGAGAAGTGCGAGATTTTCACAGACCATAAGAGCCTCAAGTACATATTTACGCAGAAAGAGCTCAACATGCGCCAGAGGAGATGGCTAGAACTAATCAAGGACTATGATTGTGAGATTCTCTATCATCCAGGGAAAGCCAATGTGGTGGCTGATGCCCTTAGTAGAAAGGAAAGACTCAGAATGATAACGACCTCGGAAGAGTTGATAAGGGATTTTGAGAAAATGGAAATAGAGGTAAAGGTAACCGGAACCAGAACTGAAAAGCTTTTTGAGATCTCAATGCAGCCAGAATTATTGGAAAAGATCAGATTGTGCCAGGAGAAAACAATGAATGAAGACAGAGAGTCAATGACTGGAGAAGAGATCCATACTGAGAAAGATGATAAAGGGATAATGAGGTACTCCTACCGAATTTGGGTTCCGAATGTTCAAGAACTTAAAGATGAGATTTTGGATGAAAGCCATAGTTCAAGGTATTCCATTCACCCAGGAAGTACCAAGATGTATAGGGATTTGAAGGAATATTACTGGTGGCCCAACATGAAGAGGGACGTAGCAGAATGGGTGAACAAGTGTTTGACTTGCCAAAGAGTAAAGGCAGAGCACCAGAGACCCAGTGGACTTTTGCGACCCCTGGAGATTCCCGAATGGAAATGGGAACAGATAGCGATGGATTTTGTTGTAGGCTTACCAAGGACGAAAGCCAATCACGACGCCATTTGGGTAATTATAGACCGACTGACAAAGTCAGCTCATTTCATTCCTATCAACGAGAGATACACAGTCAATAGACTGGTGGACATTTACCTTAAGGAAATAGTGACGCGACATGGAGTCCCAGCGTCCATTGTCTCAGACCGAGACCCAAGGTTCAACTCCAGATTTTGGAGGAGCTTTCAGGAATGTGCGGGGACCAAGTTAAATATGAGTACCGCGTACCATCCCCAGACGGATGGACAGAGTGAAAGGACCATCCAGACACTAGAGGATATGTTGAGAGTCTGTGCAATAGACCTTAAAGGAAGTTGGGATGATCACCTGCCGTTGATCGAGTTTTCTTATAACAATAGCTTTCATGCTAGCATCGGGATGCCGCCTTATGAGGCCTTGTACGGAAGAAGGTGTCGATCTCCCTTATACTGGGATGAAGTAGGAGAGCGGAAGATGCTCGGACCCGAAGTGGTCCAAAGGACCAAAGATATAGTGGATCTTATCAGAGGGCGACTTGTAGCAGCCCAAGACAGACAGAAGAAATATGCAGACCTAGCCCGAAAGGACAAGGAATATGAAGTAGGGGACTTAGTACTGTTGAAAGTATCCCCTTGGAAGGGATTAATGAGGTTCGGAAAGAAAGGAAAACTAAGCCCAAGATACATTGGACCTTTTGAGATATTAAGACGGATTGGAAAGTTAGCTTACGAGCTAGCCCTACCCCCTAATTTGCAACAAGTTCATAATGTGTTCCATGTGTCAATGCTAAGGAGGTATCATCGAGATGCCAGGCACATAGTGGAGTACGAGCAGGTGGATATGCAGCCAGATCTAACTTACGTGGAGAAGCCAGTAAGGATTATGGATAAGAAGGAGCAGGTGCTTCGGAACAAGGTGATCAAGCTAGTCAGAGTACTATGGCAGAATCATAATGTGGAAGAATCGACTTGGGAACTAGAGAGCGCAATGCTAGAAAAGTACCCCCAATTGTTTTCTGTTTGATTCCGGGACGGAATCCTTTTAAGGAGGGGAGACTGTAATAACCCCAAAAATTTTCAACTTTTTGTAACCCTTGTGAATAGTGTTTTAGCTGAATGAGAAAACTTTTCACGCCACACTATGTAGGGGTTCTGTTATGGATATTCTGGGATTTTATTAGTACTATATGAAGTATATAAGTGTATGTAAATATCGTCAGAACCCAATTCCGAACACTTTGGTTTTTCCCGGAAATCCACAAGATACGGAGAGAATTGAGTATAAGGTAACAGGATAAAAAGGATTTAAATTAAAGGATTATAATAGAGGATCATAAAAAGGAATATAACGTATTGAGAAAGGTTAAGGGAACCTAAGTAATAAGATCCCGGGTATGATCCTTCAAACGATAAACGAGAACGAAAGTTAAGCGAACCGTACAACAGATCAGCGGTCATTAGGCAAACGATTAGGAAGCTAATCAAAGGGTTTAATGGGAGTGATGTCATCCAACCAATAGAAAGGAGACAAGGAAGGGAGGATGACATCATAAGGGTGACATAAGCATGACATGGAAGAAGGGAGGTGTGGTTGATTAAGGACCACACAAATTCAAGGGCAAGGTGGTAATTTGCTAAATCAAAAACAAAACCAAGCCAACCAACTAGCAAATCATTTCATCAAAAATCAAAAAATCAGCCAAGGCATTGTTCTTCATATTAGCTCTCGGCTTTTTGCCTTTTTCAAAGAAAAAAATTTCCAAAATCAAGATCCAAGCATCCTTAATTGGTAAGAAAATTCCCTAACCATCTTTATGCTTAGTTATGGCTATATCATGAGTTTAAGCCATTAATTCTTTCTCTAGCTTCTCCATTTAATCAATGAAGAAGACAATGAATAGTGTTTTCAAGTTTTTAACTTGAACTTTTTCTTGTTTTTCTTGAAGATCCAAGCTTTCCTAAGGCTTCTCCAAGCTTCTTAAGGCTTCCTAGCTCAACCCACCACTTCAAGGAAGGTATACCATTTTCAAACCCTAGGTTCATATATATTATAAGGTGATTTTGATGAGTAGGATGTTATTGTAGTTGTTGTTATGATTAGAGTTTGAGATTTGGAATGGTAGTGAAATGAAATGGTAATTTTATGGTTTTGATTTAAAGAAACTTAAGAATGATTAAAGTAAAGTTTAAGCATAAGTATGAATGGTTAAATTGAATTGGTTGGGGTTGTTATGATGTGATAAGGATGGGTGTTTGTTGTGTGTTGGATTTGAGGATGGTTTGTGTTGATTGTGGGTAGTTTAAAAAATGGGAAATCGCGTAAACATAGCCGTCGTAACGTCCGATTTTCTTTGGACTGTTTTTGTGCATAGCATTAGGACCCGAGAACCCCCTGCTAAATTGTGACCACTGCCATGTTTAGATAGCTCATGTTACGAGCTTCGTTTTGATATGTAGTTCGTTCGATTCCGATTTACGGTTTAGGAGAAACGACCGTTTCAAGTAACGGCGTTTCGCGGACGAAACTTTTTCCCTCGCCTTACTTTGAAACATAGGTTAAAGACCAAAAAGGGTTAATTAATGTGTGAAACATTTATGGTAAGTGCGTTAGGCAGTTGGTAAGTCATTCGCGAAGGAATCGCTTTAAAACTCGTAAAGGTTAAGTTATTAAAAATGGTGGAGTCGAGGGTACCCGAGTGACTTAAGCGAATCGGTGAGCGTAAAACTAGCATTAGAGTCTAAGTTAGCTAAAGCATAGATTTACAAGTGATTTTGGTTTAATTCCAACTTACTTGTTGTTTATAGGTTATCAGACTCGTCCCGAGCCTTTCTCACCCCCAAGTCGCTCAGGCAAGTATTCTATCCGTTATACTGTTGTTGTGATGAATACACTTGTATATGCATTATCTTGCGATTGATGCATGTTGGTTATTTAGCAAATTCTTGCGATATATTGTAGCATGTGATATGGTATATATGCATGCCTGTTTCATATTCTTGAAATATATATCTGTTGGTTCAGTTGATAATACCTATGCTAGAGGATAGCGGTATCTTGCATATACCCTTAGTATAGGGACCCAAAGGTGAAAATATTTTCTAAAACCGGGAGTCGAGGATCCCGAGTAATCTTGTATATATGGATATGGATATATATATATATATATATATATATATTTATATACATATATATGGTTATAGTTTTCCAAACTATTAATCGAATAAGGTTTATTCGATAACTTTAAACTTTATTTTATTATTGAATATTATTTCGAATATTATTCGAAGGCGTATGACTTTTTATTTTATTATTTGAATATTCATTTGAGGATGTATGACTCCTTTATTTTATTTAATGAATATTATTTATAATATTCATTCGAGGTATTATGACTCAGCTTATTTTAGTTATTGAATATTATTTGAATATTCATTTGAGGATGTATGACTCCTTTATTTTATTTAATGAATATTATTTATAATATTCATTCGAGGTATTATGACTCAGCTTATTTTAGTTATTGAATATTATTTGAATATTCATTTGAGGATGTATGACTCCTTTATTTTATTTAATGAATATTATTTATAATATTCATTCGAGGTATTATGACTCAGCTTATTTTATTTATTGAATATTATTTGAATATTCATTTGAGGATCTATGACTCCGATTATTTGCTGAAATATATTCTTTATTTTATTAAAGAATAAGGTGTAAATAATCAAACTTATTTTCGATTATTCAAATAAAGATAATACTTTCATATAAGTATATCTTTGGTTATTTAATACTCGTTTCAAGTATAAATTTTAATACTTCTACTTCAATTATTTTTATAAAGATTATTCTTTATGGGAATATTATTTAATTAATAATATTCAGTCATTTTCTAAATATTCTGGGGACTGATTTACTTCATTAAATCAGCTTTACTCCAAACACTCTATAAAGTGTTTCCGAGTCTTCAAAATGATTTTTAAAGTCAGAGCGGATTCCAAAACTCATTTTTATATTTAAGATCTTCCTTTTTAAGGGGATTTAAATACTCGCTTAAAATCTGAGGGATCCGGCTCTGTGGTGTATTTTATATTCGCAACAAGGTTGCAGATTTGGTAAATGAATTGATTACTTGCCCAACGTTCGGGAAGTAAGCCCCTCTCATTGAGTCGGCATAAGCGACAGGCCGGGGTACGGTCTATTATTGTGTAAGTGGCTCAGTGGGAGTCCATCAAATGCATAAGTGGCTGAGTGGCAGTCCAGCATAGGTCTTAATTATGACCAGGGTGATGACCAGTGGGGAATTCGTCCATCTACTAGTAGAAAAGGTTACTTATTGGTATCTTTGCCTGATCAGCAAGATATCGGGTTTATGCCAAAATTCTTTTCCTTTCCAAAATTCATTGGATGTTTCGAACTCTGTTCATACTTCACATAACAGAGGTTCCAGGAAATGTTTTCGGGATATATATATATGTGGATATATATATATATCGGGACTAAATAAAGTATCTCATAACTTTTTCATTCAATAATATTTCAAAGATTGAATCTATTCAAGTCTTAACTTGTGGTCTCATCTATGGGATGTTTTTTCTTAAAACTTATAATACTTTGAACGGTGGCAGTTCAAGTAACTTTATATGATATAAGTGTGATGTAGTATTGGTAACTTCATTCCTTGTTTTTACTTATATCTAGCAAGTAATTATCTTGCATATGATAGAGATGCTAGTAAGTATCCATGTAGATACTTATATTATTGTTACCACTATATATATTATCTTGCGAGCTGTAAGGCTCACTCTTGCTTTATTTCTTCATCACATAACAACAGTTAGGAGAGATGGCCAGACTCCAGCAGACCCAGCGCAAGCGCGTGGGAAGCGTCCCGCGTCTTCCCGCTGATATTGTAGCTGCTATAGCTGCAGAGGTAGATCCATTGTAGTTTAGACCATCTACTTTTGAGAATCCAATTATGTATAATTATAACTTGTGGCAGATAATGGCAATTAACTGTAAATTATCAAGTAATCATTTTGGGTTGTAATAATTTTAAATTGTGGATTCAAAGACTTGTACTTATTTCAATTTCATCTCTGAGACTATAACGAGTTGTGGTGTGTGTTAGTGTGGGGTCACAGCATGAGGGTATTTATTATTAATTAAGTAAAGTGATATTGTGGAAAGAAAGACCGTGACAACCCGGATTCCCGACCCCGGATCTGGGGGTGTTACATTCGGCATGTCTATAGCTGGTGTCCGGCATGTAGATAGCTGGGGTGCCGCTTCTCCAATCTCATTTTATGCGATTGGTGTTTCTGAACACAGGGCTAACCATAGTTTTTATATGATATGGTCAATTGCAATGTTGCTATTTTCAGAGATGCTGCTGCAATTTGAATCGCTTAGGATGTCTTTGATTTCGTTTTTAATTTCAAGAATTTCTAAATTATATGTGTTAAACGATCAGGAAACAAATCATCTATTTGTTTTTAGTATGTTATTTGTTTTATCACCTGGTTGTATCGAAAGTTGGGGGTTTGTCCCGACTGTACTATATTCAATTTAATGAAAACTTTCTGCATTTGTCAAAAAAAAATGATATCAAATGCGAATGATGGGAGAGTTGAGTTATTTTCTGGGACTTCAAGTCAAACAAACTGAAGATAGTACTTTCATCAGTCAATCCAAGTACACCAGAAATCTGCTCAAGAAATTTGGAATGTAAGACAGTTCTACTGCTTCAACTCCCATGGCCACTGCAACCAAGTTAGATAAAGATACTGGTTCATCAGTAGATATTACTAACTACAGAGGTATGATTGGCTCTTTACTCTATTTAAGTGCAAGTAGACCTGATATCATGTATGCTACCTGTCTTTGTGCAAGATTTCTGGCTGATCCAAGAGAACCTCATCTAATAGATGTGAAAAGAATTTTCAAGTACCTTAAGGGTACAGCTGATCTAGGATTGTGGTATCCTAGAGAATCAGATTTTAAGCTAATAGGTTACTCAGATGCAGATTTTGTAGGATGCAAAATAGACAGGAAAAGCACAAGTGGAAGCTTCCCATTTCTTGGAGGCAGATTGGTTTCTTGGTTTAGCAAGAAACAGAAGTCAATTTCCACATCAACTGCAGAAGCAGAATATATTGCTGTAGGAAGCTGTTGTGCACATATTCTTTGGATGAAGAATCAGTTATTGGACTATGGGTTAGAATTTTCTAAAATACCCATTTACTGTGATAATCAAAGTGCTATTGCTATGACAGGTAATCCAGTTTAACACTCAATGACAAAGCACATCAGCATTAGGTACCATTTCATAAGGGAACATGTGATGGAAGGTACAGTGGAATTGCATTTTGTTTCAACAGATCAACAACTAGAAGATATTTTCACAAAACCACTTTGTGAAGCTACTTTTACAAGACTGGTAAATGAACTTGGAATGATTTCAGATTCTTTCTCTAAATCTGCTTAGTTTTGTTCTCATGCATCAGACCTTATGATCAGTGTTTACAGATTATCTTATCTGTATGTAATCTGTGCTTAAATTGTAATACATTAAATGCTGATTGTTATCTGATGTGGATCTATGTACTCTGATAGTGTTTTGAATGTTCTATGACTATTCAATCCAATGAGGATACATGTGCTAAATGCTGACCTAGTAGTCTTCAACATACTAGAAATCCCATGTTTGAATTATTGTTTATGTGGAAACTCAATAACACAAGCAAATTCTGATTTTGAGCTTAGTCAAATTTACTTTGTGTATCTTATTACTAAGTCACAAACTAGATTCTTGCTTATCATCTGTCAAATTCTGATGTCATTAAATCTTAAGGAGAACCACATGCTTGATAAACCTCACTTATCTGAAGAAAAGAAAAGAAAAAAAAATTGAAGTCAGGTACTCCTTTGAGATCTAGAGTAAATATGTGGAAGGGAAGACCCAAGTGCATTGCTGGTATTAAGTAAAATGCATTAGAAAAGCAAATAAATTTTTCTTGGTGACTTTTCACATTCTCTGATTACTGGAGAAATACTCTGATAATAGCATAAATTCTGATATGCAGTTGTGACTCACTTACACTGAGAAGCCACTGTAAAAAGGAATTTCAAAAGATGCATAAAATGAGCACAAACAGTTGAGGTGGATTCTTGCATAAATTTGTTCTATAGTAGACTTCATAATTAATGACAGATTTTAAGCACTTTTCTTAGTTATGCCTTATTTCTAAGATACACTGAAGTTTATCAGACTTTAATCTTTATCTGATATTTTGCTAAATGCACACACTCTCACTCCATATGAATGATGAAAATTACAGTGGTGATTAAGTTGTTTTAGATAAACAGTTAAGTGTTACATGCATAAATTCTGAGGACAAGTTCTAATACAAATCCTGATGATTAAACTCTGAAGAAAACAAGTCAGTATTTGTATGAAGAATCACATATACAAACATTCACTTTTGGAATGCAGAAGCCATGTTCTGATGACAGTTAAAATCTGATAATAGTCAAGTTCTGATATTAAATCCTGATGGAAACTCTGATGCTTATGTGGCATTATTTTTTTACTTGAATTATTTGTGGTAAATACTGTAACGGTCATATTTAATCAGAATATAATTAAGTGAGATAAAAATAGCCATAATCATTTGGTTAAGTGGGAAACGTGTTTGTCTTGAAAAACTGCATGTGCACGTTAATTATTGCTTATTTCTCGTGCCCACTAACTCTGAAAAAGCTCAAGAGAAGCAATAGGCCCAAATTACTAAGGTTCTGCAAAATCAAGCTTCTCAGCAAACTCAATTGAATGAGATTTAATCTTCAGTAGAACTTTTTCTCTCACTCCTACTACCTGATGATGCCAAAAAGGGGGAGAAGGTAGTTAAGTACAAATGTTCTAATGATCAAGTACTGAAGAAGAAAGATGATGAAGCTAATGACCAGGGAAACCTTAGCAAGGGTAGAGGTCAAGTTCAAAGTAAAGGGCAGAGCAGCAAGGTTTTTTCTAGGAAACTAATTATCGATGCAAGCAAATCTTCTATTCAAAAGAAGACAAGTTCTGAAGCTGCTCAAACTCAAAATCTGATAGCAAGTACTGAAAATAAAAATCTGATATCAAGTTCCGATGAGCAAAGTCTGATGACAAAACCTGATATTTTGGTACAAGGTAGAAGTCAAGATTCTCAAAAGTTTATGCAAACTCTGAAGCTCAAAGGGAAGCAAGCAGACTACGGTCTACTACAAAGATCCCAAGATTCAGACACTTGATGAGGAAATTGCTAGAAGATTATTTCTAAAACATAATCCATGAATGGATTTGGAAGCACTCAAGGAGGAAGAAGCTAGATTTAAAACTGAAAAGAAAAATCTAAAGCCAAAAAGCTTCTGTTGCAAAGAAACCTCCTAGGCCTAAAGAGAAAGGCATTGTGATCAAAGAGAAGTCAAATTCTGAGGCTTCAAAGCCCATTACAAAATCACATATTGATCCTAAAGATAAAGGAAAAGGAAAAGATGATGAACCTATAAAGCCACAGGAGATGAAAATTCCTCAAATCCTGATAAAACCTGTGTGCAAACTGGTTCAAGTGAATGATGATACTCTTGCTGATGATGAAGACGTTCAAACTCTTAAAAGAAAGAAGATTTCTGAAGAATCAAAGACAACCTCTGACAAAGCTCAAATTGTTCAGAGTGAAGAACAGCAAGTTACAGCAGAAACAGCAAGTTCTGATAAAGTCATAAAGAAATCAACCTCTGACAGTGCTCAAGTTGATTTAGACAAAATGGAAGTAGCTGATAAAAAGAAACTTCTGTGGAAGAATGTCAAACCATCAGATCCAAAGAAAAGCTAATTGCTGTCTGATTTCATGACTATTGGGTTAAATGCTAGAGAACCAAGAGACAGGGCTGGACTAGGTTCTGATGAAGCTAAAATCAAGATAAGAGTTGAAGTTGCTACTAGAGTTCCATTTTTATTGACTGACAGACCTCTTGAAGATGTTACACAGAAACACCTTGATAAGGTTATCTCTGTTCAAGTGGTACTGAATGTTCATGACAAGCACAATGTCAAAGAAAATCTGATTCTTTTTCTTGAAGATGGAAGGACATATCAGATGTCAGAATCAGATGTGCTAAAAAATCACTGAAAGAACTTCAATTCTTTCATTACCTTTTAGAGGTAAAGTCTGATATTACCAGGAGATGGTCAAATTTCATATTGAAGACCATAAGAGATAAAGCTAGAATTTCTTATTCAAGAGTTACGGAATTCATTCTTAATATTGTTGAAAATGATGGAAGTGAGATTCCAATGAAGAAGGATTCTGTTATGCTTGAAGTGATACTGAATGAGAAATGTCTGTGCTATAATGAAGATTCTTCTAATACTAAGGTAATAAGACTGAATGATGGTTTAGAAAGAAACCATATCTCTGCTTTAAGGACTGCAATCTATTAGATTGGAAGTCAGAATGAAGAGATGAAGCAATTCAAGACTACACTATCTCAAGTCTTGAGGAGTAAAGAAGAAAAGCTGATATCAAGCTTTGTCAAGATTCATTTTGGATTCAGTCTGACTTAGTGAGATTGGTAAAAGCTACAAGGACTATAAGTTGTAGTTAGTTATCTAGTTAAACTCTTATTTGCATTTGTACTTAAATGTTTTTGACATCATCAATTCTATTAACTTATATATTTTGCATAATTTATAAGTCGGGGGAGATTGTTTGATATATTTGAGATGTCATGTCTAATATGATTTGTGTTTAGTTTTCAGAACTTAACAACAGGACATATCAGGACTTACTGAAATCAGGACTTATTGGAAGTCAGAATATAAGGTCATATCAGAACTTAAGGACATATCAGAACTTAAGTGCGGGAAGACTTTCATATAAGGAAGGAAGATGATTTACAGTAGAAGATCTGGACTAAAACAATAGAAGATATGCATGGAAAGAGTTAGAAGACTGGAAGACTTGTAGAAGATATTTGATTGATGTATTTTAGGAGACAGAATTGTATTCCATATCAATTAGAATATATCTTGTAACTGTGTACTATATAAACACAGACTTATGGTTTACACTATATGTGTTATCATTATCGAGAAGATTATATATTGTAACCTAGTAGCCCTTAGTGATATAGTTCATCACTAAGAGAGAACAATGGTTCTTATTGTAACAGAGTTTATTCAATATACTTGATCTTTGTTACATACTTGTGTTAAATCGATTTGATTGTATTAACACTGTATTCAACCCCCTTCTACAGTGTTATGTGACCTAACAGTTATGTAGCTCAACAAAAGTCTTAACAATATACTTATCAGGAAACATATACTTCAACACAATCTTTGCTTTGTATCCACACCTCCTAGAAACTTATCGATATCTCCAGTTCTCTACATCTTCATTTGACTTATCGATATCTCTGAGTTATCTAAATGCAAAAGAGACTTGTCAATATCTCCAATTCTCAACATCTTCATTTGACTTGTCGATATCACTGAGACTTCTCAACATCTTCATTTGACTTGTCAATAACTCTAAGACTTCTCTATAAGCCATTTTGGACTTCTTGATAAGTCATTCTGGACTTCTCGATATAACTTAATCCGTGACTTGTCGATATCTTGACTTAGAACATTTTTCATTGAACGGATTTATTCAACTTCAAGCTTCTACACTTTTCTCTGAGACATGATCATGGCTTGATCTTCTTCCACAGTTTATTCCTTAGATTAAATCTGTTCACAGAAAAATTCTGCAGTCTAATCTTCTAACCATTTTTACAGACTCAAGAAATACAATATAGAATACAAAATTGATTATCAAACAACTTAATCTTAGGGTTATCAATGTGACTTAGTCTTGTTATTGTACAGGCATGTCTTGCACAACAGTGTACATGATCCAACTTATCCATATTAACTTCAGCCTTATTAACAGCTTGACAAAAATCAAACCAGATATTTCTCAGTTTAAAAGATACCTGCTCCAACTTAAAACAAGCATTGGTTACCATATCTAAATTCGATGAAATTCCACTCTCGACATTTATCATTCAACGATTAAGAATAAGACTTTTAGGGAAATTTGTTACTCCAATTTTTTTCAACCCACAAAATGAATGTATGCAAACAATACCACACATAACAAATTTCTTGCAAGAACACACACCATGGTTCATACTCACAGAAACCTGAAAAAACATAAATCACTATAAAACAGAATACAAATCAAAAATATATGTAGGATGTATCACAAAAAAAATCTAACAATCACTAAAATAATACCTATAAAAAATACAAATAACTATTTAATAAATCAGAAATCAATACAATTAAAGTAAAAATTCATAAAAGACATACAATTACATAGTATTGAAAAAAATTATTTTTTGTGGGATCTGATTAACAACGATATGTTTAAGCTTTATAGAATTCACCTTTTGAATAATATATCAAAAGTGCTTTCTCACTTCTTATGGATAGGCAGGGGGAATAAAAATAAGTTTGTCCTTGACTTTCACATCCTTGATATCAAAACAAGTAACATCATCAACTACATTGCTCATACGCTTAATATGCATATACACACAAGATGCAAAAATTTCCTCCTGAACTTGATAAAAGATGGTACGTGTGAATAAACGAGCAATGTCATCTTTAATAAACCATGTGGAAAATGTAGTAGGAACACTTGACTTTGACTCCTCATCTAATCTAGTAGGCTCATTCCTTTGTCTATCCATAGCACTCTCAAATCGCAACCAAAACTTAGATAATGTATCTCCTTGTTTCTGAAATTGAGCAAAAATAGAATTTTCACTTTCTGATCTCGATGTAGTCCTCATTAACCCAAATATTGCATCATTTCTAGAAAAAACCGGAATCCATGATGCCCTTAAAGGATACAAATCTTCCAACCACTTATTGTTTTCTAAGTTAAATTTCTTTAGAAATGTTTCTCATCCTCTCTCAAACTCCTCAATTTCTATAACAGGTGACCATATGTATGTTTTCATCTTTTTCATAAAATCTGTTTCTTTGCATAATCGATTACCAAGTTGCAAACACAACAAATAAAATAAGTACATAATATAATGTATTACTACTATACTGCCAAAAAAATTGGAAAATCATACCTTTACTGGAAATTTTTCCATAATATGCCACATGCATAAATGGTGTTTAGTAGCAACTAAACCTTTCACATCAAAAAAACATCACGAACAACTACTTTCATAGCAGGGCATTGATCTGTAACAATGACAACCGGATTTCATCCCATTGCCTTCACTAAATGATTAAAATCCCAACTACATTCAACAATACACTTATGTGATAAAAGACAGGCTGCAAAGGTCACACATCTATAATGCTTATCCACACTAGTGAAAGGCGCAAAAATCATAATATACCTATTTTATTAAAAAATATTACAACGAATAATACAATAAAAAATCATAGTATTCAAAACTCGAATCTACAAAAAACAGAACGTACACAAAATTAATCTACATAAAATCATCTTAAAATAATAAAAAATCAAAGTACCAATGATTAAGCACTTAATAAAATATCAAGAATCTTAAATACTTGGAATTTGAAAACTAACATTCTCAATCTGTGCATAGAATACTACAGTCATTAAAATATTTTTGGCATATAAAAAATTTTAAAATTACCTATTGGTATCAAAGGTAGCATCAAATGACACTGCATAATCATACAACTCAAAGTTCCTCCGACCAATAACATCAGACCATTATAACTTGGTTAGGTATCCATAAGAATCAACATTAAAAGCAAAATAAAAAACCTTCAGAATTCTACTGAATACGTTTGAATTTATCAATAATCATCTGCGCATCATTATCTCCAAAAAACAATTTCAGATGCCTACTGAAATTTTGAAAACCTCGCAAGTTCGCACCTACATTTGCATATTAGCCATACATTTCTTTAGCAAAGCTAAACATCTTGCTGGAACCAATGATAACTTTTGCACCATTATAGAAAATATTTCTTAAATTAATGGTCATCTCCCTGTCATCCCTTAAAAACTAACGACCATTTTTGTCAGCTAACGGATGGTTATGTAGCTTAACAAAAGTCTTAACAATATACTTATCAGGAAATATATACTTCAACACAATCTTTGCTTTGCATCCACACCTCCTAGAAACTATCCTCCTTTTCTTAACTGCTGGATTGCATCATCCTTAAGATTATTAAAACCTTCGCAACTACAAACATAATGCTCTAGCAGGACACGTTCATCATCATCTGTCTTCTCAGTTATCTTACATACAGTAAAACCACCCAATCGACCATAATTCTTGTAAAACTTGTAACCGGAAGTAGTACGGGTTAGGGATGAGCAAAAACATAACAAAAACTTAAACCGATCCGAAACCGATAAAATCTGTAAAAAATGGATCCGCAAAAACCCGAACCGATCTGAAACCGAAAAGTTTAAAAACTGATCCGATGATAATTTTCCGGTTTCGATTTTAGGTCCAAACTGATCCGAGAAAAACCGAACCGAACCAATTATTTAAATATATATATATTAATAAGTCAACATATTATTAAGTTCCACCATATATGATCTGACATTAAATATAACGGGTGATATCATCGGCATTAACAAGATGCCTGAAGATAGGCACTTGTCCTCGTGATATAACACTCCATAGGGGTTTAACCATCAACTTCTTGTTACCAAGTGTTTCATTAATGTCTAAACCTCCAATGCTAAAAACAACTATGCATTTCCTCGATTAAAGTAATATATATGTTGAGAATCGATTTTTATGTAAAGAGCTTGTATCATGTGAAGAACATGACATTAATTTAAAACCACCTCAACTTGTATCTCAAACCACCTCGACTTAAGAAAATCAAGTAAGAGCAGTGAATATAAAAGGCCAGACTGAAACTTCCAGAGAGCAAATATTTATAAAGATTAGGAAAGTGAAGAATTATAAAAGTGAGAAATTAGAATCATACTGTCTTGGAATTTGTTGTTTTAATGGATTATCTATGTTTTTGACTTGGACGATAAGTTTGGATTGCAGAACTGCTTATTTATTTAATTTTGTTTTTTTATTATGCAATACATTTTTTAATCGGTTTTGTAACTGAAACTGAACCGATATAAACCGATCCTGGTTTTTTAAAACCAAAATCGATCTGATGGATCAGTTGCGGTTGTAGTTACTAATTTTAAAAACTGAAAACTTCTGGTACCGGTTCCGGTTTTATCTAAAAACCAAACAGATCCGAGGTTTGCTCCCCTTAGTACGGGTTTACAAGACTAACACTAAAATATACTAAACTACTTTCTAAAGCAACCTTTTTCTATTTCCATTTCTAGCTTACCAAATCTGTGCAGAATCTTGCAGGTCTGTGACCACCCTTTGTCCAGTTAATCTTGACCCTTGATCTTGTATTCTTCCAGCTACTTTGTAGACTTTTCAATCAAGTTAATAGATCGTTTGTTGACTGATAATCTTGAATCTTGAACTTGTCTGCATTCTGTATTTGAGAAGTACATCGAGATCTCCAGTTTGTTCAGTAGAGAAGTGACATCTCAATAAGTATAATGACTTATCGAGATCTCTGAGTTCTCTATAGGTATACTTGACTTATCGAGGTCTCTAGATCCTTTCATGTGAAATGACTTGTTGATATGTCTGAGAACTCTATATACACATTTTGACTTATCGATATCTCCAGTTCTCTACATCTTTATTTAACTTGTCAATATCTATGATTTCTCTACATGCAGAAATGACTTGTCGATATCTCCAGTTCTCTACATCTTCATTTGAGATGTCGATATCTCTGAGACTTCTCTACATCTTCATTTGAATTGTCGATATCTCTGATACTTCTCTATAAGCCATTTTAGATTTCTCGATAAGTCATTCTGGACTTCTCGATATAACTTGATCTGTGACTTGTCGATATCTTGACTTAGAACATTTTTCATAGAATAGCTTTATTCAACTCCAAGTTTCTACATTTTTCTCTAAGGCATGATCATGGCTTGATCTTCTTCCAGAATTTATTCCTTAGCTTGAATCTGTTCACAGAAAAATCCTCCAGTCTAATCTTCTAACCATTTTTACAAACTCAAGAAATATAATACAGAATACAAAATTGATTATCAAACAACTTAATCTTAGGGTTGTCAATGTGACTTGGTCTTGTTATTGTATAGGCATGTCTTGCATAACAATCTCCCCCAATTTGTGAGAAGATTGTGTATCACAAATTCATGTCTGATAACAAGACTAACTCCGAGCTAAAATCAAATGCATAAAAATTAACAGATTGATAAATACAAACTTTTTATACATTGAGTAGTTACATTAGTTCAAACATTACAGACACTAGGTGAATTTTTCATAGCCCGGTTCTTTCCTAATGAGGTCCTTGAGATTTACTAGCACTTAGAGTTCTTCAATTATTTAAGTCCCTCTTAAGGCTTCTACCAGTTTGATCCATTCATCCAATGAGTAATTGTTGAGGTAACCAACTCTGAACCTTAAAAATCTGTCAACTTGAATGTTTAGAAAATGTCCATCTTTTGAGATTCTGCTCAGCCCCCTTGCCTTGAGTTCATTTGACCTTTATTTAAACATTTCCATCTTCTTGGCATACTGCCTTTCCATTTCCTCTTTCTCAGCCTTTATTCTTGCATGTCTTTCATTCCTTTCTCTCAGCCTCTCAGACATCACATCCTTCCACATCCTTGTACTTGTATCCTTGTCCTTCATCAAGCTAATCACCCTCTTCAATTCTGTGGTTGAAAATATTTCCATTATTTCCTTGTTAATCAAAATAAAAGAGCCATCAAAATAGTAAATTCTGACTTCTGACAAAGAAACAACCCAAAATTTGACTATTTCTTCAGATAGTTGTTAGAAATAGTCATCATATGTTCCGCTCATGTTTAAAGGTAGAAAATTATCTTGATTGAAGCAGTTCCAGATGACACCAACATCAGCTTGCATTTTCTTAGATTTTCTCCCAACAATCTTGAAGTGAGTTTTGATTGGAGGCTTAAATGAAGGTAGGTTTGAGATTTTCTTTAAAGTGACATACCGGATCTGATTGGTATTTTGAGTAAAGAGTTTGCAGTTTGTTTGACTAGGAATTTAGGCTTTTGAGGTTGAATTGGTTGAAATTTTGTTCGGCTTGGTTTGGAGGTTTGAGTAGTTTGGATTTTTGTAACTTTTATTTCCTGGACATTTTTCTTCTTTGTATCCCCTTCTCCATCTTTTCTCTTTTTCTTCCATCATCCTTCTTATCTTCCTTACTTTTTCTTTTGTCATACACCTTGCTTCCTGTTTCTTTAGAAGATTGACTTGGATTTGAGCCAGAAGATTTGTGTTCATCCTTCTTCTGCTCATCATCATCCAAATCATCTTTGGTGTTAAATTGAGTTCTTGGCAACAAGTTATCAGCATTTCTCACATACCTCCCCAATATCTTTATCATTTCTTCATCTTTTACAGTCTTGATCTTCTTGTGCTTCAAGTCAATTTTTATGGTCATTATCAGCCTCAAGTTCCCCATGACACAGTGCTTTGGAATCATGAAATATTTGCGTTTTTTGGTTGATGAACAGATGTAGGTCACTCCCTTGCTAGGTTGGAGATACGCTTCTGGAAAAGCAGTTACTTGAGCATTCTTAAGTTCATTTAGCAAGAGAGTGTCCTTTGGAATCACCATGTTAACCTTGTTGATTAGGATTTCCAGTTCAGATGCTCTTTTAGATATAAGATAATTGAGAGACATCTGCATACATCTATCCAAACCAGAGTCATTTATGTTTACAACAATCCTCCTCTCTTTAAAATTGTCTCTTGTCACCATTATCACCCATACATAATATACCATACATAATATACATAATTAGGCCTAGTAACCTATATATGAGTTACTACCCCTTGATCACTTATACTTGTTTGTCTCATTTAATTTTTATCTTTATTATTTAGGTTACTAGGCCTAATTAGTCTTTATAGATTTATAGATTTCAGGAGAAGTCTCATTTTTATACCCATCAATATGGGATAAAATGAACTTACTTTTTCCTTATAATTTCACTCATACATAATATATATACAAGTTTAAATTCTTAAGTTTGAAAATTTTAATAATAGATTAAAGTTTTAGCATGTCATTTATGTTATTTTAACCTTAAATTATTAGTTTATATAGTTAAGGCTTTGTTTGGGATTGCTGTTAAAAATTGTTGTGCTGTTAGAAAAAGTGCTGCTGAAAAAAGTGTTGTTGTAAAAATCAAATGACTGTTTGGTAAAGTTTTAAATATTACCCAACAGTTTTTTAACTGCTTTTCAGCGAAAAGTTACTCTTACTGTCTGCAACAACAATACCAAACACACCCTAAGTCGTGATAAAGACTATCAAGAGACTTCTTTATATAGACCATATGGAGTCCCATTTCAAAATTTCATGGATGTGGGACAAAAACAAGGAGCAGTTCAACTTGTTAAAGTTTTCTAAATCTAATTTTATGAAAAATATAAGCTGTCTTTTTCCCTACCATTTCGATGTGGGACAAAAGAGTTACTATGTGCTTTAAACTCTCAAATATTAATGAGAACTCAAGCATTTTGTCCTATCTTAAATTTTTAACTTGAACAAAATATAGATAATGGGACTTCACTCGAGGATAATACGTTTAAAATTAGAATTATTAAAAAAATAATTATTACATTATATATATATAAACCGGATCGGGTTATTAACGGATCGGATCGACCTAAATCCATATCCGCTCCATTTATAATCGGATTTTTCTTATCGGATCGGATCTCGGATCGGATTTTTAATAGGTAGATCCATATCCACTAAATTGGCCTCGGATCGGGTCGGATCGGATTTTCGCTCCATTGACAGGCCTAGTCCGCACAATAATTTTGAGTTAAATGTCACTACATGAAGTAAAGTTAAGGTTTCATTTGCATTTTTTCTCTTTTTTACTTTTTAAGCTATTATCGTGTATCGTTTTGGGGCCGTAAACACCCCTTAATATTACGTTTTAAATAATTATTTTAAATTAATATTTTTAAATTTAATGGTGTACCATAATTTTACTATTTTTAATTTTTTACGATTCAATAATCCTCTTTTGGATTTAGAAATATTAAAATTTGAATAAAAGCACATCTAATTAAAAAATTTATAACATTTTAGGGTTCATCAATCCCCTTTTAGGTTTTAAAAATATTTAAAAAATTAATAAAAGTTACACCGATTTAGAGTTTAGGGTTTAGGGTACCCGAGAGCCTAAACCCTAATTTAATTTAATCTAATCCAGTATTTAGCCTAGGAACCAAAAATGTAAACTTTAAATTAAACAATTTTAAAATTTAAGTGTATAACTTAATTTAATAATTTTTAACATTTTACATTTCACCAATCCCCTTGGGTTTTAGAAATAATTTAAAATAATTTTTTAAATTAATTTAGGGTTTTATAATTTTTTATTTGAATTTAAAAATATATATATTTTAAAATAATATGTGTAAAACACTAGATGAAATAATGTTTTGGGGTCAAAATGATGTAATGTTTTGGTGCAATACACTACATTATGTAGCGTTTTGTACGGTAGAAGTTAAAAAAACAAAAAATAAATCATTAATGCTAGATTAAGTATCGTTTGACCAAAGAAAAGTTAAAAAAAAAAGTGGTGCAAAATGTTACATGTGTTTTTGGTTGTTTTCCAAACGTTACTTGATATAGCATCTTGAAGTGATAAATTGGTCCATAATTTTCAGATTTGATATTTTGGATCATTTTTCACCCAAAATGACATTTAGGTCCGACACCCGAATTATTTAACATGGGTAAGAAATAAAAGAGGGAGAAAATATACGACTATTATTTATTTTTAACAAAACCTTTTTAGCCATACCATGCATATCATTTACCGAACCTTCACATGGATCATATTTTTTTAAAAAAACTATTCTTTAAAATACATTTTTTATTACTAATAAAATAATAGTAAAAAAAATTAACTTTAATTGAGCAAAAAATATTCCATCTCCCTCCCTCTCTCCCCGTGCGTGTGAATTGGGCTTTTCTTAGATTTTGTATAGTAACGTGGTTTATTATAGAGTTCATGGGCTAAAATAGTTAATAGTTAGAACATGATTTTAACTTTTAAGTGTGTGTTGTGTTACTGAACTTTTTGGTTAGTGCTATATTTGTCTTTTTGCAAATTGCGCAACTGAAAGCCGAGATACTATGGAAGCACATACTTAATAATTTAAATTATCATATCCTATGATGGTTTAATCAAATTGATGGCATTTTATTCCAACTCGATAAGGATCGTGTGAATCGACACCATAATCGTAATATGATTTTTATACTTTAGCAATTTAAATAAGTATCGAGGAAAGAGATGCAAATATTCATACTAAAAAGTTTATTTGACACAAGTCATAATCATATATATATGTTCATTCTATTGACAGCCTGTTTTCATCTTTATACTTTAAATTTTGCTAACAATGTTCTGTTTGCATTTTTGCTAAAGTCGGCTGGTTTGGTTTTGTAGTAAACATCATCAATATTTTTCATGTAAACATTAAAGTCGTGCTAAATTTAATAACATCATCAATAATTTGTATCGGTGATTGTTAGGTGCCTCGAAACTTGTTTTTAGATTACTCCCTCCCCTCCCTCTCCCTCTGTTTCAAAATAACTTTCACTTTTAAAAAAAAAATTGTTTCAAAATATTTATCCACTTACACTTTTAATGTCACTATTCAAATTATAAAATTTAGTTTATATTTTCAAGACAAATTTTACACCACACAGAATTATTGTATCACTAGTTTATATTTTCAAGGCTAACTCTCTACCATAAACAATGATGTAGTTAATACAGTCAATGCAATAAATATGATAACTAATATAACTTTTTCAAGAATGTTAGAATTTCTTAATATGCGTAATTTTTTTAAAAGTGGACAGTTATATTTAAACGGAGAGAGTAGTATATTTAGTGATTACCAGTTTACCTGAATTTGCATATTAGTCAAAAATATAAACGAAATTGTCCATCTCTTTTGGCAGTTACATTTTGTGTAAAATTACAATTTTGCCCTTGTACGTTGGAAAATTATAAAAATGTCATTTCTCACACAATTTTTGTTAAAAATAGGTATATTGTTGTATCTAATAAACCCCAAACCTCCAACTCAAAAATTTCATGTCACTGCCATTGTGCTACATATATTCTTGAGTTTACGTTAAAATTCTTATTAGATGAGTTACATCCTTTTTTTAACAAATTCTTTTTTATTACTTTAATTTTTGAGTAAATAAAATATTAGTTTATATCATTTACGTGTCTTCTTTTTATTTAGTTTTTGTAGTTTTATCATAAACTTTTAAAAATGCCACCACCTCGTATTTTTTTCACTCACTTCACATTTAAAAATTCTCTTAGTCAATCCCGATAATTTTTTATATATTTTTATATATGTTATATTAAATATTTTTTTATAAAAAATAGTATTTAAAAAATTATAATAATTTTAAAGTAATCTATAATTTTATTGATCAACTTTTTTACATTATGATATTATATATATTTTAATTTGTCATTCATTTACATTACAAATAAATTTTAATATGATTTGATATTAAAATTTTGAGATATAATCAATGTTTTTATATATAACGAATTAGTCGACTGTTTTTTATTTAAAAAATATACTAAAAATATATATAAAAAAATTAATTATTCCCTGCATCCCCGCGAGAATCCCCGTTACGGCGAGGATTGGTGATAAAAAAAAGTTCCCGTTTAGGATTCAAAGTGTATTCGGGGATCAAAGGCGGGGATAGTACTCTCCTACTCTGAAGTAACCCGATGTATCCCTATAAACAAACTTCAAATATTTTGTTACATAATATAGTTTTAATTTTTTAATTAATTAGGATCATGTTTATAAATAAACTTCAAATATTTTTGTTATATGATATAGTTTTAATTTTTATATTAATTAGGATCATGTAGCTTACAATAAATATCTAATCTCAAAATTCTCGGGATAAGTAAAAATCGAACTCTACAATAGAAAATACACTTTAACCACTTAAGTTATCTAATACCGCTCTAATAGTATGTATGAAAAGAAAAGGAAGTAAGACAATTTAATGAAAAGTTAAAATAATCATTTATCATATTCAAAAATTATTTTTGTATAGATGCAAATTCGTTCGAGATAATATTTCAATATATATACATGCCCGTGACTCGCACGGGCTATTACGCTAGTTTAAAACAATTTTCTTACTCTTCCATTTTCTAATTGGTATTTAGTTATTTAACATTTACTACATTGATGATTATATTAATTTTAATTTTTAATTTTTCAATATTGGTAATGTTTTAGTTACATTGGTAGCTTTATTTGTTTTAACTAGCTCCAAAGCCCTCCAAAACTCGTGCGAGGCACGGGCATGTTTTATTTTAGCTGTGTTTTAAGTTTCACCAAGGGTGCTAGGCTGGGGTGTAGAGTGTTGTACATGAGCCTAGTATTTAGATATATACATGAAATGTTAGTAATCTATATCATCAACAAGTTTTTTTTGAGCATGTAGCATGTTTTGAGTGACGTCTTAGTTGAGCAAAGAAAGCGTTGAATAAATATTAATCAGGAGAGCATCAGTTTTTTATGTGCTTAAATTTTGTCTAAAGTTGAAAATGCAAACTAAATAAAGAAAGCAAGCAAGTTATTGGCGTTGACCAATGAAGGTTCTGGTTGGATGAAGGCAATCCTAGGTGATTCTCCGTTTCTTCTTCCTTTGGAGGTCGGCATTGATTGATGTTGCCTCAGGTTGAGTTGGCAGGTAGTGAGTACCAGTAGGAGTGACATTAGTGTCCTGGATTTCAGAGAACCTGGCGACAGTGTAGTACTCATGTCCAGGGGTGTTTTTGCTGGTTATCTTGACTTCAAAGAGGCATTTTTTCCCGACCAAGTTATTAAGTACTGGAGGTATCTCAGGGTTGAGGTTATCCTGGTGCAGCATGATTTGTTTAGTTTTCCGTTGGCGGTTTTTAAGTAATATGCATAAGGTATTAGGTGGTGAAGTATACCTTCCCAATTTCGGCCACGAGCTTCTCTATAGGCACTCCAATTAGGCGTTCAACTTATTTGGTGAACAGTGTTAAAGTTGTCTTTTTAGAGAGATCTTGGACGCCGACATTTACCCTATAGCTGTATTTATTGTTGTGTTAGATTATTGTATTATTGGTTTGCATGCCAATGAGGTGTATATAGAAAAGGTATCAGAATGGCTTACCCCTGTATGTATGATTCTATGGCTTTATCGCACAATCTGTACCAGAGGATGTCTCTATTGGTCTGAACTCCACAAGGGCACTTGGGGCACAGTTATAGTACCAGCTATCATGCCTTGAAATGTCTATTATTGTTCCCTCGCAAAGCATCTGGATAGCCTATATAACAAGCTTTTAGTTGCTAATATTTTGTATTGAATTATGAAAGCATGATTTAGTAGTTATTTTATTATCTATTTCCCCGTCGGTGCGGGAGTTTCGAAAATTTGGCAGAATTTCATCTCCTTTTTGTTCTCTGATGTGGGGAGCATCAAACGGGGGGTTATAGGCGGCGGTAAGGATTCACCAGTGTGGCCAGTAGCTGCTATTATGGCTGACTTGAGGACATTTAGCAGTGCATAGTCAATATTGCATTAGGTGGTAGTCAAGTCTCCACTTGAGAGAACAACTATGGAATAGAGTTGTTATTTTTGTGATGTATGTGTAGCCAACTAAACTGGAGCCTGGGGTAAGTTTAGCTAACCTGAGGAGTATTTTTTTGCGAGGAGGCCAGTGATGACTACCAAAGCAGCTTTGCCATCTTCAGTTTCAAGCGACCTCCGAAATTGTGTGGCCTTCTCCTCCCACAATGCAACGATCATATTCTACTCCCTGTTCGTCCCAGGGGCCAAGGCAGTTGTTAGTCGCTAAACACGCGCTAAATTACACGCAAGTATATGAGTTCGCAAGTAGTATAAGATATAAATCAGATTCGTTCCCACAGAGACTGGCTTTGGTTAACTAATTAATTTATGCACTTAAGTAACAATGTATGGTTATTATTCAATGCTAAGACGATAACAAATTGAGGTTATAAATAACTAAGAATTAAACTAACAATTATAACTAAGAGAATAAAGAGTGATTGAATTAATATATGAGACAAACATGGGATTCTAACTTAATTAAATACTTCATTCAATAGCCTTATTGTTCTTAACCTTAGCATGCAATGGTGATGACACTAATCAGATAACACAGAACCGTTAAACGCCAACTTTCGTTGCACGAATAACATACTATCAGACATCCACAAAAGTGATAGAAGCTGAATAGACACCAATTATATTGAGACCCTATATGTCTATAGAATTTGACAACATAACGGTTTAAGCACAAGTTATCTATCATGATTACACAGGGCAAGTAAGATGGTTAAAATTACCTACGAATCATGCATAACAATAACACATGAACCTATGCTAGCATGGCAAGTTCAAAATTCTTAAATTCATTGTCACTTCATTAAATATTAACACGCTATCTTATAAGTTCGCGACGCTCATAAGACGAATAAGCACAACCAATACTAGGTTATCATACAATCACCACACACTAAGGTATCGAAATAAATTATCTAAATAAATCCGCTAGAACCCCATGATAACGATTAGCCCATAATCGGACTCAACATCAACGTGGGTTTCGATGAAAGCATGGTATAATAAACGTTGTCTTTATACTTAAATAACAAAACCAAGTACGAAACAAGAGTAAGGTTCACAAGTAAGAAAACTAGCATCTAAGTTACAACTTAGAACAAAGATTCACAAGTAAAAATAAGATCTTCTTCGTCTTTGTTGAATCCGTGCTAAAACGGTCTTCTTACGGCTCTCCTTGCGCTCTGGTACGTCTCTCTCTTGAATACATCCTTTAGTTGAATATATATAGCAGCCCCATGCAATCCAGAAGTCCTCCAATTGTAATTATAATAGAATCATGATTCTTTGAATTCGCACCAGGCACTGCCTTTCTGTCATCCTGGCGCGGTCGCGCGCTTGACCAGCGCGGGCGCGCCGTACCTCTGGAAAAAACTTCAGATTTCTGATTTTCTTTGCTGCTTCGAGTCGGCTTTCCACGAGCTTTATTCCAACACCACATTGACACCAAATTAGCACCAAAACAATGCTAATTCACCTGATTACCTAGATAATGCCTGAAATGCAAAAACACTAGAAAACACGTTAAAACACTTAACAATTTTAGTACAAACGCATCAATTCAAAGCTTAATAGAGCATTATAAAGTGTCATAAATGTCACTCAATAGGATCAAAATATAAGGTAATGAAATTAAATACTATATAACATGTGCTTTAGATGTCAGAAAAATCTAGAAGTGTGTTTCAGGTTAATTTATAACACATGAATTTAAAATTTAAGAGATGTTCCAATTGTGCAATCCAAAGTTAAATAAGGCCACAGTTTAAATGTCAAACAAATCTAAAAGTGTGTTTCAGTTTTATAGGGATGATAAAATGGATATAGGATCTTAAAAGGCAGTAAATAAGGGAGATGATTGTGTTCAGTCATTGTATATGACTGACAAAGCAAGTAGCTAGGAATTCAAGTAATGAATATAGGAGGAGGGATGAAACTTAGATATATTATAAAACACTCTATCTATGCACCACAGCGTTTGTTTGGAATGTTAAACCTGTCATCAACGAGGCGAATATCAGTTTTGTGTGAGCCGTTAGAAGCTCGGATGTTCCAATAGCTTCCACCATTCTAATAACCTCTGCAGATGAAAATATGTGAAACAATATGTATGCAAGGTATTATGAATTAAGGTATGTTACAAGTAAGCTCACCTATGAAATTTTCCACCTTCCGGAACAGTCGTGGGACAAATTCAAAGCTCTTGAGGCCGAACTTATGTTTAGGGATAGTCTGTGTATCCTCCACAAGTTGCACAATTGTTTTGTAGTAAAAGGTGAGGCTCAAATCCCTATCTACCGGCATATATTCTTTTGCACTAGCCATAATGATAAATTCAGATATATTGTAAACCAATCTCACTGTCAGCAAAGGAAAATATACATTTTTTTATTGTTCCAGATTTTTGCAGCGATTTGCGACCCCAATAAGTATATTTGGTTCATACAAAATAAAGATTATTAGAAGCGCTTTACCATTGTAAAAGGATAATAAGACTTTTTAAATTTGTAAGGTTACCTCTTCATCAATGAAGACAACATTTGTGTGGAAGATTGTGCTTTTCTTGTTGTTGATCGATTCCTAAATACGGGTAACACGAACGTGGAGAAGGGCATTTTTTGATTTGGATGTTAGGAAAGATATTAGAGTCTTTGTTAGTTTCATGTATTTGAAGCGACAGTGAAGTAGGGGAAGAAGTTGATAGGTGTATATATATGCAAAGATATCAAATAAGTGTTGATGTGCGTTACATTTATAGGATGTAACGGTTGTACAATTGCAGCGTCCGTTTGTGGCAAAGCATAAACAGCCTCAGTCTTTTGAGTTTTCAGGAGTTTGCAGTATTTCATTTACCCTTTTAATAATTTGATTATGTATGAATTCAATTGTAAAATATTATGCCCGAGAAATGGGTAGTTATATTATGTGCCTCTGGGATTTAATTATTTGTAGTAAGTTTTATTTAATTATTCTATATCTAAAACTAAAGTGAATTTTAATTAGTGTAACAAGGTAGTTAATTTTTTGATAGGTATGTAGTTACAAAATTAATTGTTAGACTATATACTAATAAACCAAATTCGGCATTTGATATTATTGTGTTGTTCTTTTATTGTCATATTGGTTATATTGGTAAGCAAAATGTTAATCGGGAGACCAAGTCTGTAAACCTTTAATTAGTCATTATTATTATTATTTAAAATATAAAAATATTATTATTATATTTCAACATCATGCTATACATGACAAATGGTACCAGTAAAAAATGATTTTCATTTTAATGAAGAGTATAGATACGTGGTAGCACTAAAAAGGGTGAACATTTATCCCATGTGTAGGATATTACCGCCCAATACCTTAGTTTATTTTGTTGGATATAAATCAATACGTAACCACGGATCATATTATGCAATATTATCAAGGTTATTATGTAAAATTGTAGTGCGGAAGCGTACCTGATTCCATAGCTCTTGAATTTAAATACGCTTGAGAGACTTGATCATGGAACTCGTATATCCTCCTTATTAATTACGGATTGTGAGACTTGATTCTCCTATAGCCGTATCTCACTCAAACTGATGGGAATGGAGGAGTAGAGGTTGTGGATAGCCTTGGAGACCAAAACCCTATTATGTTCTTTATATAATAGCCTAATTAGACCCCATTAACCCTAATAAGGCTTAATATGGGTATTACACATTATATAGCCCATACCCAATAAGATGTCTTTGGACTCTTTATTTTAGACCACTTAATTAGTCCGGATATAAAATATATAATTAAATATAATATTTTAATTTGTAAGCCCATAATATATAGATTATAAAAATAATCTAACAATCTCCCACTTGGGCACAAATTATTCCAAATAACAATTACATTCAATAACCATATATGCGCAAAAAAATTGTTTATCCTTTAGAAAATCTTCATAAAACAATCTGGTTCATCTCATATATAAATATAGAACCAAAGCGACCTTCGTCACATTAGCGTAACTTGATCCTCAATGATCACTACACAAATATATTCATTGATATAGATCAAGTATGGATGTGTAACTGGAAATTACATGCAATGTGATCTCAATCATGCCTATTTCCAATTGATCCTTAAATACCTTAGTGAGATCAAACTTAATTCTTTCAATATTTATGTCAAACCACAACTGAAAGATAACTCATTTAGAGTAACAGAGAGAATAAATAAAATAATAAAAATAACTTCATTCTGCAGAGAACTGAAAATACATAATGTATCACAGTAGTGTCAATAAAAACAAGTATCAAGAAACAAAAAAAAACAAACTCCCACTAAAACTGAATATCCTCCAACGAGACAACACCCAAATGAGCAATATGCCCATGAAAGACCTTAGGTGTCAAAGCTTTAGTTAGTGGGTCTGCTAGCATAAAGTTTGTTCCTATGTGTTCAATGGATACTATTTGATTTTGCGCTCTCTCTATAAAAACTATATACTTAATATCTATATGTTTTGAAGCTTCAGAGCTTCCATTATTGTTCGAAAACTCAGTTGCAGAATAATTATCAGAGTATACTTTCAATGACCTTTCAATTCCATCTACAACCCGCAATCCTGTGACAAAATTCCAAAACCATATAGCATGATTGGTTGCCTTATAACAAGCTATAAATTCTGCTTCCATGGTAGATTGAGCTATGAGTGACTACTTAGTACTTTTCCAAGATATAGCTCCCCTAGCTAACATGAAAACATAACCAGAAGTATATCTTCTCGTATCGATGCAACCACCAAGATCAGAATCGGAATACCCAATGACCTCCAAATTTTCCGATCTCCGATGAATAAGCATATAATCTTTTGTTCCTTGCAAGTACCTCATAACCCTTTTGATTTTAATCCAATGATCCATTCCGGGTTTACTCAAGTATCTGCTTAACATACCCACAATGAACACCAAATCTGGCCGGGTACAAACTTGAGCGTACATAAGACTCCCAATAGTCGAAGCATATGGAATGTTCTGCATCTCTTTTCTTTCGAGATCATTCTTAGGGCACTGTTTCAGACTAAATTTTTCACCCTTAGCAACAGGAGTACTTATATGTGCACAATCTTTCATGCCAAACCTGGCAAGTACCTTTTCGATATAGCTCTTTTGTGATAACCCAAGGATACCTCGAAAGCGATCTCGATGTATCTGAATTCCTAATACAAAAGAGGCGTCACTAAGATATTTCATCTCAAAACGATTTGATAGAAATCTCTTAGTTTCGTGCAATACGCCTATATCATTACATGCCAATAATATGTCATCTACATAAAGCACCAAAAATATAAATTTACTCCCACTGAACTTATGATATATGCATTTTTCAACAACATTTGACTCAAAACCGTATGAGACAATAGTCTGATGAAATTTGTGATTCCATAGATGGGAAGCTTGCTTTACACCATGGATGGACTTTTTAAGTTTACAAACCATAGACTTTGAATCACCTATTTCAAAGTATTCTGGTTGTGTCATGTATATGGTTTTATCAATGTCACCATTGAGAAAAGTTGTTTTAACATCCATCTGGTGTAGCTCTAAATCTAAATGAGCCACAAGTGCCATTATTATTCTAAAAGAATCTTTTGATGATACTGGAGAGAAAGTTTCTTTATAGTCAATGCCTTCCCTTTGAGAATAATCCTTTGCCACTAAACGTGCTTTATATCTCTCGATGTTGCCTTTAGAATCCCTTTTGGTTTAAATATCCATTTATAACCAATTGGTTTCACACCTTCAGGCAACTCGACAAGATCCCAAACGTCATTGACCTTCATGGATTCCATCTCATCATTCATGGCATCAATCCACTTTTCACAATTTGCACTTTGTTTGACTTGTTGGAAATTGACAGGGTCATTTTCCATCACCTGAGGCAAAGAAATACAATATAATCGTCTAAATTGCACTCCTTCTTTCTCTAGTGGATCGCCTAAGTGGCACTTCTTCTTGAGGTCGTTGAGTTTGCTCTTCTTGAGCATCATTTTGATTCTCAGTAGGAGGTGGTATAGGTATATCCACATTGTTGTCTTGAACTATATGAGGCAAAGAAACAAATTCTTCCTCAAAGACAACATCCATATCCCTAACTTTATCCCTCCCCTCAAACACAACATCCTCAAGAAATCTAGCATTTCCCGTTTCGAAAAAGGACTTTGATAAAGGATCATAAAACTTGAAACCCTTTGTCCTTTCAGTATACCCAACAAAATAGCAACTAACAGTTCTTGAGTCCAGCTTATTTTCATGTGGCATATAAGGCCTTGCCCCAGCTGGACAACCCCAAATATGCAAATGCTTAATACTGAGTTTCTACTCGGTCCAAGTTCATAAGGGGTATTGTCTACTGCTTTGCTAGGTACTCTATTTAGTATGTAGGTTGCAGTCTTAAGTGCATCTCCCCAGAGCGATTCTGGTAAAGAAGAATGACTAATCATACTTCTTACCATGTCCTTAACCGTTCTGTTTCGTCTCTCAGCAACACCATTCATGCGTGGTTGCCCAGGCATTATGTATTGTGGGATGAGTCCGCATTCCTCTAGGAATTTTATAAAAGGCCAAGGACATTGTTCACTGGATTCGTCGTACCGACAATAGTATTCACCGCCACTATCAGATTTGACAGCTTTAATTGTCTTACCAAGCTGTTTTTCAACTTTAGCTTTAAAGACCTTAAAAACGTCCAGAGATTGTGACTTTTCATGAATTAAGTATAAGTACCCATATCGAGAATAGTCATCTATGAAAGTGATAAAATACTGTTGGCCATTCCAAGAAGCCGTAGGGAATGGACCACATATATCAGTATGTATCAGCTGTAAGACACTAGTACTCCTATTGGCACTAAACTTCCTTCTGTTTGTCTATTTCCCTTAATACACTCAACACATACATTGAGATCTGAATAATCAAGGGATTCAAGCATTCCATATGACACAAGCCTCTGTAGTCTCGCTGTGGAGATATGGCCAAAATGTTTATGCCACAACATAGCGGAATTCTCATTAGAAAATTTTCTTTTCGTGCCTCTTGATGTTATTTGCAAGGTTTCATAAGATGAAGCAATTGTATTCAGCATATATAAATTATCAATCAAGGAACCAGCCGCAACAAGAGAAGAATTAAGAAAAAGACTGAATTTATTATTTCCAAATGAACAAGACTAACCATATTTGTCCAAAACAAAAATAGAATCCAAATTCCACCTAAAAGACAGTACTACATAAGTGTCTCTCAATTCAACAATATGACCAGTTTCAAAAGATAATCTAAAAGTGCCAATGGCTTCAACCGCAACTGCATTGCCATCACCCACATAGATGAATCTTTCAGCATCACTCGGTTTCTGGCTCCAAATGTAACCCTGCATAGAAACACTTGTGTGAGTAGTAGCACCTACCCACCAAGTATTACTAGGTACAGAAGTTAAATTAACTTCAGAACAGACAAAGGTGAAAAGTCTACCTTTCTTTATGCACCATACGACATACTTGGGACATTCCTTTTTCACATGCCCAGATTTCTTACAAAAGAAGCATGTAACAGCTTGATCCTGAGTCTTTTGTTTCTTAGGCTGTGACTTTCCCACTACATTCTCTTTATCTTTAGCCCTCTTTCGGTAGTTAAGCTTTGAGGTAGGTGCAACGTGAGCACTTTCAATCTTTTCATGCTTCAATATATCTTCCTCTTGCACACAGTGTGAAATGAGCTCATTAAGAGTCCATTTATCCTTCTGAGTATTATAACTCACTATAAATTGTCTGTATTATGCAGGAAGAGAGATAAGTACCAAATGCACAAGCAAATCATCAGATAGATCAAGCTTCAGTGCCTTAAGTTTTGAAGCGATGTTAGACATCTCCATAATGTACTCTCGAATATTTCCTTTAGCTTTATACCTCATCTGGACAAGATCAGTTAAAAGCTTACTTGTTTCAGCCTTTTTGTTTTTCGCAAAACGCTTTTCAAGCTCATCAAGGAAATCTTTCACAGATACCTCATCGGAGTCATTAGACATACCGCCCCTGAATGCCTCAGAAATGCTGCGCTTTATCATCATTAGACTTAAGCGATTAGAACGCTCCCACTTCTCAAAGTTCAATTTGTCTGTAGTAGAACTTTCATCTGTAAGAGAAGCAGGTTGTTCTTTCCTTATAGCATAGTCTAAATCCATGCAGCCGAGAACTAGCAGAACCTTCTCTTTCCAGCTCTTAAAGTTTGTGCCGTTAAGCACAGGAATGGAGTTCATGTTGGCAGTTATATTAGCAACAGATGCATTAACTAGCAAGTAGGAACAAGAAAAACATAAGCTCGCATAAAATTGAAATCCATGTCATACAAAAAATTAAATTTAAAACGAGGCACATAAGACATAAATTTCAAATAAGATAACAGTGTGGGCCCATTGTGACAAGATACCTAACACAACATTAATATTTAGTCTTTGGACATAAACATTAATTTGTAAGTGGTACTCTCCATGCATAAATCAAATATTAATAATAAATTTGGTCAAGTAATAAGCTTCCTTTGGGCCGGTTATTACTCACATGAAAAATTAATAATTATTACATATTTATTCCCGCATGCATATTCATTATTTGGCCATTAAACAACCTTCCTTTGGGCCAATTATTTTAACACATAAATAATAAATAAACACATCCTATTATTTAAAAATAAATAAATTTACATATAAATATCACTTTGGAAATATTTTGCTTCAACGCACTTATTTACAAAATAGAAGGACATTAGCAAAAGTTAAAGAATTGTGCCCAAATCCGTAACTTTGTAAAAATATTAAAATATTACTAAAAAATAATATTTTTACCTAAAACGATTTTCATATCAACTAAAATATGAATCATATTTAACATTAAAAAAATAGAAATTCACAGTTTAAGCCATGAAACCAATAACATGTAGTAGTCAGGAGCCATGCAAAGTTAATAATAAAAAAAACAAACTTACTAAAAAGGTTCATGGCCAGGTCAACATCACCATTTATAAATATACATATAACATGATGAACTTAGCCTTCTGATTTCATGGCAGTGGCAAAATTAAAAAAATTGAATTCATTCAACACCCCACATGACATCACTAATATGTACTCGATTTTAATACAAAAAATACATGCTAAAAGGAAACATGTACGTCAATTATATTGAGTCCATATAATATGCAGCAGAATGGTGAACATGGAAAATCAGGGAAAAACAGATTATATATAATATATATGGCAAAACCCACAAGTCAGACGCATAATATTCTTAATCATGTATTAATCGATCATAGAAAACATATATGATCCGAAAAAACATTAAACTACTGATTCCATAAAATCGCATAAGTACATGATTAATACGAATTAAAAAATTAATAATTCATGCATCATCTCGGATAAGCATATATAACAATCATATTGTAAAATATGATCAACCCTAATAAATCACATAAGAGAGGCTCGGATACCATATGTTGGATATAAATCAATACATAACCACGGATCATCTTATGCAATATTATCAAGGTTACTATGTAAAACTGTTGTGCGGAAGCGTACCTGATTTCATAGCTCTTGAATTTAAATACGCTTGAGAGGCTTGATCGTGGAACTCGTATATCCTCCTAATTGATTACGGATTGTGGGACTTGATCTTCCACAGACTTGATTCGCCTCTAGCCGTATCTCACTCAAACTGATGGAAATGGAGGAGTAGAGGCTGTGAATAGCATTGGGGACCAAAACCCTATTATGTTCTTTATATAGTAGCCTAATTAGACCCCATTAACCCTAATAAGGCTTACTATGGGTATTACACATTACATAGCCCATACCCAATAAGATGTCTTTGGACTCTTTAGTTTAGACCACTTAATTAGTCTAAATATAGAAAAAACAGTTAAATATAATTGTTTTAATTTGTAAGCCCATAATATATATATATATATTATAAAAGTAATCTAACATATTTTATATATTTAATGCCTATTTAATGGATTAATATAAGCACTACCAAATGATTAATTTAAAAATAATATTGATTGTAGCTGAATGAAGGTGTTTTTGAATTTTTAGCAAGTTTATACTGTGGACATGGTGAGGATATATTGCTCCATTATATATTTTAATAAAGCTTCATTTGATTCCTTGGATCATGTTGTTGCCACTTTCAGTTATTTGGGTGATTTTGTGGAAGTTTGACACTGAATAACACATATAGTGTTTGGGCCTTGAGAACATTTTTTATGTTTAAAGTGTGTCTTCGTGGAACAATTTCAAAAGGTTGTGCTAACTAGGGGTGTACACAACCCGACTAAACCGGGTAAACTGATCCGAACCGACCCTATTTTGGCCGATCCAAACCAATTTTTTCAACCCAATTTTCAACCTGATACATATTTGGGTTGAAAAAATGTCAACCCGATTTAATTGGTTTGGGATATGGGTTTCGATATTTTTAAACCGATCCAATCCAACCCCATTAAAAATATACTTACACGTTAATCTATTAATTTTATAACTGTGAATGTATTCAGGCCTAATTGATAGACTCATTTATCGGTAGCTTATAATATCAATCCTCAATGTTTAAAGAATATGCTACTATTTTCGTTTATCGTGTTCAATATTTAAAGAATGTTTAAAGAATACATGATCAAGAAAAGGGGTAATTATATAAGAAAAGCACCACTGTTTCACTTGCCAATTTGCTCTGTCACCTCGTTGTCATCTTGAGAAGGGGCTGAGAAGACCTGGGTTGGGTGTATCGTAGGACTCATTTTATAAGGAGGTCACCAATCCCATTGGAAAAGGGAACAAGAGCCAACAACAATTCAAAAATGCAGTTGCCCCTATAATATTTCGTATGCAGCAATGAGTCATATAGGTGTCAACCTGAGAAATGTATCGGCAAGAGCAAAGGTTAGTATCATGTAATGAAGTTATGCTTGTAAATTTTGACATGATACTTACATTGGTGTAATATACGATGAAGTCGTTAATGTGAAAACCCGTTAATTGTTTTAATTCTCGACCACGGATAATCAACATAGCAGTACAATTTTGGTCTCTAACAAGCATCGGTATACCCAAGATGAAAAGCAAAATATAGGTTCATTATGTTAGGAGGACTGATACCGAGTGCGGTCATGGTTAGTGTTCTCACCTCTTCACATGTGTCACGTAGTTTCGGCCACAAATTTTATAGTAATAGTTATGCATATCCATCTCGACATTGTGTTCATAAAATGTGCAGAAGATAGTTCGCCTCTGTTCATATAGAACGACATTGACGATTGTGACCGTGCAACAATACTGCATGTTTTGTATTTATAAATTGTTTATTAAAGCATTTACAACATGAATATGCATGCAGGTAGGGTGATATAGTGATCATATACGTATGAAATTAATGTTATGTAGCCCATTTTTATTGAATAGAAATTTTTTGTATATCTTGATTGCATGAGCTCTAAGAAGTAGGCAGTAAATGGGAAAATTTGTGATATTAATGGAAAGGAAGAGCGAGTTGTGTTATTGTTTACTCTTTGATGACCTATAATGAGCTTGTTTAGATTTCGGCCAATGTGGAGGTAAGAGGATCCTGGTCTGGGAGTAGCAAATTTCCAAGATAAGTTTCACAAGGTATGGGGCATATGAATTCTCGATACTCTTGGCCAATTAGTTTTCTAAGATTGCGCGCTTTTTCATATTTTAGGTTAAAAGATATAGTTGTTGCCTGAGTTGATGATATGTATAAGGTTCCTGTCACATGAACGGTGTTATTAAAGTAGGATCAGTAACATTCAAACTGTTAGTTTGGGATCCGTGTACCTTTTTTGGTGAAATGTTTTACCTACCTCTTCTCTGCTGAGATGATAGGTCAGTAATGATTAAGACGGTGTACTTCATAGAGAGTAATTGTCCCTTCCCATAGCGTGGCTGCTTATAGACAGTCCTGTAGATGTCAACCAGCAAAACTGTGCACAAAGACATGCGATCATATATGTCGATAATATGCCTATATGTTTTCTAGATATGTATGTCATTAAAGATTTCCCGATACATAATATTTTTGGTATGCCCAATCGTGGTACTATCTTCATTGGAACACGCAATTTTCAAGCCAGCCGGAGACGTCACTTTTTATACAGCTACATATAGTTGCCCATGGTTGAAAATTGGGTTTGGCCCTGACTTTTATTTATTGTCATTGCATAACAGACAGCGGGAGGGAACTGTTTTCTTTTCATTTTAAAAGGAATCATCTTATCTGCAGGGGTCATGTTTATCCTCATTATGTATACTTTTTCACCGATCTTGTTTCCAGTTATAATCAGGCCCTCAATAAGGAATGGGCAATAAGACGCGTACCATTACACAACCCTTTATTTAGGTTTAGATTCCGAAACAGCCATATAGGAACACCCACTTTGACCTCTATTTAATGGTTTGGCATATCGTTGAACCTGCGTGTGTTAAGATATTCCGAGGGATAGAGCGTTCCATCAGAAGTGTCGGTGCCTGGGCCTTTACAAATAAAGTCACAGCTTTTATAAACATGTGGAGCACCTGGAAACCGGGTTAAAATCTCACGATTGATCTTTTCCACATACTCATTAAGGGGTGTCAATATTGCTCGTTCCCTAGGTAGTTTGTATTTCCGTGGTTGTGGGGTAGGTCACCATATATTTCATCAACAATAGCTATTATTGGGTCCCTAGAGTAGGTGACATGAACCTGCAATACATACAAAGATGAAGAAATTGACTACCTCATATTAATACCCCCAAATCAAATAATTTTAAAATTTTAGGCATCATGAATGTGCCTTTAAGGCTATTTAAATGCCTCAGATGTTTGTTCCTGTGATTTAGTAATATGGGTACATGTGAAGTTATTATCTTGCTGGTAGAAATATTCCTTGACTTTAAATATATTAACCCTTATGAATGAGTATGTAGCTATACATATTGATTACTATGTACATATTAATTCTTAGGTTGTTGAATAATGCTTAAGAAGTTAGCAGTGTTAACTATAAGGAGTCACTCAAATATTGAGTGTGTCTTGTCTATATGACAAGTTAAATATGTTCATTTTCTTTGTCTTTTAACTTGTTCTATTCGTTCAAATCCTCTTAAATTTCTTGTTATTTACGTCATGGCATCTTCTCAACAAAACATGGAGGACATGTATGCAAATTTGTCATTGGAGGAGGAGGATGAAGGAGGAGTTCTATAGGCAGAGGAAGGAGGGTTGGGTCAGAGAAAAACGTACATCCTGGTGGGGAGATTTTTGACTGAAAAAAATATTAATTTCATGGCAATGCAGAATATGATGGCATCGTTATGGAGAACCTTGGAGTTTTGAACAGAGCTCATTACTGTGTCATCATCTGGAAGGAGGGGAAAATGCGAATCAAGTACCCTTAAATAAGATGGATATTTGGGTGCAGGTTTATCATTTTCCATCTGGAATGGTGTCGGAGAAACTTCTGGATAGCATTGGTCGACAGGTTGGGGAGGTGGTTAAAATGGATCTAGCAAATGTCAACGGGTTGTGGAAGCAATATATGAGAATTCGCATTGCTTTGAATATAGAGAAACCATTAAAGAGGAGAATTAAGTTGAAAAAGGAGGATGGGAGTTGGAGTTGGGTAAATTTCAAGTATGAACGATTGGGAACATTTTGTTTTGTATGTGGCAAGATCGGACATTCGGATAGAGATTGTGAAGTGGTCTATGCAAATTCGGAGAAAATAGTAGAAAGAGCATATGGTGTGTGGCTACGAGCTCTGAGCAAAAATGCAAAAATTCAACAGCTGGGGTCAAAATGGCTTCGAAATGGGAAATAGGGTGGACAGAAAAGGTGGTCTGACGGTGGTGGAACGACAGAGTTTGGTGTTCAGGGGAGAGAAATGGCAGTAACGCACTTCATGGAGACAGATGGGGTAGTTACAGAAAATTTAGGAGGAGAAAACGTGATCCTGTTTTGTCAAGGGAGAAACAAAAGGTGAATGAGTTACATATGGCTGTAAAAACGGGAGTGATAGAAAGTGGACGCGAGAAGTTTGAAAATGAGGTGTTAATACTGGATGCTAAACGTAAAAGGACAGAGGCGGAGGAAAATCAGGAGAGTAATAAGGAAATTGAGAATGTGATGGATAATCAAATGGCTACTGTGCCAGAAAACAGGCTAGAGGCGGGTCTTGGTTTCCAAGCTCGTCTAGAATAATGAGTCTCCTGGCGTGGAATTGTCATGGGTTGGGTAAGCCACAGACAATTCGATTTTTAAAAGAACTTACCCAAGAAAAAAAGCCCAGCATTATTTTTTTGTCAGAAACTTTATCAAAATAAAAGAAAATAAAAGAGGTGTACAAAAGTTTAAATTTTGAGGGTTATGCTGCAGTGGATGTCCAAGGTCGGAGTGGTGGTCTCGCCCTAATTTGGAAGAATAAGGAGGGATGCAGAATAATTAAAACTACAAGGAACTACATTGATTTTGAAGTAACAAATGAGCAAGTTGGTCGTTGGAGGTATACAGGTTTTTATGGTTTACCTGAAAGGCAGTGACGGTATGAATCGTGGGAGATGTTAAGGGATTTGGCTACTGAATCAAAGCTGCCTTGGTGTGTAATAGGCGATTTTAACGATATGATGTTCGAAACAGAAAAAAGAGGAGGCAGAAGACATCCGTATAATTTGTTGATGGAGTTTACAGAAGTCTTGAACGAATGTGGGTTACACGACTTGGGGTTTGTAGGGGAGAAATTTACGTGGGAGCGAGGAAGGGGTCAGCAGCACTGGGTACAAGAACGTTTAGATAGGGGAGTTACGACTCAGAGTTGGCGAGATATTTTTCCGTTGGCGGAGGTTCAAACGATTGAAGTGTCAACTTCAGGTCACCTTCCATTATATCCTAATCTTATGAAGCAGGTGTATGTGCCGAGGGGTAAAATATTCAGGTTTGAGAATGCATGGATTAGAGAGCAGGATTGCAGGGGGTGGTGAAACAAGGTTGGGAGAGAGTTGGAGACGGTAGTATAGTGGACAAAATTCACAGCTGTGGAAATAAATTACAGGAGTGGGGGAGCAAAATAGAAAATATAAGCAACAAATTCAGGATTGCAAAAGAACTCTGCGAAAATTACAGTCGCATAGAGATAGAGCTGGGGTCAGGCAATACAGTGAGACTCGAGATATTTATCTGAGGTTGTTGGAACGCAAGAAATATACTGGAAGCAGCGGGCTAAGCAACATTGGTTGAGGGAAGGGGACAAAAATACTCGGTTCTTTCATATATTTGTATCCTCAAGAAAAAAGAATAACAATATTGATCGTATCAAGGATGTGAATGGCGAGTGGCAGGAGTCAAAAGAAGAAATTCGGGGGGTGATTGAAAATTATTTTGAGGAATTATTTACGTCGTCAAATACTCCAGATCAGCTGTCATCAGGAGAACGAGTGACGCAGATAACAAAAAGGGTTAATGAGGAGTTGTTGCAAGAAGTGCATGAGGATGAAGTGAAGGAAGCTGTTTTTGCGATGCATCCCGATAAAGCATGTGGACCGGAAGGGTTAAACCCGGATTTCTTTCAAGTTTTTTGGGATATTGTCAAACACGATGTCATTAACTTCTGTCGACGATTTATACAACTTGGAGAATTACCCAGTGAAGTGAATGAGATTGTGATTTGCTTGATACCGAAGGTTAAGGCACCAACGGTAATGGGAGATCTTAGACCCATCTCATTGTGTAATGTTTTAATGCAAATTCTGACGAAAGTTATGACAAACAGACTTAAAAAATTCTTGATGCAATCATATCGAATAGGCAAAGTGCTTTTGTAGAGGGTCGCTTATTAACGGATAACGCCTTAGTCGCTTTTGAGGTCAATCACTACATGCAAAGAATGACACAAGGAAGGGAGGGGGTTGTTGGTTTGAAAATTAATATTTCAAAGGCGTATGATCATTTGGAATGGGTTTTTATACGCAATATGTTGCAGAAGTTTGGTTTTGCTGAAATATGGGTAGAGAGTAACGCAAGTTATTATATCAGTGTCCTACAAATTTTTACACAATGGAGAAGAGTTTGGGCATGTTGCACCTCGAAGGGGATTGCGTCAAGGTGATCCGATGTCTCCTTACATTTATTTTATGTATGCGGAGGGCTTGAGCTCCATTATAAGGCGCAATAAGGAGGTAGGACTGATAACTGGGTGTAAAATAGCACGAGATGCTCTGCCTATTTCTCATTCATTATTTGCGGACGATTGCTATTTCTTTTTTAAAGCAAATACAAGGGAAGCGAACTCAATGAAAAATATTCTTCATAGATATGCTGATGTTTCGGGGCAGGTAGTAAATCTGACAAAATCAGCAATCACTTTTTCATCGAACACCAGCAGGGAGAGTAAAATAGCAGTTTGTAATATTCTGGGAGTTGGTGAAAGTGGTAACCCTAGTAAGTATATAGGCATGCCAATGAGGATTGGGCAGAATAAACAAGCAGTGTTCAGCTTTCTAGTCGATCGGGTGGAGCAAAAATTGCAAACATGGAGTGTTCAGTCAGTTTCTAAAGCTGGAAAAGTGACCCTTTTAAAAACGGCTGCTCAATCTATTCCTAACTTTTGGATGGGTTTATTTTTTATTCCAGCTGGTATTTGTGAAAATATTGAAAGGAGTATGAATGCTTATTGGTGGGGTACGGGAAATGAGAAAAAAGGGATCAGGTGGATAAATTGGAGAGAATGTGCGAGGTTAAAGAAACTGGAGGTTTGGGTTTTCGGAAGCTAAATGAGTTTAACTTATCAATGCTGGCAAAGCAAGCTTGAAGATTAATAAATAATGTTAATCCTTTAGTTATAGCTTTGATGAAGGTGAAATATTATCCACATACTGATATCTTGGATGCTAAACTTGGAACGAACCCATCCTATATGTGGCGTAGTATACTGGCCTCTCAAGAAGTGGTGCGTATGGGTTGTAGACAAAGAATTGGGAACGGGAGGGATACAAGTATATAGGGAAGCCCGTGGCTACTATGTGAGACTAATGGTTACTTAACGAGTCCAGTTTATGGGGAGATTGAAAATAATTCTGTGACGGTGCTGATGTTTATGGATCAAAAGGGGTGGGACATGGAAGTGTTAAATGATTTGTGTAATGAACGGGATAGAGGGCTGATTTTACGAGTTCCACTGCCTCGTTGTGATCGAGAGGCCATTGGATAATAATGGTGAGTTTACAGTGAAAAGCTACTACAGAAGGATCTGGGGGGAGAGCCAGGGGCATGGAAATGGGTTTTGGAAGAGGGTTTGAAGTTTACAAATGCCAGGAAAAATTTTAAATTTTTTATGGAGGGTATGTCATAATGTATTGCCCACGGCACTTGAACTGGAAAAGAAGTGTGTCAATATAAGTAGTGTGTGCTCTGTTTATAATGTGCAGGTGGAGGATACAAGTCATGTTTTATTTACCTGTAATGCAGCTCGTGAGCTATGGTGCGAATTAGGAGAGCATAGTCTATTAAGGGTGGGAGGAGGGGAATCGGTGAGAGAAGTGCTGAAGTGAGAGTTTATGCATAGTAGCAAGCAGAGATGTGTCATGATTGGGTTACATTGTTGGGGGTTGTGGTATAGACGGAATGTATGGGTTTGGGAGAGGACATTTATTCCAGTGTTTGGTGTTCATAGTATGGTTACTAACTTGCTGCAAGACTGGAGAAAGAGTCAAGATGTTGCAGGTGTTGCAGGTGCAGGTGCTGCAGGTGGGCGACTGGGCAAGCAAATAAGTAAGAAATGGACTAAACCACCAGAGGGTGATAAGTGGCATTTTATACCACTTAAAACGTCTTATAATAGCTTAAATTGGTGTCTTGAAATCAAGTATTTTGTGTATTTGATGCGTTTTTCTAGTGTTTGTGCATTTCAGGGTATTACTTGCATTTGTGGAGAGATTTCATCAAGAATAAGCCTTAGCATGTGTTTGACATTGCAAGTGGGAAGATAGGAGCAGAATGCAGCAAAGAACGGGAGCAAAAATAGAGCATTTTCCAGAAGGGGTCTGAGCGCCCGCTCAGCTCTGCTGAGCGACCGCTCAGGAAGCTGAGCGCCCGCTCAGGAATGCTGAGCGGCCGCTCAGGGACGGAAATTTAAAATAATTATTTTAGACTCCTAATTTTGTTGAGCTTCCAACTTCTGAGATAGCTAGGTTTTGTGGGACTCCTATATAAGTAGTTTTCAGAGATGTTTCACGTGTGTTGAATCGTAGTATTAATCGAGGAGCAAGGAGATAAGGAAGAAGACCGTTTTTGCACATCGCAACGAAGAGGAAGCATATTTTCTTGTGATTCTTTATTTCGTTGTAATATTGGATGCTAGTTTTCTTTGCTTTGAACCTATTTACTCTTGTGACATACTCTGGTTTAATATAAGTAGTTTTAGTTATTATTCTCGTATGTTATTATCATGTTTTCATATGAACCCATAGTGACGATGAGTTCTATCATGGGCTAATCGTGATCAGGGGTCGTAACGGATTTACTATGGAATTCTTTAGTTAGTTGTTTAATACGTTAGTGTGTGATGATTGTATGATATCTAGTATTGGTTGTGCTTATTCGTCTTATGTGCGTCACGAACATATAAGATAGGGTGTTAATCTCTTGTGAAGCGACGGTGGATCTTGAGGTTTAGAACTTGCCATGTTAGCATAGGTTCATGTATGTGTATGCATGATTAGTGGGTATCTCTAACCGTTTTACTTGCCCTGTATAATCATAAGGAATAACTTGTGCTTAAATCGTTATGTTGTCAAATTCTGTAGACATATAGGGTCTCAACATAATTGATGCATATTCAACTTCTATCTTAATTGTGGATGCTTGGTAGAATGGTATTAGTACAATGAAAGTTGGCTTTTATCAGTTTCGTGTTGTTCGATTAGTATCATCACTGTTACATGCTAAGGGTAATAACAATAACTATTGAAGGAAGTAGTAATGGAGTTGTGATCTCATGTGTGTTTTAATATTATTAATTCAAGTGTCAATTAAGTGCTTAATTCTCGTAGTTAATTGTAGTCAATAATTAGTTAATCAAATCTAAGTGTTATTGTCTTGACATTGAGAAGTAATTATACATTGGTGAGTGAGTGTTAATTGAACATAATTAGTTTAAGTCTCTGTGGGAACGAACTAGAAAGTATTCTATATTACTTGTGAACGTGTATACTTGCGTGTATTATTAGCGCGTGTTTTCGCCCTAACAAATTTTTGGCGCCGCTGCCGGGGACTCGGCGTATTTATTTAGTTTATGTACTTACCATCAGTGGTCATTGGGACTCATTGATTAAGACTTGTTACTTATTGTTTCCGGTTGTGTTTCAGGTACTTTAGCGAGCATTTTTGCAAACATGTTCTCGTACTCGCAAGAGGACTTTAGATACGGCTGAGGAGACAGACGAAGTTCTTGGTATTCCGGAGAAGATAGATTTTGAAGATTCGGATACAGAAAGTGAGCAGAAAGAACCAGTAATCATGGGTGATCGTATAGTTCAGGCAGATGCAGCTCTTATGGACTTTTCTCGGCCTAAAATTGATGACATTCAGTCAAGCATCCTTCACCCGACTATTCAGGCTAACACTTTTGAAATCAAGCCGGGCACTATTCAGATGGTGCAGAATTCTGTTTCTTTTGGAGGTGCTGCTACTGAACATCCCAACATGTACATCAGGAATTTTGTCGAGATCTGTAGTACTTTCAAATATAATGGTGTGACTGATGAGGCTATCAAGCTGAGGCTTTTCCCATTCTCTCTAAGGGATAAAGCTAATGACCGGTTACATTCTGAACCAGCTGGGTCCATCACTACTTGGCAAGATCTTGCACAGAAGTTTCTGGTGAAGTTCTATCCAATGGCGAAGACTGCGGCTGTGAGGAGTGCTCTTACTCAGTTTACGCAGCAACCTACAGAATCCATGTGCGAAGCTTGGGAGCGCTACAAGGAGATGTTGAGAAAGTGTCAACATCATGGTATGCCTGATTGGATGGTGATCACTAGTTTCTATAATGGTTTGGGGGCCCAATCTCGGCCCATGCTCGATGCAGCAGCTGGAGGCGCCTTGTGGGCCAAAAGCTATACTGGGGCTTATAATCTTATTGAGACTATGGCTGCAAATGAGCATCAAAACCTAACTCAAAGGATGATGCCTGGGAAGGTAGCAGGTATTCTGGAAGTTGATGCAGCTACAGCTATTACAGCGCAGCTTCTAACGCTGTCTATGAAGGTCGATGCTTTAGCCACCTATAGAGTCAATCAGATAGCTATGGTCTGTGAGCTTTGTGCAGGTTCTCATGCTACGGATCAGTGTTCTCTTGTTAATGAATTTGTGCAGTATGTGAGCAATTATCAGCGACCGCAGCAGCCTGTGCCAGCTACTTATCATCCTAACAACAGAAATCATCCAAATTTCAGCTGGATTAATATTCAGAATGTTATTCGGCAACCATATCAGCAAGGCGTAAGTAAATAGTTTAATCCACCTGGATTCCAGCAACCACAGCATTATGCTCAAAGGCAATCATATTCTCAACAAGGAGGTGCAGCTCCACCTTCTAGTGCCGATTTCGAGGAACTTAAGCTGTTGTGCAAAAGTTAGGCTGTTTCTATCAAGACCTTCGAAAATCAAATCGGCCAAATAGCCAATGCAGTGCTCAATCGTCAACCTGGCACACTTCCCAGTGATGCTGAAGTGCCAGGCAGAAAGTAAGCTAAAGAGCAAGTCAAGGCTATTACCTTAAGGTCTGGAAAAGTTGCTGATGCTGAAAAAGCAAAAGACGGAGAAGCTGAAGTTGGTGATGAAGAAGATAAGCAAAAGGAGAAAGCGGCGGAACCAAGGAAGACTACTGTTGAACATACTCTGCCTGAGGGTAATACAGGGGAGAAATAGATCTATCCTCCACCACCTTTCCCTAAGAGATTGCAACAACAAAAGCTAGATAAGCAGTTTGGTAAGTTTCTGGAGGTGTTCAAGAAACTTCACATCAATATACCTTTCGCTGAGGCTCTGGAGCAAATGCCTAGTTATGCGAAATTTATGAAGAGCATTCTTTTAAGGAAGGTGAAACTGGATGACCTTGAGACCGTTGCTCTAACGGAAGAGTGCAGTGCTGTGCTGCAATAAAAATTACCTCAAAAGCTTAAAGATCCAGGTAGCTTCACCATTCCTTGTACCATCGGCAAGTTGTCTTTTGACAAGTGCCTGTGTGATTTGGGAGCAAGCATCAATCTGATGCCATTGTCTATCTTCAAAAAGTTGAATTTGCCTGATCCAAAGCCCACCTACATGTCTCTATAATTGGCTAATCATTCTATTACATACCCACGAGGCATAGTGGAGGATGTGCTAGTAAAGGTGGATGAGCTCTTCTTTCCTGCTGACTTTATTATTCTGGATTTCGAGGAAGATAAAAAGATTCTCATTATCTTGGGGAGACCTTTCTTGGCTACAGGCCGTACCTTGATAGATGTGCAGAAGGGTGAACTTACTATGAGGGTGCAGGATCAGGATGTGACATTCAATATATTCAAAGCGATAAAATTCCCTACAGAAGACGAGGAGTGCTTAAAAGTGGATTTGATTAATTCTGCGGTTACTTCAGAACTTGATCATATGCTAATGTCTGATGCATTAGAGAAAGCCTTAGTGGGGGACTTTGATAGTGATGACGAGGATGGCAATGAGCAACTACAATATCTAAATGCTTCTCCTTGGAGGCGAAAGCTAGACATGCCATTTGAATCTCTTGGTACTTCTAACCTCAAAAATGCTGAAGGAAAGCTCAAACCATCTATTGAGGAGGCACCTACCTTGGAGATTAAACCATTTCCCGAACACTTGAGGTATGTTTTTTAGGTGATGCATCTACTTTACCTGTTATTCTTGCATCTGACCTTTCAGGTAGTGAGGAGGACAAGCTCTTGAGGATCTTGAGAGAATTCAAATCGGCTATCGCATGGACTATAGCAGACATCAAGGGGATCAGCCCTTCGTACTGCATGCATAAAATTCTGCTAGAGGAGGGTAGTAAGCCGACTGTTGAGCAACAGCACAGACTTAATCCTATCATGAAAGAAGTGGTGAAGAAAGAAATTCTGAAGTGGCTGGATGCAGTAATCATTTAACATATTTCTGACAGTTCTTGGGTGAGCCCCATGCAATGTGTACCTAAGAAAGGAGATATTACTGTGGTAGCAAATGAGAAGAACGAGCTCATCCCCACTCGAACAGTCACAGGATGGAGAGTATGCATGGCTACAGAAAGTTGAACAAGGCCACAAGGAAGGATCACTTCCCTCTTCCATTTATTGATCAGATGCTTGACAGGTTGGCCGGTCATGAGTATTATTGTCTTCTGGATGGCTATTCGGGGTATAATCAGATATGTATTGCACCAGAGGATCAAGAAAAGACTACCTTCACTTGTCCATTTGGCACGTTTGCTTTTCGCAGAGTTTTGTTTGGCTTATGTGGCGCACCTGCCACTTTTCAGAGATGTATGATGGTTATATTCTCTAATATGATTGGAAATAATGTCGAAGTGTTCATGGACGACTTCTCCGTCTTTGGACATTCGTATGATGAATGTTTGAATAATCTTCGTGCGGTGCTCAAAAGGTGTGTGGAAACTAATTTGGTGCTCAATTAGGAAAAGTGTCACTTTATGGTGCGTGAAAGCATTATTCTTGGGTATAAGGTTTCTAGAAAGGGTCTTGAGGTGGACAAAGCCAAGGTGGGAGTCATTGAAAATCTTCCACCGCCTATTTCTTTGAAAGGAATTCGTAGTTTTCTTGGTCATGCGGGTTTTTATCGGCGTTTCATCAAGGACTTTTCGAAGATATCTAAGTCGTTGTGCAACTTGCTTGAGAAGGATGTGTCTTTCAAATTTGATGATGAATGCTTGACGGCATTCGAGACTCTCAAGAAGAGTTTGATAACTGCACCAGTTATTACAAAACCTGATTGGACAGAGCCTTTTGAGATGATGTGTGATGCGAGTGATTATGCGGTGGGCGCAGTTCTTGGGCAACGCAAGAATAATCTCTTTCATATGGTCTACTACGCAAGTAAGACTTTAAATGGAGCTCAAATGAACTACACCACTACTGAGAAGGAGCTCTTGGCTATAGTCTTTGGTTTTAAAAAATTTCGATCTTATTTCCTTGGGCTAAAGGTGACAGTGTTCACTGATCATGCGGCCATTCGCTCTTTCGTTTCCAAGAAGGATTCGAAGGCTAGACTCATTCGTTGGGTGCTCTTGCTACAGGAATTTGAGTTAGAGATCAAGGATCTAAAAGGTACTGAGAATCAAGTAGTTGACCATCTCTCTAGATTGGAGAATCCCGAGTCTACTTCACATGATAAGACATTGATCAATGAATCTTTTCCTGATGAGCAGTTGTTCGCAGTTCAGGAGGAAGAGCCATGGTTCGCAGATATTGTGAACTATCTTGTCAGCAATATAATGCCTCCTAATATGAATACAGCTCAAAAGAAGAAATTTCTGCATGAGGTAAAGTGGTATATGTGGGATGAACCGTACCTGTTAAGACAGGGAGCTGACCAGATCATCAGGAGATGTATCCCACTGTGTGAGACGGAGGGGATATTACGAGACTGCCACTCCACAGTTTATGGTGGACATTATGGTGGTGAGAAGATGGCAGCTCGTATTCTACAAGCAGGTTTTTTCTGGCCTACTTTGTTTAAGGATGCTCATCAGTTCGTTTTAAGGTATGATCGTTGCCAAAGAGTGGGAAATCTTACGAGGAAGGATGAGATGCCGTTAAATGTGATGCTTGAAGTCGAGGTCTTTGATGTTTGGGGAATCGATTTCATGGGGCCATTTGTTTCGTCTTGCAATAATCAGTACATCTTGCTGGCAGTCGATTATGTATCCAAATGGGTAGAAGTCAAGTCTCTACCAACGAATGATGCAAAGGTAGTGTTGAATTTTCTTCATAAGCAGATTTTCACAAGGTTTGGAATGCCACGAGTAATTAAGTGATGAGGGGTCGCATTTCTGCAACCCTAAGTTTACTTCTATGATGCAACGCTATAATGTGAATCATCGTGTTGCTACTGCCTATCATCCGCAAACTAATGGTCAAGCGAAAGTGTCTAATAGAGAGATCAAGCGCATTCTAGAGAAAGTTATTTGTCCGTCAAGGAAGAATTGGTCTTTAAAGCTCGATGAAGTTGTTTAGGCTTACAGAACAGCATACAAGACTCCACTTGGGATGTCCCCGTTTCAACTTGTGTATGGTAAGGGATGTCATTTACCTGTGGAGCTTGAGCATAAGGCCTATTGGGCATTGAAGAAGTTAAACCTTGATCTAGATGCAGCTGGTAAGAAATGAATGCTTCAGTTAAATGAACTTGATGAATTTCGACTCCAAGCGTACGAGAGCAACAAAATGTACACGGAAAAAGCGAAAAGGTAGCACGACAGGAAGCTATATCCTAAGTCATTTGTGTCGGGGCAGCAAGTTCTTTTATTCAACTCTCATCTCCGACTTTTTCCTGGAAAGTTGAAATCAAGGTGGTCTGGACCTTTTATTGTCAAAACTGTGTTTCCACATGGAGCGGTGGAGATTTTTGAAAATGATCCGGACCAAGCATTCAAGGTTAATGGTCAGCGTTTGAAGCATTACTATGGGGACACAGCAAACCGGGAAGTGGTTAGTGCCGTTTTATTGTCAACTTGAGTAAGGTACGCTACGTCAAGCTAATGACGAAAAAGAAGCGCTTCTTGGGAGGCAACCCATGATTTGTTGTTATAGGCATCCTTAGAAGTTCGTAACCTATCCAAAACCACAAAAAAATCAAAAAAACAGGGCAAGAAAATTATTTTTCCAAAAGACCCCTGAGCGCCCGCTCAGCTCTGCTGAGCGACCGCTCAGGGCCCGACTGGCAGAATTTTTTTTAAGCCTTAGAAAAATCCAAAAAAAAACCAGAAACATTAAAATAAAAACACAGCCCCACTACCCACGAATTATCTTCCCATTACCCACATTTTTAACCCTCAAAACCCACTCATAATCAAATTTAAACCCTAATCTCTACCCTATATATACATACAACTATTACATATACTCCCCATACACTTTCAAACCTTAAAATCTCTCCCATATTCAAAAACACAAACCTTAAGCACTTTTTCTCAGTTTCAATGGCACCCAAGAGATCTAGGACTATTGATAGCAGCAGCACTGTTCCTACTGTTGATTATTCAAGGGGTACTGTTGTGAGGCCTCGTTTATTTGATAGGGCTGCTGAGGAGGAGTATACTAGGCTTCTGGTTAAGCCGATTTTGAAGGAGAGGGGATTCTTACCATCAGGGAGGGATGGTGAGTTGTTGCCAATGATTGCTGAGAAGGGTTGGATTGCTTTTTGTGAGTCATCAGAGGCAAATCTGATGAGCGTGGTTCGCGAGTTCTATGCGAATGCGAAGGCTGAAAAGAATAGGTTTTCTGTTGTGCGGGGATGACGGTGGATTATCACCCTGAGGCGATTCACCGTGTGATTGGGTAGCGACAGAGGAAACCCACGGAGGAGAATTGGAACGAGAAGACTGCTGAAGATTTTGACTTGGATTTGATTTGTGCTACTCTCTGTAGGCCGGGCACGGTGTGGACGTTCAAGACTGGGACTAACGAGTATCTTCATTTTCCGGAGATTGCGATAAATAGGTATGCCCGTGCATGGAATGCCTTTATTTGTGCTAATATTCTGCCTACTTCACATGCACATGAGGTTACAGTTGAGCGAGCATAGTTGTTATGGGGAATTTTGAATGAGGTGTACTATGTGGACCTTGGTGAGTTCATCTACTAAGGTATTCTGAAGTTTTTGAGGGGAGAAAAGCACATGAACATCCCTTATGCATCTACTGTTACAAAGCTTTGCCGAGCAGTGGGAGTTTAGTGGCCTTCTCACGAGCAGTTGCAGCTGTCGGCCGCTCCTATTGATTCCGGGACTCTGAATGCGATGTAGGAGTGGACTGGTGGAGAGCCCGAGGAGCATGGGTTGGGTTATCGTCTTCCAGGAGGGCGTCCAGCACGCGGTGCTACCATGGCGAGACCAGGGCGTGACGAGGCAGGCTCTTCTAGAGCTCAGGAGGGTGTTGGGATGGCTGATGCCCAGTATAGGAGGCTGTCGAGGAAGATGGATGCTATGTACGAGACGCATAGCAGGTTTGCTCAGGAGCTCACCCTTGCACTTGGGACTGCTTTTAGAGGCCTTGGAGCTGACATCCAGTGGCCCGTTTTTGGTGAGGACTCTGCATATCCACCTCCTGATATTCCACCTTCTGAGGGTGATGATGATCTCTCCGAGTAGGTATACCCTGTGTTCCTTTCTACTACCTTCACTGGGGACAGTGAAGATTTTAAGTTTGGGGGTGGTAGTTAAGGAATATTTTGTGTGTATGTCATATAGTTGCATATTCATGATAGTTTATTTCATATAATTGCATATTTTTGTCATATAGTTTTTTTTTATAGCTTTATTTATCATGTCATGTAGCTCATGCATATACCATGATCCCTTTTGCGTTGCTTTACCAATTGATTTGTGATGTTTATGCGAGTGTAGTGATAGCGTTAAAGTGATGTTGAGTCTTGTAGGTTAACGTGCATGCTGAAAACACTTGTAATTTCACTAAGTCTTAGAGAATGCTTAAGGACTAGATTGTTGTTATGGTTTGATGGTTTTCAAGGTTAATCTATTGATTATGCTTAGAATTTATAATAGGTTCTTAGTGATAAAAGACATGAAAAGAAAAATTGGAATAAAAATTGGAATTCATTGCTAATTGTGGCTAGGCGTCAAATGGCTAGTAGCCGGCTCGTATTTTTATGCGAGTAGTCTAAGGTTGAGCAAGATGGAGAGAAACGCACTTGCTCGGAAATTTTGAAAGAAAAAAAAAAGAAAAAAAAAGAAAAAAAAAAGAAAAAAAAAAGAAGAAAAAAAAAATAGAGAGTTAATGCATAATTGATCACGAGTGGGCTCTTTGGTATTCGAGTTATTAAGTTCTTAGGGGACTTTGTGCCTAGTGACCTAAGGCTTTTATAGTCTGGGATCCGCTAACCTAACGTTCGCTACATGGATGCCATTGCATAAGTCTTTTGTGGACCTCACTCATTACACGGTCAAATAAGCATTTGTTTGTTGTGTTAAATAAAAAGCATGATTCCGTAATAAGCTACAGTAATCTTGAAGTGTTATAAGTCATTTTGTGCCAAGAATTTTATTCTTCGTATAATCATGTGATTACCTTGAGGATAGTCAAGTTATGATAATTGATCTAGTTTCGAAGCATATTTGTTAAGCATCCGCACACACCACGTTTCTGGCTGTATGTTAGTTGCATGATTTGATTGATCTTTATTTGCCTAATTACATTTGTTGAGATGTCGTAAGTTGGTTGGTTTGGTCGTAGTAAGAGGGATCGCTGCATTTCATGTAGATTGCATTCATGCATATTTTTGTTTTGTTTTTGAGTCTGTGACGCTTAAGGACAAACATCGATTTAAGTTTGGGGGTGTGATAAGTGGCATTTTATACCACTTAGAACATCTTATAATTGCTTAAATTGGTGTCTTGAAATCAAGTATTTTGTGTATTTGATGCATTTTTTTAGTGTTTATGTATTTCAGGGTATTACTTGCATTTATGGAGAGATTTCATCAAGAATAAGCCTTGGCATGTGTTTGACATCGCAAGTGGGAAGATAGGAGCAGAATGCAGCAAAGAACGGGAGCAAAAACGGAGCATTTTCCAGAAGGGGTCTGAGCGCCCGCTCAGGAATGCTGAGCGGCCCCTCATGGACGGAAATTTAAAATAATTATTTTAGACTCCTAATTTTGTTGAGCTTCCAACTTCTGAGATAGATGGGTTTTGTGGGACTCCTATATAAGTAGTTTTCAGAGACCTTTCACGTGTGTTGAATCGTAGTATTAATCGTGGAGCAAGGAGATAAGGAAGAAGACCGTTTTAGCACATCGCAACGAAGAGGAAGCATATTTTCTTGTGATTCTTTATTTCGTTGTAACGTTGGATACTAGTTTTCTTTGCTTTGAACCTATTTAATCTTGTGACGTACTCTGGTTTAATATAAGTAGTTTTAGTTATTATTCTCGTGTGTTATTATCATGTTTTCATATGAACCCATGGTGACGATGAGTTCTATCATGGGCTAATCGTGATCATGGGGTCGTAACGGATTTACTATGGAATTCTTTAGTTAGTTGTTTAATACCTTAGTGTGTGATAATTGTATGATATCTAGTATTGGTTATGCTTATTCGTCTTATGTGCGTCGCGAACATATAAGATAGGGTGTTAATCTCTTATAATGCGACGGTGGATCTTGAGGTTTAGAACTTGCCATGTTAGCACAGGTTCATGTATGTGTATGCATGATTAGTGGGTATCTCTAACCGTTTTACTTGCCCTGTGTAATCATAAGGAATAACTTGTGCTTAAATCGTTATGTTGTCAAATTCTGTAGACCTATAGGGTCTCAACATAATTGATGCCTTTTCAACTTCTATCTTAATTGTGGATGCTTGTTAGAATTGTATTAGTACAATGAAAGTTGGCTTTTATCAGTTTCGTATTGTTCGATTAATATCATCATTGTTACATGCTAAGGGTAATAACAATAACTATTGAAGGAAGTACTAATGAAGTTGTGATTTCATGTGTGTTTTAATATTGTTAATTCAAGTGTCAATTAAGTGCTTAATTCTCGTAGTTAATTGTAGTTAATAATTAGTTAATCAAATCTAAGTGTTATTTTCTTGACATTGAAAAGTATTTAATACATTGGTGAGTGAGTGTTAATTGAACATAATTAGTCTGAGTCTCTGTGGGAAGGAACTAGAAAGTATTTTATATTACTTGTGAACGCGTATACTTGTGTGTATTATTAGCGCGTATTTTCGCCCTAACAGAGGGATGGCTCAAAATCAATATCGATGCTGCGTGTCCGCATCAAAGGGCTGAGGTCAGTGTGGCGTGTGTGGTTCGAGATGATCGGGGTGCGTTTGTAGGGGCCAGAAGCAACATCGTTCCGGGAGGAAGAAAAAGGCGGGAAGCTGAGGCTTTAGGTCTCTAGGAAGCTCTTTGTTGGGTTCATCAGTGGCGAGACTATCAGTGCATCTTTGAGATGGATTCAAAAATTGTGGTGGATGCAATACATGGCAAACAGGGAAAGTCCAACTTCCATACTATTATTGATGATTGTATTCAATTATTAAAACACTTTAGGGAAGTGTTAGTTATGTTTGATTATCGATATACGAATACGGTGGCTCACCGCGGTTTCTATGTCAGGTCTTAAGGAGTGGTTTCATACTGCTCCATATTTTATCCAATGTAATCTTATTTCTTATGCAAGTTAATGAAAGCAAGTGCATTTTTTCAGAAAAAAAGAAGTTAGCAGTGTTAATATATTATTGGCATTGACGGATACTGGTAGGATGATGTACCTCTTTTGGGATTTCAACCCAGGATAGATCGACGTCATCATCAAGCGCAAAAACTAAAGTCAATCCATTACCAAGGCTTAACACCCAATCCTTAAAATGCACTGGTTTCTCATCCACAATAACCGGTGGGACATCTGATTCTATACACATATTTTGCAAAAGCTAAAAATGATTTACCATATCGTTTCAGTAAATCCCTAATTGCCTCTAATGCTAGTGCCTGCTTTTCGGAATTGCTGATTATAAGTGTGGGGAGACCTAACAATTTCCGTTTTGTATATTCCATGTCATCAGCCAATGTAGCTCAATGTTTCTCCCCAAATAAATCATGGAATTGTGGTGCAGTAGCGTAATTTGATGCATCTTGCAGGACAATATGTCATTCTTTGTCAGTATCAAGCAACCCTCTTTGGAAGAATGCTTTATTATAGAGAGTGTAGACGTCACCGTTAACAGTTCGGATGTCTTTAAAGCTTCTTACTCCAACAACAAGGTTGAGCAGCATCCTCATATAAAAACGCTCACCACTTGCAGGGTGAGTATATACCAGGCGTCCCACGACACTTATATTTTACTGACGATGAGCCCAAAAATTCCCACCACTATCTCATCGATACCTTGTAGGATATTATATAAATATTAAGTCACGGCCTATCTCATCCCGTCTATTGCTTATTAGCCACTGAACGAACATGCTATCATCTCTATTAACCTTATCTATAAATTTCGGTAGAGAATCATTGTCATGAAAGAGCACTTCCTGTTCATCCTCTAAATCAAAGTACAGGCGCTGCACAAAGGGCTCCCTATAATATATCAAGAATTCAAATATGTGCCATGAAGCCTCAGCCGCTGATACATAACTATAAGAAAGGTAGTTTTTAACCTCATTCATTTGCTTTTTATATATATTAAAAGTATTGATGGCTGAGCTGTCTGCGCAATTGCCTTCCATGATTGTTGTCATTGTGTTAGGAACTTTGCCAATATATTTGAACAAATATTTGATTGACTGCGATCGATTACAGCGCTCTATGTTGATGTGTGCCTGGTGCTTGACGAGTAACCCACGATTGTAAGGTACAACATGCATGCGAAGTGATGTATGATTTAATAAGATCCATTATAATCCAAAATAAATACTAAATTCAATAAAGACGGTAAATAATATGTTGTGCAGAAATTAGAAGGAAGTTATCAAAAAAAAGCAGATAGAGCTTAAGGTAAGGTACATATGAAGCGAATTAGCCATGCAAATTTGACGGGTAACAAATAAAGGATAACATGCTACTATAATTAGGCCACTAAAAAGAAAATTACATAAAACTATCAGGCATGTTTCCAATGTGCAAAATCAGTTTCCCTCTCGGCCGTGCTCCTTTGCTATGGTTTTGGCGAATATCAGAAAATTATGTTATGCTTTATAACGATGTATGGTTCAATGAGACTAGATAAATTAGTTACTCTTAAGTTAACAATTCATTTTGGCATTTGATGATTCTGAAAACTTGCGTAAAGTGTCCTTTCACAGGGCATGTGATAGTTGTCAAGTTTAAATGACTATGGCACTATATCATTCCAAACCATTAGAGAATAAGTAGAGAAGCGCCAATGGTTAGAAAAGGCATATGTGCAAGCAACTAAACAAATACCATGCTTTAGAGACTATAAATAAATGGCTATGAAGCTTAGCAAGAAATCTGGCACCTGTTGTCTAGTTTTATTTTGTTGCATTCGATTGTCCTCCCTGTGTTATGCCTCTGGTACAAAGCATAACCATTTTCATCCATTGTTGTAACATTTGAGAAAGACTTGGGGTACAGTTTGCTGCATTTTCCATTCATCATACACGCACATCTCAGATTTGCTGCCCCATATCGGTCGTGCATCATAAAGTGGGCTACAGACTCATATGAGTATGTACCCAGTGGGATCAGTTTCCTTATCCGGTATCTCTACAGAAATAACAAAATCTATCTTCTCGGGGGACACTGACTTGTTACCTTCATCCATCCAAAGAAATATGTGGGCATGTGGGAGGCCCCGTTTTTGGAATTCAATTGTGTAGACTGTTGCATAACATCAAAAAAAATTCACCAAGCTCAAGCGACAAATATCGTGAGTAATTATGTTTTGACTCGAGCAATATGACATGGGGAATAAGGAGCCATTAGTTTTTAAGCATGAACGCTATAATTATTTAAGAATACTAATTAGGGTGAGGATGTTGACCAGCGTGTATGGTAGCTTTTTTTCACAGAAAGATTTGAAACATTTTTTTGTTGGCCAGTAAAATAAACAAAATTAACAAAGAAACTAATAAACATAAATTTCAAAAGCCATAATAATTCTTTGTTGGATGGTAGACCTATATAAGCAAATGTTTGCATAGGGGTGCTACATAAAAGAAGGTGAAGGACGCCTGACCTATTATGAAAATGGTAACAAAGTCATGATCGTATAGCATAAGTTAAGCCCTCAGTCATGCAGCATGTTCATGCTCAATTCACGCAGCATGTTCATGTCTAATTCATGCACACTATGAACTATGATATCATTTGACAGCCTCTTTAATTGTTCCTCACCTTTTTAAAGGAGAGTGTTCCTAATTGTTACTTCTGGTACTAGAATAGAATTCTTGAGCACTACATACACCAAGCCTGTGAATATATAGTGGTTTGGTTAAGAACCTGGGGAAAGGTTTTACAACAATTTCATCACTCAATTACTAGATATTTTGGGTATATGTTTTTTTTTGTTTCTCCTTTGCACAAAGGACTAATAATTATTAATTGTTTTTTGCTTAAAGCTTTTATTATTATTATTATTACTAATCTATTAGGCACTTCCATAGTTCCTCTAAAAGGCATTTTTCTAGCAAGCCAAAAGTTTAACCATGTGTGACTGAACAAGAGGTTGGGAATAAACTGGAGATCCACAACCTAGCCATATCCCTAAAAGATTCACATGCAGTAAATAAAGTTTCAAAATGGTACCTGCAACTACTCGGCCGGTGACTTCTCCCTTCATGAAATCAGTCATCATAACATTAAGCTTTATCTTGAAAACACGAGCAATAAGGTATGCGCGAACAGAAGCATCTTGATAGCCCGCAGTCACAACAGCACGTTGAATTTCCTTCCATTTTGGGTTACAAGTGAATGTTATAAACAGATCAAGGTGACCAAATATGTTACAGACAACTATTGAGTCCTGAAAATTTTGTTGCATATACCTAAACCCTCGTGTGAAGCTTGAGGGAAACACTATGCGTCATATCGGATGCAGAGATGTCCCCCCGAGTAACTCTATCCACAATATTTTTATAAATATCGGAATGAATTGTCGATTGGTGTTGATTGACCCATTGCAGTCTGGCCTGCTCTACGCAGTATTATGCATCCATAATGTATTGTAAAAATAGCCTCCCTCCCAAAAGCAAAGTGTGACCCTCAGCATCGCGATATTGTAGCTTAAATGCTTGGTACTCTCGACCGCTCACCCTGTTCCTTTGGCTCGGTGCTGCATCCTGGATATTGTGATGTTTGATGCCAAGGTGGTATCCATCTTATCCACGTGGGAAGAGCAGCGGATATTGCAGTGATATAAAAGAGGGGTGGAACTCACTAATACGTTTCAGGCCTATTTTTTTGTAGTCGACAAGTATGTCTCTTTTGTCAGTAAGGTTATTATCTAACGCTAGGCCAACAAATTCGTAGTCATTCCCACCCAAAATGTTGACAAAGCGACCATCAGTTGATCTTCTTTCTAGGAGCCTGAGGCAAACAGGGATCTGCTGAGAAGGAGGGTAATGCTGGCGGAGTTGCCTAAAGATTCCAACCAAAGCATTTTCCCAATTTACCATTTCTTGAAGGTCGGCCACTATGTCAGGATCCAGAGCACTGTTGTCTCGGGGGAATTTCATGCGGCGTTCAAGTGCTTCCTTGCGATCATACATGTAGAATTGGGAAAATTTAGGGACGAATCCATCTGGAGGCAGAAGAGAGCTGATACCGTGATATGTAAGGTCGTTGACCCGGAATACATAGGGGCCCGAGCCTTTGTTAACTGAGTCATCTACATTTCCTCCAAAAGATCAAAGAGTGAAAATAATATTATACATTCAGGAATTATACTGAAATTTCCTTTTCCAACTACAGTTGCCAATAAGTAGGGCAAATAGTTCCTCTAGGGTCTCCTGTAACAAAGGTAGTTGGACCTTCCCCTTGGCGCAGCAAATTGCGTACCCTTTTAAACCTATGTCTATGTGTCGCACGGTGAATTCGGCCTCCCTCACGTGAGCTCCGCAGAACCCATAAACCTGTATCGGTTCTTCAATATCAAGTATTCTGTTATTGGCGGTTGGTTGGAAGAAAATTAGTATAGGCGTGCAGCAGAAGAGTTTACAAGGGGAAAACAGTACATGAGAAATAAGGAAAAGGGAAGAGGCTCGTACCAAATGCGGTTTTTTCTGGTTAATGCACCTTCAACGCAATGCGGTTTCTTGCTCTTGACCTGACAAATAAGGGCAAATGTTACAACAGGATATAAAATTCCATAAGGTGCGTGGTTTATTCAGAGTTATTTTTAATGCAAGTCACTGGTATTTAATCAATATTCTTATTGGTTCTCAGTAATTATACCGACTAACTACTGACTAGATGTTGTACTAAATTTTGTTCTATATTCTGGTGTGCCACTCTGTTGCGCACCTAACATTTTCACCTGCTCTTATAGTTTTGGTTCTCTGATTAGCTGCATTATCATGAATTAAATTAAATTTAAGATGCATGCTACGGGATGTAACTTGAACGATTCTAAAATTAATTTATTAAACCATGATTATTGTAAACACTCTTCGTACTTCTGTGAATACTATTGCTTTGACAGCAGCGCCTTCTAGGATATTTGCTTTTTCAATTTCATGGGGACCTCCCAGTTATAGGTCATATTACGCGTAAGTCATAAGTTTTTAAATTCTATCTATCGTAGTTTTAATATTGTTTAGATAGTTTGTTGGCTAGGTTATATATTTACATGCAGAGTAATCTGCCCGTCTCAAGAGTATATGGAGGAGATGATTGTGTTCAATTTTAGGGACCAAATTTATGGCTGATTAGAAGTAATATATGAGAGTACTACCCTATTGCATGCTTTTTCTCAATGGAGTAATTTTAGGTTTTTTTGGTGTCTATTAGTTACACTCGTGAAGATGTTCTTCTTCGGAAATCCAAAGTAGGGGTATGCAAATTTGTTACACATCCGAAGTAGTTTAAGTATATTTTACCAAATCATGCGGTTTTTTAGTGGATGCAGCAATAAATCATATAGTCTATTTTTCCTTCTATGAAAAAAAGATACACTTCACGAATGGGACATAAAATTCATTTCATCACTTCAATGAAGAATATATCCTGTCTAATATAAAAAGAATCATTGACTCTATAATTTATACTAGAAAAATTAAAAAACATAACCATTTTTGAGTTTTTGAGTTAATCAACTTGTGTTAAATTAGTATTTTGTCTCTACAATCGTATCCTCAATTTAGTCAGGCTTGAGTTTGATTACACGCATTGAACCCCCTACACCCTACATTTTACCCTAAATAACATTTATTGGACTACACTTTGAAAAGACAATCTTTAACATAAAATACAAATTTATAATGCAAAATTAGGCTTACTCAAAGAAGATCGAGATGCATAGGACGGAACACAGGCCTCCCTTAACATTTAAGTAAGCATCCATTATATCATTGAAGTCCCCACCAAGTACCCAATATATGAACCAAATTCAAATAACACACTTTAATATGTATATACGAATTAGAAATTAGAAGTAGAACTAATTAGCGGAAAAGATGGAGTGGCAGAGAAAAATATGAGGAAGACGCCAAGTGAGGCATTTTTTTGAACAACATAGATACGAGATTGTTTATGAATAAAATTTCACATAAATGTTGCTCAAAACCTCATTATCTCAAACTTGGTACATGAAATAGTAGTGAGAAAGAAGGCACTTTGCTTTTTTATAATAGATCGTTAAAAAATCAATAACATGCGCCAAGCTTGCTTCTAAAGTGGATACAACAGAATATTACCGAATTGATCATCAAAATAATGCACAACTCCGACGGAAGTCATTTATTAATTAGGAATTAGCAAAAATTACAGAAGAATAAGATAGAAAGGAAGGGTACAGAGACGGTGTTGTAACATATGTTGAATGGGAAAAAATAAAATTGAGCGCGGGCAAGGAAAAAGCATATTGTTAAGAAGGGAGCTTGTGAAATGAGGAGTCAGGGAAGGTAGAAGAACGGGGTGGAGAATTTGAGTCGAGATGATAAAAAGGCATTATAGTAAATTTACAGGGAATAATATGTTTCCCCAAAACTGCATGTTACAGTATTAGAAAGATAACTCCTCACGTTTGGGTGTTATTGTTAAGTGGCATTTTATACCACTTAGAACGTCTTATAATGGCTTGAATTGATGTCTTAAAATCAGGTATTTTGTGTATTTGATGTGTTTTTCTAGTGTTTATGCATTTCAGGGTATAACTTGTATTTGTGGAGAGATTTCATTAGGAATAAGCCGAGGGGAGTGCTAGGCATTGGATGTGGTAAGTTAGGAGCAGAACGCAGTAGAAATCGGGAGCAGAATAAGGATTTTTCCAGTAACCTGTTGGGCGCCCGCTCAGGATTGCTGGGCGGCCGCTCAAGGGTGAGAAATTTAATACTGATTTTTTATAATCCTTATTTTGTTGGACTTCTGAGACGGCTGGTTCTTATGGGCTTCTATATAAATATTTTTCAGAGACGTTTCACAGTGGGTGGTATCAAGCAAGGAGCAAGGAGATAAGGAAGAAGACCGTTTTAGCACATAGTAACGAAGAAGAGGAAGCATACGTTTTCTTGTGATTCTTTTATTCGTTGTATCAGTGGATGCTAGTTTTCTTTACTTTGAACCTTATTACTCTTGTGACGTACTCTGGTTTTAATAAGTATTTTTATTAGTTTATCTTGTGTGTTATTATCATGTTTTCATATGAACCCATGGCGACGCTGTGTTCTATCATGGGCTAATCGTGATCATGGGGTCGTAACGGATTTACTATGGATTTCTTTAGTTAGTTATTTAATACCTTAGTATGTGATGATTGTATGATATCTAGCATAGGTTGCACTTATTCGTCTTATGTGTGTCGCGAACATATAAGATAGGTTGTTAATCTCTTGTGAAGTGACGGTGGATCTTGAGGTTTAGAACTTGCCATGCTAGCATAGGTTCATGTATGTGTATACATGATTAGTGGGTAACTCTAACCGTTTTACTTGCCCTGTGTAATCATAAGGAATAACTTCAGCTTAAATCGTTATGTTGTCAAATTTTGTAGACATATAGGGTCTCAATATAATTGATGCCTATTCAACTTCTATCTTAATTGTGGATGTTTGGTAGAATGGGCTTCTATATAAGTAGTTTTCAGAGATGTTTCACAGTGGGTGGTATTAAGCAAGGAGCAAGGAGAGAAGGAAGAAGACCGTTTTAGCACATAGCAACGAAGAAGAGGAATCATACATTTTCTTGTGATTCTTTTATTCATTGTATTAGTGGATGCTAGTTTTTCTTTACTTTGAACCTTATTACTCTTGTGACGTACTTTGGTTTTAATACGTATTTTTATTAGTTTATCTTGTGTGTTATTATCATGTTTTCATATGAACCCATGGTGACGATGCGTTCTATCATGGGCTAATCGTGATCATGTGGTCGTAACGGATTTACTATGGATTTCTTTAGTTAGTTGTTTAATACCTTAGTGTGTGATGATTGTATGATATCTAGCATAGGTTGCGCTTATTCGTCTTATGTGCATCGCGAACATATAAGATAGGTTGTTAATCTCTTGTGAAGTGACGGTGGATCTTGAGGTTTAGAACTTGCCAAGCTAGCATAGGTTCATGTATGTGTATGCATGATTAGTGGGTAACTCTAACCGTTTTACTTGCCCTGTGTAATCATAAGGAATATCTTGAGCTTAAATCGTTATGTTGTCAAATTTTGTAGACATAAAGGGTCTCAACCTAATTGATGTATATTCAACTTCTATCTTAATTGTGGATGTTTGGTAGAATGGTATTAGTACAACGAAAGTTGGCTTTTATCAGTTTCGTGTTGTTCGATTAATATCATCACCTTTTCATGCTAAGGGTAATAATGATAACTATTAAAGGAAGTAGTAATGAAGTTATGATCTCATGTGTGTTTAATATTGTTAATTCAAGTGTCAATTAAGTGTTTAATTCTCATAGTTAATTGTAGTTAATAATTAGTTAATCAATTCTAAGCGTTATGTCTTGACATTGAGAAGTAATCATACATTGGTGAGTAAGTGTTAATTGAACATAATTAGTCTGAGTCTCTGTGGGAACGAACTAGAAATTATTCTATATTACTTGCGAACGCGTATACTTGCGTGAATTATTAGCGCGTGTTTTGTCCCTAACAAGTTTTTGGCGCCGCTGCCGGGGACTCGGCGTATTTGTTTAGTTTATGTACTTACCATCAGTGGTCATTAGGACTCATTGATTAAGACGTGTTACTTATTGTTTCCGGTTGTGTTTCAGGTACTTTAGCGAGCGTTTATGCAAATATGTTCTCGTACTCGCAAGAGGACTATAGATACGGCTGAGGAGACAGACTCAATTTTTGATATTCCGGAGAAGATAGATTTTGAAGATTCGGATAAAGAGAGTGAGCAGAAAGAACCAATCTCGTCCCATGCTCGATGCAGCAGCTGGAGGCGCCTTGTGGACCAAAAGCTATATTGAGGCTTATAATCTTATTGAAACTATGGCTGCAAATGAGCATCAAAACCCTACTCAAAGGATGATGACTGGGAAGGTAGCAGGTATTCTGGAAGTTGATGCAGCTACAGCTATTGCAGCGCAGCTCCAAGCGCTGTCTTTGAAGGTCGATTCTTTAGCCAACTATGGAGTCAATCAGATAGCCAAGGTCTGTGAGCTTTGTGCAGGTTCTCATGCTACGGATCAGTGTTCTCTTGTTAATGAAACTGTGCAGAATGTGAACAATTATCAGCGACCGCATCAGCCTGTGCCAGCTACTTATCATCCTAACAACAGAAATTATCCCAATTTCAGCTGGAGCAATAATCAGAATGCTATTCAGCAACCATATCAGCAAGGCGTAAGTAAACAGTTTAATCCACCTGGATTCCAGCAACCACAGCATTACGGTCAAAGGCAATCATATCCTCAACAAGGAGGTGCTGCTCCACCTTCTAGTGCTGATTTCGAGGAGCTCAAGCTGTTGTGTAAAAGTCAGGTTCTTTCTATCAAGACCTTGGAAAATCAAATCGGTCAAATAGCAAATGCAGTGCTCAATCGTCAACCTGGCACACTTCCCAGCGATACTGGAGTGCCAGGCAGGAAGGAAGCTAAAGAGCAAGTAAAAGCTATTACCTTAAGGTCTGGAAAAGTTGCTGATGCTGAAAAAGCGAAAGACGGAGAAGCTGAAGTTGTTGATGAAGAAGAGAAGCAAAAGGAGAAAGCGGCGGAACCAAGGAAGAGTACTATTGAACACACTCTGCCTGAGGGTAATACAGGGGAGAAACAGCTCTATCCTCCACCACCTTTCCCTAAGAGATTGCAACAACAAAAGTTGGATAAGCAGTTCGGTAAGTTTCTGGAGGTGTTCAAGAAACTTCACATCAACATACCTTTCGCTGAGGCTCTGGAGCAAATGCCTAGTTATGCAAAATTCATGAAGAGTATTCTTTTAAGGAAGGTGAAACTGGATGACCTTGAGACCGTTGCTCTAACGGAAGAGTGCAGTGTTGTGCTGCAACAAAAAATTACCTCCAAAGCTTAAAGATCCAGGTAGCTTCACCATTCCTTGCACCATTGGCAAGTTGTCTTTCGACAAATGCCTGTGCTATTTGGGAGCAAGCATCAATCTGATGCCTTTGTCTATCTTCAAAAAGTTGAATTTGCCTGATCCGAAGCCCACCTACATGTCTCTACAATTGGCTGATCATTCTATTACATACCCACGAGGCATAGTGGAGGACGTGTTAGTAAAGGTGAATAAGCTCTTCTTCCCTACAAACTTTGTCATTTTGGATTTCGAGGAAGATAAGAAAATTCCCATAATCTTGGGAAGACCTTTCTTGGCTACAGGCCGTACCTTGATAAAATGTGCAGAAATGTGAACTTACTATGAGGGTGTAGGATCAGGATGTGACATTCAATGTATTCAAGGCGATGAAATTCCCTACAGAAGACGAGGAGTGCTTAAAGGTGGATTTGATTGATTTGCGGTAACTTCAGAACTTGATCATATGCTAATGTCTGATGCCTTAGAGAAAACCTTAGTGGGGGAATTTGACAGTGATGATGAGGATGGCAATGAGCAACTACAATATCTAAATGCTTCTCCTTGGAGGTGAAAGCTAGACATGCCATTTGAATCTCTTGGTACTACTGACCTCAAGAATGCTGAAGGAAAGCTCAAATCATCTATTGAGGAAGCACCTGTTGGATTTTTAACGCAGCGGGGGCATGGCAAAACACTTTTACACATACAAAATCCAAATAAAAGCATATAAATCGTGAATAAAAATTCGAGGGATCGAATCTAACCTTTTAAAATAATTCGGAGACAATGATCAGAGATCCTTAGCAGTTGCTCCTCAAGTGTGAAGCACTCCACCGGTATCCACCAAGAAAACGATGTTAAGGAGGAGGAAGAAGGTGGAGAGAATTGGGTTTTCCAAACTTTTTGGGTTTTCGGGTTCTTGGGTTCGAATAAAAATAGGGTCTATAATAGTGTATTTATAGGCAAAATTTTCAGCTGAAATTTTCCCATAAATATTATTATTATCCCATTTATTATTCTCATTAATAATTAAAACACCTTTTAATTATTAATCCTTTTTCTAAACACTTTAGAAATAATTCTCTCTCTTGATTTAATTTCCAAAAATTAAATCCTTAATTAATAATATTAAGAACTTTTCTTAATTAATTTATAATCAATTAAATCTCATTTAATCAATTATTAAATTTGCTAATTAATTATTTATTTCACAAATAAATAATTATTAGCCATTATTAATTAATTCCTCCACCATAAAATCATTCTCTTTTTATGGTGTGACCCTGTAGGTTCAATATTAAGCCGGTAGTAGAAATAAATAATAATAAAACTATTTTATCATTATTTATATAAATTCTCTAATTTATTAAATATGATTAATTAATTAATCACATTTATTCTACATCGTGAGGGATACTTCTCAGCATATCGCGACTATCCGGATAATATGAATTCACTGCTTAGAATACCAAGAACCTATTCAGTGAATAGTTACCGTACAATAAACTCCTTCTACCCTACAATGTTCTGATTAAATACAAGGCATAGATCTCGTGTCAAGCCTATCTAATTCAATCACTTGCTTACCATTTACTATGCGTAGTTCTATGCAAATTAGAAACTCCTTTCTAATTTCATTCACTCTGGCCAAAGATTCCTGAACTAGCATAAGTGGATCAGCCTTGAACATTCGCTTCTTTAACTGGAAGGGGTAGATCCTTTATTGATCATACACTATCTTCGTGTACAAATTCCTATACCCAGAAGAGCCCTAATAATTGTCCCTGGAGACTAAGAACTAAACCAAAGCATAGTTCAGTGTACACAAGATGACTATGATGACCTCAAGTCTAAGGATACTTGTACAACTATCACTAAGCGAACAACTGCTGATACGTGAGTGAACTCCATCAGTTGTTCAGCTGGGCGAGTCATGTTCAGTGAACTTATTCCATAATAAGCACCTACATACTAGCTATAGTGTCACCACACAAATGTCTATGAGAACAGACATCCTTCATAATGAAGCAAGCATAGTATGTACCGATCTTTACGGATTATTAATTACCAGTTAGTAATCCTATGACCTGGAACTATTTAAGTTTAGAGTTATCATCTTTTTAGATCTCACTATTATGATCTCATCATAATCCATAAAAAGCTTTACTCTAAACTATGGTATATCTTATTTAAACACTTAAATAGATAAAGCCCATAATAAAAACAAAACAAGTATTTATTAATATCAATGAAATCAAAACAGATTACATAAAAGTTATTCCTAAATCCTAATACACGATTGGACTTAGGACATATTCCTTTCAGCACCTACTTTGGAGCTTAAACCATTGCCTGAACACTTAAGGTATGCTTTTTTAGGTGATGCATCTACTTTACCTGTTATTATTGTATCTGACCTTTCAGGTTGTGAGGAGGACAAGCTCTTGAGGATCTTGAGAGAATTCAAATCGGCTATCGGATGGACTATAGCAGATATCAAGGGGATCAGCCCTTTGTACTGCATGCATAAAATTCTGCTAGAGGAAGGTAGTAAGCCGACTGTTGAGCAACAACAACGACTTAATCCTATCATGAAAGAAGTGGTGAAGAAAGAAATTCTGAAATGGCTGGATGCAGGAATTATATATCCTATTTCTGACAGTTCTTGGGTGAGCCCCGTGCAATGTGTACCTAAGAAAGGAGGTATAATTGTGGTAGCAAATGAGATGAACGAGCTCATCCCCACTCGAACGGTCACGGGATGGAGGGTATGCATGGATTACAGAAAGTTGAACAAAGCCACGAGAAAGGACCACTTCCCTCTTCCATTTATTGATCAGATGATTGACAGGTTGGCTGGTCATGAGTATTATTGTCTTCTAGATGGCTATTCGGGGTATAATCAGATTTGCATTGCACCAGAAGATCAAGAAAAGACTACCTTCACTTGTCCATTTGGCACGTTTGCTTTTCGCAGAGTATCGTTTGGCTTATGTGGTGCACCTGCCACTTTTCAGAGATGTATGATGGCTATATTCTCTTATATGATTGGAAACAATGTCGAAGTGTTCATGGGCGACTTCTCCGTCTTTGGACATTCGTATTATGAATGTTTGAATAATCTTCGTTCGGTGCTCAAAAGGTGTGTGGAAACTAATTTGGTGCTCAATTGGGAAAAATGTCACTTTATGGTGCGTGAAGGCATTATTCTTGGGCATAAAGTCTCTAGCAAGGGTCTTAAGGTGGACAAAGCCAAGGTGGGAGTCATTGGAAATCTCCCACCACCTATTTCTGTGAAAGGAATTCGTAGTTTTCTTGGTCATGCGGGTTTTTATCGGCGTTTCATCAAGGACTTCTCGAAGATATCTAAGCCGTTGTGCAACTTGCTCGAGAAAGATGTGCCTTTCAAATTTGATTATAAATACTTGGCGGCATTCGAGACTCTCAAGAAGAGTTTGATAATTGCACCAGTTATTACGGCACCTGATTAGACCGAACCTTTTAAGATGATGTGTGATGCGAGTGATTATGCGGTGGGAGCAGTTCTTGGGCAACGCAAGAATAATCTTTTTCATGTGGTCTACTATGCTAGTAAGACTCTAAATGGAGCTCAAATGAACTACACCACTACTGAGATGGAGCTCTTGGCTATAGTCTTTGGTTTTGAAAAATTTCGATCTTATCTGCTTGGGACAAAGGTGACAGCATTCACTGATCATGCTGCCATTCGCTATTTGGTCTCAAAGAAGGATTCGAATCCTAGACTTATTCGGTGGGTGCTCTTGCTACAGGAATTTGAGTTAGAGATCAAGGATCGAAAATGTAATAACCCCAATTTTTGGAATTTTTGAAACCCTTATGAATAGTGTTTTGCTGATTATGCTGAATAAGAAAACTTTTCATGCCACACTATGTAGGGGTTCTTTTATTGATCTTCTGGGATATTATTAGTACTCTATGTGGTATATAAGTGTATGTAAAGGTCGTCAGAATCCAAATCCGAACACTTTGATTTTTCCCGAAAATCTACCAGATACAGAAAGAATTGAGTATAAGGTAACAGAATAAAAAGGATTTAAATTCAAGGATTATAAGAGAGGATCATGAAAGGAATATAATGTATTGAGAAAGGTGAAGGAAACCTAAGTAATAAGATCCCGGGTATGATCCCTCAAACGATAAACGAAAACGAAAGTTAAGCGAACCGCATAACAGATCAGCGGTCATTAGCCAAGTAATTAGGAGTTAATCAAGGGGTTAGTGGATGATGATGTCATCACACCAACAAGAGGAAGACAAGTGTAACAAGGTGACATCACATGATGACCTAAGCATGACATAAGGGAAGGAGGTGTGGTTGATTAATAACCACACCATTTTTCATGGGTAAATAGGTAATTAATCAAAAACAAAAGCTAGCAACCAAGCAAACAAATCAAAAAAACACAAAACACTCCCATTTTCAAGAAGAGCTCTCGGCTTTTCTTCTTTTTCAAAGAAGAAAATTCCAAAATTCAAGATCCAAGCCTTGTTAATTAGTGAGGTAATTATCTAAGGTTCCTTGTACATAGATATGGATATCCTATAAGTTTAAGCTTCTAATTCCTTCACAATCTCTTCCAAAAAATCAAGGAAGAAGATGGTGAATAGTAACCTTCAGGAAATAACTTTGGTTTTCTTGATTTTTTATGAAAGTTCAAGGTAGCTTAAGCATAGATCAAGGCTTCCATGGGCATTCCAAGGATCTTTCATTGATTAAAAGCTTCAAAGAAGGTATAACTCTAAATTATCTTAGCATTAAGTTGTTTGGTATAAATGATTATGATGATGGAATGATAGGTTAAGTATAGTAGTTGTTTTGTCATGTTGAGATCTTAGTTGTTAAGTGTTTTTGTTGATTTTGGGAGTTAAGATTAGCACTAGTTGTTCTTGATGATTCATGGTATGATTTGGGCTTGGTTTAAATGGTTTAAAGTGGTTGATGAGTGATATTGTAGTATGGTTGTATTGGGATTGATTGGTGATGGTTTGGTGTTGAATTGGTTTGGTAAAATTTTGGGAAATCGCGTAAACATAGCCGTCGTAATGTCCGATTTACCTTAGACTATTTTGTTCTTAACATCAGAACCCTTGAACTCACTGTTAGGTTTTGACCATTGCCATGTTTAGATAGTTCATGTTACGAGCTTCATTTTTGATATGTGGTTCGTTTGAATCCGATGTACGGTTTAGGAGAAACGACCGTTTTAAGTAACGGCGTTTCGCGAGCGAACCATTACCCCTCGCCTTACTTTGAAACATAGGTTAAAGACCTTGGAGTATGAATCATTTATGTAAAGTGTATTAGGCAGTTGGTAAGGCACTCACGAAAGAATCGCCTTAAAACCCTTAATGGTTAATTTATTAAAAATGGTGGAGTCGAGGGTACTCGAGCGACTCAAGTGAATCGTTAAGCGCGAAAGCGAACGTTAGGACTCTAAATGGTTAAAGTCTAGTTTCTTAAGCGACCGGGGTTTAATTCCGACTTATATTGTTGTTCATAGGTTATCGGACCCACTCTAAGCTTAAGTCTATCCGGGAGCACTCAGGCAAGTTTTCTACCCGTTATACTGTTGTTGTGATGTATACATTTGTACATGCATTATCTTGTGATAGATGCATATTGTTATTAGCAAATTCTTGCAATATATTGTAGCATGTGATATGGTATATATGCATGCCTGTTTCGTATTCTTGATACATATATCTGTTGATTCAGTTGATAATACCTATGCTAGAGATAAGCGGTATTTGCATATACCCTTAGTATAGGGGACCCAAAGGTGAACATTTTTCTAAAACTGGGAGTCGATGCTTCCGAGTATAATATATATATTTATATATATATATGAATAGTTTTTAAAACTATGAATCAAATAAGGTTTATTCGATAACTTTATTTTTATTAATGAATACTGTAATAACCCCAATTTTTGGAGATTTTTGAAACCCGGATGAATAGTAACTTTTGCTGACAATGCTGATTAAGAAAAATTATCAGACCATGATATATAGGAGTACTGTTATGGAAATTCTAAGATCGTATTAGTATTCCATAAAGAAAATAAGTGTATGTAAAAGCTGTCGGATTTTGAAAACGAGCACTTTTATTTTTCCCCGAAATTTCCACCAGACATTAAGGGATTTAAGGAATTAATATTAAGATGAAGGATTTTAAATTCAAGGATTATAAAGGAGAATTAATTTAGGTATTAAAAATACCAAGAAGATTTTATCAATAAAACCATTAAGGTATTTAACCAAACGATCAACGAGATTGAGTGATAACCGGACAAAGAAATGAATAACGACTCTTGTAAATACCTTTGCAAGTGGCAAGGCAAGTGGATGGTTGATCAAACAAGAAACCAAGTGATAGTTAGGAATGAATGACTAGTTAATTATATAGTTAACTAGGGATGATCTCATCTCACCACAAATCACCAACACATGGCAAATGGTGAGATCATCTTCCACTAACTCCTTTGTTTATTATTAACCTAGCAAAATATCAAGACAACCCATCATTATCCACCACATTATTCCACCAACACAAGAAAGCAAAAGCATTTCCTCCCCCATTTCCATTGCTCTCGGCCAAAACAGAACCAGCACACTAAAACTGCTGTATCTCCTCCATTTCTTACTCAAATATTGTGTTCTATAGCTCATTGGAAAGGTATAGAGATGGCCTACAACTCTTGTTCACAAGTCTCGTCCAAATAATCATGGTAAGACCCTCATTTTTACAGTTCTTTAAATAGGACTTTTAGAAACTTCAAAGCCTAACTTTGTGTTCTTGATTTCTTTGGAAAGATCAAGCTTGTAGGAGGCTCCCTAAGGCTTCCTAGCAACTTAACACCTCCCAAGGAAGGTATAAACTTCAAACCCTAGCCTTTACTTTATTTTTTAGTAAGTTTAATGGTTGGTTTTGTGAAATGAGAAGCATGGATTGTGATTATTAGTAGTTTGGTTTGATTTGGAAGTGTTTTGGTAATTGGAGCTTGATTATAGTTCATAGGTCTTGATTGTGGTTGTTTGAGTTGAAAACCTTGGAGATTATGGACTGATTTGGTATGGTTTAGGTGAATTTTTGTTGTATTGATGGTTATGAGTTGGTTGGTGGTTAATTGGAGTAGTTTAAACATTGGTAATCGCGTAAACATAGCCGTCGTAATGTTCGATTTACTTTAGACTGCTTTTGTTCATAACATTTGGACCCAAGAACTCCCTGCTAGATTATTACCATTTCCATGTTTAGATAGTTCATGTTACGAGCTTCGTTTTGATATGTAGTTCGTTTGATTCCGATGTACGGTTTAGGAGAAATGACCGTTTTAAGTAACGGCGTTTCACGAACGAAACTTTTCCCCTCGCCTTACTTTGAAACATAGGTTAAAGACCAAAAAGGGTTAATTAGTGTATGAAACAATTATGGTAAGAGTGTTAGGCAGTTGGTAAGACACTCGCGAAGGAATCTCCTTAAAACTTGTAATGGTTAAATTATAAAAAATGGTGGAGCCGAGGGTACTCGAGTGACTTAAGAGAATCAGTAAGCGCAAAGTGAGCGTTAGAGTCTAAGGTAGTTAGAGTATAGATTTATAAGTGACTTTGGTTTAATTCCAACTTACTTGTTGTTTATAGGTTACCAGACTCGTCCCGAGCCTTTTATCACCCCCAATCGCTCAGGCAAGTTTTCTACCCGTTATACTGTTGTTGTGATGTATATATGTATATGCATTATCTTGTGATAGATGCATGTTGGGTAATTAGCAAATTTTGCGATATATTGAAGCATGCTGATATGGTATATATATACATGCCTGTTTCGTATTCTTTCCATATATATCTGTTGGTTCAGTTGATAATACCTATGCTAGAGAATAGCGGTATTTTGCATATACCCTTAGTATAGGGACCCAAAGGTGAAAACATTTTCTAAAACCGAGAGTCGAGGATCCTGAGTAGATTTTATATATATATATATATATGGTTATATATATGGTTATAGTTTTCAAAACTATTAATCGAATAAGGTTTATTCGATAACTTTATTTTATTAATGAATATTATCTTGAATATTCATTCGAGGACTTATGACTCCTTTATATTATTTATTGAATATTACTTGGATATTCATTTGAGGATGTATGACTCCTTTATTTTATTTAATGAATATTATTTCGAATATTCATTCGAGGGCTTATGACTCAGCTTATTTATATATTGAATATTATTTCGAATATTCATTCGAGGGCTTATGACTCAGCTTATTTTATTTATTGAATATTATTTGAATATTCATTTGAGGATCTATGACTCCGATTATTTGCTGAGATATATTCTTTATTTTATTAAAGAATAAGGTGTCGATAATCAAACTCACTTTTGATTATTCAAATAAAGATAGTACTTTCGTATAAGTATATCTTTGGATATTTAATATTCATTTCAAGTATAAGTTTCAAAACTTCTACTTCAATTATTTCTATAAAGATTATTCTTTATGGAAATATTATTTAAATAATAATATTCAGATATTTTCTAATATATTGGGACTGATTTATTTTGTTAAATCAGCATCACTCCAAACATTCTTAAAAATGTTTTGCGAGTCTTCAAAATGATTTTTAAAAGTTAGAGCGGATCCCAAAACTCATTTTTATATTTAAGATCCTCCTTTCGAAGGGGATTTAAATACTCGCTCAAAACCTGAGGGATCCGGCTCTGTGGTGTGTTTTATATTCGCAACAAGGTTGTTGTTTTGTTAAATGAATCGATTACTTACCCAACACTCGGGAAGTAAAATTCTTGGAACAAGTTAATCCATTAACAGGCATCGCCTGGGAAATATCGGTGAGTTCTCCTTTCCAACTAGATACGACTTCTTGGTGGAGTCGTATCAACAAGTTTCTACTTGGGGAAAGGGGGAATGAGCTTTACGTTTCAGAGTCATGGATTTCATCTGAACTAGGAGTGGCGTAAGTGGTCGAGTGGCGCCGGCCCAGCCTTATTATATTGGCCCAAATGGCCTGGAAGTTCCGCTAAGGCGGTCCATTCCTTAGGAGTTCAGTGTTCGGTTGACAAGTAAATCCGACAGGTTCTCCTCTACATGTAGAAAATGGTGGGGTTGCACTACTACGACTGATCATCGTAAGTGGTCATCCTGGCGCGGCAAACTCCCGTAATGAGTTCATCATCCAATTAGATATTTCTGCAACACTACCCAGAGCACTTCGATAGAAAGGCTACGGTTGGGCGATTGTTGAGTGTTGGCAGGGTCAAGTTTTCAAAATGATGTTTGCATCAAATGAAGTATCTCGTAACTTCATTTTATTTTGATGATATTTTAAAGATTTAATCTATTCAAATCTGGTCTTGTAGTCTCATCTACGTGATGAACTTTTGAAACTAATTATAACTTGAACGGTGGTAGTTCAAGTAGTATTTGAAAAAGATATAAGTATATTGGAGTATCTTGTAAATTCATCTTTTAAACTTATATCTAGTAAATGATTATCTTATGCATGACAAAGATTTTCAGAAAAACGTTGAGACAAGGTTAGATATATGAGATCACCTTGCAACGATATTTTTATACAGTTATACACTGGAACTCTGTGTATATTATGCATGGAAGAGGACTTCCAAGATTTTGAAAAGTACATATATATATATACTGAATATTTTGCGACTTCATCGCATTAAGATATCAAACTTGGTTCATTTCTTTTGACCAAGACTTTCATGAGTACTATGAGAAGGCTCATATATTGTAAATTATTATACATATTATTTTGGTGGGCTTGCTGCTCACCCTTGCTTTCTTCTTTCATCACACAACATCAGATATACAAGATGAACAGGACCAAGCTCCCAATTCGCGAGCGGATAGGAAACGTTCTGCAGCTTCCTATAGGCATTGAAGTCGCTGTAGCTAAGGTCGGAACTACCAATAGACTAGGCTTCAACTTTTGATGTACCAGATTTATGTATACTTATGAATTATAATAATGGCAAAGAAAATGTAAATTTATTCAGAAAACCTTTTAAGGTGTATTGGCAGATAATTGTGGAATAAAATGACTTGTGATTATTTTTGGATGTTCATCTCTGAGACTATAACGTGTGGTGTGTGTGTTTATTGTGGGGTCACAGTACAGAGTAGTTGATTAATTATTAAGATTGGGTGTTATTAAGGGAAATGGAACTCGTGACAACCCGGATCCCCGACCCCGGATTTGGGGGTGTTACAGAAGTGGTATCAGAGCTAAGCGTTATAAACCTCAGAGATGATGTGACGTTAAGATAATAACTAAGATAATAAGAACTCTTGCCAAGTTCATAGTCGGGCTACCTAACGTAGTACTGACAGTTAAAACCCTTATGGGAACCCTTATAAATATCGTGATAGAAGAGTAGTTCGTTATCGTATATGGTAGCGGGACTCCGAACCCTGAGGTTGAGGAGCAACAACGCGATGATGTTTTATTACTAATTGGAGATCGGATTGTGGATCCGATAGAGCGTCCTAACGCAGGACCGGATGATGTACATATTGAGGATGTAGCGGTTGAGGATGTTGTCCTAGAAGGGATTGTTGCTGAGGAGGATTCCGTGGAGGATCCTGACAAGAATGAATAAAGGACCACTGAGGAATTGATGACCATGGTTAGGGAAACTACCAGAGGTAGGATTGGCCGGTCACTACCGGAGGTTCGTTCAAGTTTGTAAAGATAGTAGCCCCTTTAACGCGGCTTACTCGTAAGACTGAGAAGTTCGAATGGACAGAGAAATGCGAGAACAACTTTTAAGAACCGAAGCAAAGGTTGGTGACGTTCCCTATGTTGGCGTTGCCGGATGGAAAATGAGATTTTGTGATGTGTAGTGACGCTTCGCATAAGGAATTAGGGTGCTTCATATACAGCACAGCAAGGTAAGCGCGTACGCGTCAAGATAATTAAGGGAATATAAAATTCGATATCCCCACCCATGAGCTTGGGCTCGTGGCAATAGTTTTTCCCTAAAGATTGGAGGCACTACTTGTATGGAGAGAAGTGCAAGATTTACACAAACCATAGGAGCTCTAGTACATTTTTACGTAGAAAGAGCTCAACATACGCCAGAGGAGGCGGTTAGAGCTAATCAAGAATTATGATTGGGAGATTCTTTATCATTCGGGGAAAGCCAATGTGGTGGCTGATGCCCTTAGTAAAAAGGAGAGACCCAAGATGATAATGTCTTTGGGATAGTTTATAAGAGATTTTGAGAAAATGGAAATAGAAGTGAAGGTAACCGGAGCCGGTACCGAAAAGCCGTTTGAGATTGCAATACAGACTGAATTTTTGGAAAAGAACATATTGTGCCAGAAAAAGTGATGAATGAAGGCAGAGAGTCAATGAGTGGAGAAGAGATCCACACCGAGAAAGATGATAAGGGGATAGTGAGGTGTTCCTACAGAAATTGGGTTCCAAAAGTTCAAGAGCTTAAGGATGAGAACTTAGATGAGAGCCATAGTTTGAGGAATAAGATTTAGGGCAAACCCTGAATGTGATAGTCAGGGAGGTTGCCATCAAGAAAGAAAGAACCCATAACATAATAGAGTGGAAATCAAGGTTTTTAATGTATAAGATAACCCCGATTATGGGAGAAGGTTGAAACATTTCATACTAAGGAAACAGAAAGTCGAGTAAGGAAAGGAGACCCGAGATGGTACTCCTATACGACAATTTATGGACCAGTCTAGACAGAACTTAGACTATTATCCCCAACCACCACCCTGAGGAAACAATGCGGTGAGAAATTCTTTCAGGACCTTTAAGTCGCTAAGCTCTCAGAGTTCCAAGGAACAAGCTGACCCAGTCGAGGCAAGAGCCTGGCTAAAGGAAATACAGGAATCATTTGAGATTCTAAATAATTGACGAATCACAAAAGACTATTTTTGTCACTTACCCTCCTAAGAGAGAGGCCACCCGCTGGTGAAAGGCCAAGGAAGGCACGGAGCAAGAGATTATAATAAACTGATTTAAGTTCAGATAATTATTTTCGGGAAAGTACTTCCCAAGGTTATAGAGGTAGTGTAAAAGCTTTGGAGCTAGAACAAAAGCGGATGAGTATGATGAATTATGAATCTAAGTTGTAAAAGTTATCAAGATTCGTTCTGAGGACACGAATCCAGAATGACGGGATATTTGAAATCAATGCTTATGTTGTGTTGGTTCATGAAATAATGATAAGAGAAAGGAAAATAAAAAGAAACTGAAGTGGAAAGGAATATAAAGGCAATAGAGTTTGAGGAATGATAAGGAAGTTGGGTATGAGGAAACCCTAAAGACTCATAGCAATAGAAATAGAAAAGTATGTAATCGTCAGGATGAGGGTTATTCACCATGAGTTAAATTGATGGTTGAAGGCATAAGAGATGAATATATTTTATCCCCTGTAAGTTGGGAGGATTTGAGGAAACCTTGAGATAGTTCGAAGGATAAATATTGAGACGCGGATAGACTGAGGAGACAAGGAAGTAAGAAATTAGGAAAATTGGATGAAGGAAGTGACCTTCAAGAATGTGAAGTGTAAGACCGGTGGCTTGATACCCAGGAAGGGAGACGCCAGGTATGAAAGATATCCCAACATTGAGATGACTGTTGAGATAAATAACAAAAGTAAATAAGGATTTATTAAGAAGAAGTTCACGTTGAACACGACCAATATCTTCCAGATCATCCATGTGATCATTACCAAATCAAGAAAGAAAAGCGGATAACCATTTTTATCTTTTGGAGGCCATGTGGATTGACCTTAACTTGAATAAGGATGCTATTGTGAAATTCGGTATAGACTATCGAGGTGAAAATGATTGAATAAGATACCCTTATCAGGGATATATGACTTTATTTATCCATGGAAGGATGCTTGTACCTTTTTAAAGGTGGAATTAAGGATAGAATATCGGTAACTTAAAACGAATCCTAGGGGAATGCATAAAGGTTGGCATTTCACCCTTAATAGGGATAGTATAAGTTTTGACAGTATGAATTGGAAAGGATTAAGGTAATAATAACCTTTAAGGATCAGTGGAGAAATTTTTCAGAAGTATATAGACAATGGTTCTAGTATTAGTAAATGGTATTTTGATATGCCCTGTATATAGGGAATACAGGTGGAACGATTGAAGGATAACCTTAGAGGTTTTACAAGGAGAAAGGAAATATTCGAAATTCTCAAGAATAAAAATGTTGATAAAGGAAATATGACATAATTATAATGATGCCAAGTGGGGCACGTGTTAAACCACGAGAAAGTATGGATCGAACCAGTAAAGGTCGAAATTGTTCAGGGCAATTAGGACCTAAGATAAAAGATGTTCTAAGTATGATTGAGAGTCAGTCGTGACAGTGATTAACCTCTAAAGATTGAGGCAATAACTTATAGAAAAATGGTGATATTTTTTTTATTTACTCATCAGATATTAAAGAAAAGCATTTTCACATAAGATGTGATTGAAATAAGGTAGAAAATTTATTTGGAGGTGGTTAAAATGACATTGACTGTAAGGAAATTTTACTATCAGGAAAGGCCAAAGAGGTGGCCGACACTTTAAAGGTAAGAGGATAATTATAGGCGCTTGTGCCAAAGGAATACAGTGATGATGGTTAAAGCTATGAAGGTTGTATTATGGTTTGGAAGATTGACATTCCTTCTGATGACTGTGCACCCAACCGTAATTGTAGTTGGTAAAGGTTTAATTCATGTAATCGCCATGAGCGGGCTATCTATCTCAGGAGATACTATCTTGAGAATGAGCCTGGACCATGTTTCAAAAAAAAGGGACTAAACAAACCTTTGAGTTAAGTCTTCTATTGAAGGCATATGATTAAGAATGGTATTAACCTGCTATCATTGTTTTCATTGAAACTCTTCTGCAATTTTATCTGCTTCACGTCATAAATGTACGTCAGGATCAGGAGTGTTCTTCATGAATCAAGAATGGTGATCATGTTACCTCCTTAGAAGAATTCGATATGATATGAATGGACTCCGTATGGTTAGCTATTAAAACTTCATAGAAAACGAATGACTACAGTAGGTCAACGGTGGGCCATAGTAATGCAGGAATGATTCTGAGAGTAATGAGCTGATTACTTACAATCGTGAGAGTTGTATTGGAATGGATGTTGAGAGTAAGTACCACTAATCGGGTCATGGTGGTGTATAAGTTATCATTGATAGACTAATTAAGTCGATTATCTACCTATGATATATTTATTCCTTCTTATCGATAAAGAGTAGTATTACTCATACGAAGAAGGTTGCGGTATAGAAATGGATTCTAGTAACGATGAGGTCTAGAATAAGATCCCAGATTCGATTTTCGATATCGAGGGAGTTTCAAAGGTGATTGTGTATAAGCTCGAGGAAGAGCATGGGTCCATAGAATGATGGACGGAATGGCGAAAATATTTAGGCATGTGAAATGCAATGCTATAATACTTGATGTTGATATAAATACATATATGTTTTGTTAACCTATGACAAACCTCTATAGTTCAGAGGTAGGTTCCAAGCCAGATATTTTGTGGCAGTATATTTTTTTCATATATACAATTCTCTTCAATTCGTTCTTTTCTCTTCTTTTCATTTCATGTAAGCTGAGAAGAACAACCCTTCCAGAAAGGGGAGGTATTGCCGAATGACTATCTATCTGTGTGATAGAAGCCTAGTAGGATACCGTCTATTGTTTAATTGCTTGTCAAGTACTAAAGGCTGGCCACCTTCTGTACTAACTATACGATATAACAAATGTTCATGATCATAGTGATCTCTCAATAAATTCTTTTACTTCTATATGAAGGATTAAGCTTTCGAAAATAGAAACAGCTGAAAAAGGAGTAATAAAGTTGTGGTAGTATTCGGAATGGAAACACATTCGTGATACTAAGGTTGGCATGGTTATTAAAAGGTTATAGAACGCTAACAAGCAAAAGTATAACCAGTATAATATTAGGAACGGAAGGTAGTAGCGATTACGAAGTGGAAAAGAATGGGTATTGAGAAGCAAAAGCTCTAATGTTAAAAGCTATAATGAGAGTCTGTGCAATAGACTTGAAAGAATTTGGAATGATCACTTAACACGGATTGAGTTTTCTTACGATAATATATCATATGTCAGTATTGAGATATCACCTTATGAGATACTTGAGGGAAGACAATGTCGATCTCCCTTATGTTAGGATGAAGTTGTAGAGCGCAAGATGCTCGGATCCGCAGTAGTCCAAAGGATCAAGGATATAATAGATTTTAATCAGAGGACGGCTGGTAGTAGCCCAAGATGGGAACACGAAGTATGTTGATTTGACACGAAAGGACAAGGAATAGGAAGTGGGGGACCTAGTGTTGTTATAGGTATTCCCCTGGAAAGGAAGGATGAGGTTCGGAAAGAAAGGGAAGCTAAGTCCACGAATTGTTGGACCCTTGGATATATTAAGACATATTGGGAAGATAGCATATGAGCTAGCCCTACCCCCGAATATGTAGCAAGTTCATAACGTGTTCCACGTATCAATGTTAAGAAAATGTAATTCGGATGCCAGATAAATAGGGGCATATGAGCGCATAAACATGCAACTAGACGTAACCTATATGGAGCAACCAGGAAGGGTTATAGATCGAAAAGGGACAAGTGCTTAGGAGAAGGGTTATCAAACTAGTCAGAGTTTGGTGGTAGAACCATAATATGGAAAATTGACTAGAGAGTTAGAAGGCACAATGCTAGAAAAGCATCCCCAACTGTTTTCTATCTGATTCCGGGACGGAATCCTTTTAAGGAGGGGAGACTGTAATAACCCCAATTTTTGGAGATTTTTGAAACCCGGATGAATAGTAACTTTTGCTGACAATGCTGATTAAGAAAAATTATCAGACCATGATATATAGGAGTACTGTTATGGAAATTCTAAGATCGTATTAGTATTCCATAAAGAAAATAAGTGTATGTAAAAGCTGTCGGATTTTGAAAACGAGCACTTTTATTTTTCCCCGAGATTTCCACCAGACATTAAGGGATTTAAGGAATTAATATTAAGATGAAGGATTTTAAATTCAAGGATTATAAAGGAGAATTAATTTAGGTATTAAAAATACCAAGAAGATTTTATCAATAAAACCATTAAGGTATTTAACCAAACGATCAACGAGATTGAGTGATAACCGGACAAAAAAATGAATAACGACTCTTGTAAATACCTTTGCAAGTGGCAAGGCAAGTGGATGGTTGATCAAACAAGAAACCAAGTGATAGTTAGGAAGGAATGACTAGTTAATTATATAGTTAACTAGGGATGATCTCATCTCACCACAAATCACCAACACATGGCAAATGGTGAGATCATCTTCCACTAACTCCTTTGTTTATTATTAACCTAGCAAAATATCAAGACAACCCATCATTATCCACCACATTATTCCACCAACACAAGAAAGCAAAAGCATTTCCTCCCCCATTTCCATTGCTCTCGGCCAAAACAGAACCAGCACACTAAAACTGCTGTATCTCCTTCATTTCTTACTCAAATATTGTGTTCTATAGCTCATTGGAAAGGTATAGAGATGGCCTACAACTCTTGTTCACAAGTCTCGTCCAAATAATCATGGTAAGACCCTCATTTTTACAGTTCTTTAAATAGGACTTTTAGAAACTTCAAAGCCTAACTTTGTGTTCTTGATTTCTTTGGAAAGATCAAGCTTGTAGGAGGCTCCCTAAGGCTTCCTAGCAACTTAACACCTCCCAAGGAAGGTATAAACTTCAAACCCTAGCCTTTACTTTATTTGTTAGTAAGTTTAATGGTTGGTTTTGTGAAATGAGAAGCATGGATTGTGATTATTAGTAGTTTGGTTTGATTTGGAAGTGTTTTGGTAATTGGAGCTTGATTATAGTTCATAGGTCTTGATTGTGGTTGTTTGAGTTGAAAACCTTGGATATTATGGACTGATGTGGTATGGTTTAGGTGAAGTTTTGTTGTATTGATGGTTATGAGTTGGTTGGTGGTTAATTGGAGTAGTTTAAACATTGGTAATCGCGTAAACATAGCCGTCGTAATGTTCGATTTACTTTAGACTGCTTTTGTTCATAACATTTGGACCCGAGAACTCCCTGCTAGATTATTACCATTGCCATGTTTAGATAGTTCATGTTACGAGCTTTGTTTTGATATGTAGTTCGTTTGATTCCGATGTACGGTTTAGGAGAAACGACCGTTTTAAGTAACGGCGTTTCACGAACGAAACTTTTCCCCTCGCCTTACTTTGAAACATAGGTTAAAGACCAAAAAGGGTTAATTAGTGTATGAAACAATTATGGTAAGAGTGTTAGGCAGTTGGTAAGACACTCGCGAAGGAATCGCCTTAAAACTTGTAATGGTTAAATTATAAAAAATGGTGGAGCCGAGGGTACTCGAGTGACTTAAGAGAATCAGTAAGCGCAAAGCGAGCGTTAGAGTCTAAGGTAGTTAGAGTATAGATTTATAAGTGACTTTGGTTTAATTCCAACTTACTTGTTGTTTATAGGTTACCAGACTCGTCCCGAGCCTTTTATCACCCCCAATCGCTCAGGCAAGTTTTCTACCCGTTATACTGTTGTTGTGATGTATATATGTATATGCATTATCTTGTGATAGATGCATGTTGGGTAATTAGCAAATTTTGCGATATATTGAAGCATGCTGATATGGTATATATATACATGCCTGTTTCGTATTCTTTCCATATATATCTGTTGGTTCAGTTGATAATACCTATGCTAGAGAATAGCGGTATTTTGCATATACCCTTAGTATAGGGACCCAAAGGTGAAAACATTTTCTAAAACCGGGAGTCGAGGATCCTGAGTAGATTTTATATATATATATATATGGTTATATATATGGTTATAGTTTTCAAAACTATTAATCGAATAAGGTTTATTCGATAACTTTATTTTATTAATGAATATTATCTTGAATATTCATTCGAGGACTTATGACTCCTTTATATTATTTATTGAATATTACTTGGATATTCATTTGAGGATGTATGACTCCTTTATTTTATTTAATGAATATTATTTCGAATATTCATTCGAGGGCTTATGACTCAGCTTATTTATATATTGAATATTATTTCGAATATTCATTCGAGGGCTTATGACTCAGCTTATTTTATTTATTGAATATTATTTGAATATTCATTTGAGGATCTATGACTCCGATTATTTGCTGAGATATATTCTTTATTTTATTAAAGAATAAGGTGTCGATAATCAAACTCACTTTTGATTATTCAAATAAAGATAGTACTTTCGTATAGGTATATCTTTGGATATTTAATATTCATTTCAAGTATAAGTTTCAAAACTTCTACTTCAATTATTTCTATAAAGATTATTCTTTATGGAAATATTATTTAAATAATAATATTCAGATATTTTCTAATATATTGGGACTGATTTATTTTGTTAAATCAGCATCACTCCAAATATTCTTAAAAATGTTTTGCGAGTCTTCAAAATGATTTTTAAAAGTTAGAGCGGATCCCAAAACTCATTTTTATATTTAAGATCCTCCTTTCGAAGGGGATTTAAATACTCGCTCAAAACCTGAGGGATCCGGCTCTGTGGTGTGTTTTATATTCGCAACAAGGTTGCTGTTTTGTTAAATGAATCGATTACTTACCCAACACTCGGGAAGTAAAATTCTTGGAACAAGTTAATCCATTAACAGGCATCGCCTGGGAAATATCGGTGAGTTCTCATTTCCAACTAGATACGACTTCTTGGTGGAGTCGTATCAACAAGTTTCTACTTGGGGAAAGGGGGAACGAGCTTTACGTTTCAGATTCATGGATTTCATCTGAACTAGGAGTGGCGTAAGTGGTCGAGTGGCGCCGGCCCAGCCTTATTATATTGGCCCAAATGGCTTGGAAGTTCCGCTAAGGCGGTCCATTCCTTAGGAGTTCAGTGTTCGGTTGACAAGTAAATCCGACAGGTTCTCCTCTACATGTAGAAAATGGTGGGGTTGCACTACTAGACTGATCATCGTAAGTGGTCATCCTGGCGCGGCAAACTCCCGTAATGAGTTCATCATCCAATTAGATATTTCTGCAACACTACCCAGAGCACTTCGATAGAAAGGCTACGGTTGGGCGATTGTTGAGTGTTGGCAGGGTCAAGTTTTCAAAATGATGTTTGCATCAAATGAAGTATCTCGTAACTTCATTTTATTTTGATGATATTTTAAAGATTTAATCTATTCAAATCTGGTCTTGTAGTCTCATCTACGTGATGAACTTTTGAAACTAATTATAACTTGAACGGTGGTAGTTCAAGTAGTATTTGAAAAAGATATAAGTATATTGGAGTATCTTGTAACTTCATCTTTTAAACTTATATCTAGTAAATGATTATCTTATGCATGACAAAGATTTTCAGAAAAACGTTGAGACAAGGTTAGATATATGAGATCACCTTGCAACGATATTTTTATACAGTTATACACTGGAACTCTGTGTATATTATGCATGGAAGAGGACTTCCAAGATTTTGAAAAGTACATATATATATATATATACTGAATATTTTACGACTTCATCGCATTAAGATATCAAACTTGGTTCATTTCTTTTGACCAAGACTTTCATGAGTACTATGAGAAGGCTCATATATTGTAAATTATTATACATATTATTTTGGTGGGCTTGCTGCTCACCCTTGCTTTCTTCTTTCATCACACAACATCAGATATACAAGATGAACAGGACCAAGCTCCCAATTCGCGAGCGGATAGGAAACGTTCTGCAGCTTCCTATAGGCATTGAAGTCGTTGTAGCTAAGGTGGGAACTACCAATAGACTAGGCTTCAACTTTTGATGTACCAGATTTATGTATACTTATGAATTATAATAATGGCAAAGAAAATGTAAATTTATTCAGAAAACCTTTTAAGGTGTATTGGCAGATAATTGTGGAATAAAATGACTTGTGATTATTTTTGGATGTTCATCTCTGAGACTATAACGTGTGGTGTGTGTGTTTATTGTGGGGTCACAGTACAGAGTAGTTGATTAATTATTAAGATTGGGTGTTATTAAGGGAAATGGAACTCGTGACAACCTGGATCCCCGACCCCGGATTTGGGGGTGTTACAAATACTATTATTTGAATATTCATTCGAGGACTTATGACTCCGCTTAACTTATTAATAAATATTATTTTAAATATTCATTCGAGGACTTACGACTCCGCTTAATTTATTAATGAATATTATTATTTGAATATTCATTCGAGGACTTATGACTCCGACTATTTACTAATTATTATTCTTTATTTTATTAAAGAATAATGTGTCGATGATCAAACTCACTTTTAATTATGCAAATAAAGATATTACTTTCGTATAAGTATATCTTTGGTTATTTAATATTCATTGCAAGTATAAGTTTCACAACTTCTACTTCAATTATTTTTATAAAGATTATTCTTTATGAGAATATTATTTAAATAATAATATTCAGATATTTTCTAATATATTGGGATTGATTTATTTTATTAAATCAGCATTAATCCAAACATTCTTAAAAATGTTTGTGAGTCTTCAAAATGATTTTAAAAGTTAGAGCGGATCCCAAAACTCATTTTTTTTATATATTTAAGATCTTCCTTTCAAAGGGGATTTAAATATTCGCTCAAAACCTGAGGGATCCGGCTCTGTGGTGTGTTTTATATTCGCAACAAGGTTGCTATTTTGATAAAAGAGTTTTCGATTACTTACCCAATACTCGGGAAGTAAAATTCTTGGAACAAGTTAATCCATTAACAGGCATCGCCTGGGAAATATCGGTGAATTTTCCTTTCCAACTAGATACGACTGCTTGGTGGAGCCGTATCAACAAGTTTCTATTTGGGGAAAGGGGGGACGAGCTTTACGTTTCAGAGTCATGGATTTCATCTGAACTAGGAGTGGCGTAAGTGGTCGAGTGGCGCCGGCCCAGCCTTATTATATTGGCCCAAATGGCCTGGAAGTTCCGCTAAGACGGTCCATTCAATAGGAGTCCAGTGTTCGGTTGACAAGTAAATCTGACAGGTTCTCCTCTACATGTAGAAAATGGTGGGGTTGTACTACTACGACTGATCATCGTAAGTGGTCTTCCTGGCACGGCAAACTCCCGTAATGTGTTCATCATCCAATTGGATATTTCTGTAACACTACCCAGAGCACTTCGATAGAAAGGCTACGGTTGGGCGATTGTTGAGTGTTGTGTTAGGTCCCAATATGTTTGTAGAAGGGCAAACAATACCGTTTAATTGAATAAAATGCGGAATAAAAAAGTGAAACAAAATTCAAGTTAAATAAAACTTTTATTAAACTTGAAAGGTGTTACAACTACGGTATCGGTTACAAGGGATTAATCTCAAATCAATTATTACAAATCTAGAATAAATTCGACATGAACTTTTTCTATTTTTGCAATTAAAAGATCAAATGCTAAATGCGATTTGAGATTAAGTACTAGGGATTTTAATCCGCTAGATTGATACACAAGAACAAGATAAATAATTCTAGTGGATTGGATTTAACTTTTCAATCTAGAATTTTGATCTTGAATAAAGCAGATGAAAAATAAAATGTTGAGCCTTTGTTTTCTGCTGAGTTCTTGACTTGTGTTTTCTGTTGAATTATTGCATGAATATCTTCTGCTATGTTTTTGTTGTTTAAGTAAACTGAACAATCCAGTTTACTCAGCAAGACTTTCGGCAAGACAATCAAATGAACTGGTATGACAATCCATTTGAACTGGTAGGACTTTCGGTGAGACTATCCTCTTGAACTAGCAAGACAATCCCAATAGCTAGCAAGACAATCAGAATGAACTAGCAAGACTTTCGGTATGACTATCAATTGTCATACCGATTGTCATAGTAGTTCAAATCACATTGTCTTACTGAATTATTAATAGATTTTAATCTAATAATAATTCTGAAAATCCTTAACATTAATTTTGAATTAATTAATCAATTAATCAATTAATTCAATTAATCAATAAATTAATCTTTGCAGATATAATTTATTTTCTTAGTTAAATTATTTGACTTAATTAATTAATAGAGAATTAATACTAATCTTGAGCAGCAACCATTCTTCTGAAAATCTTCTGAAAATTACTGTCAATTATGAATCAATTCCACCACTTCAATGTTGACACTCGATGTACTGTCTGGTTCATGAGTGACTAACTTCCGTGACGTTTCTTCAAGCCTTGACCTTGATACTCTTGATTTTCTTCAGATTAAATCCTTGTAATTAATTGATACCCTGACGAGATCTCTGTCACTTGATTAAATCCACAATCTTGATTTATATCACTGAGGCTTGATCAATTTCTTGAGCTTCTTCCATTGAATTAAGTCTTCAAGTCTGTAGATGAATAATGTTTCTTAACCCTTTGACAGATGTTACTTTGTGAGATCTCTCTGACGATAGATCCACTATTTACTTATTACATTCTTATTTGAGTTGAGTTATATCCTTGAATATACAAATAGGCTATGCCATATGCCTTTCAATCTCCCCCTATTTGCTTGTTAGACAATAACAACAAATACCTAGAGGATAACTCAACTAACAAATAAGAAAAAGATATAAACAGTAATGCAAAGTAAATAGCAGAAAAGTTCTGGATTATATTTAACATTTTCCAGATTCCAAAAGAAATTTACAAGTGAATACAAGATAGATGTTCCTCTAGCCTGAACATATAACTACATTAGACTATCTTGATTCATAAAGCTCTAATCATATTACATTGAGTTTTGAGCTAATTGACTTCAGTTGTCTTCTCTTCTGACTTCACCTTCTTCTAAATCTTGAAGCAACTCTTTGTCAAAGATATGATCCTTTTCTGAAGTGAAGCTTGCTGGTCTGACTGGTTAAACTCCAACTGACTTCAGCTTATTCTTGATCTGATTGTACCTTTTAATATTCTTTTCACAATAAGCTTGAATCAAATCAGCAGCTTGAGTCTTCAACATGGATGAGTATCCAGCAGTTCTTAAATGATGTTCCATCCAGACCAGATGCTTAGCTGAGTAGTCTTTAAGAGATTGTACATCTAGCTGACAGATTTGAAGACAAACAGACTTAAAGAATCTCACCTGATGAGGATTGTTGACCACTTGAGGACTAGCCCTACTGGCAAACTCTTTAAGCCTTTCTCGAAGAACTTCATTCAATTTTGAGCTTCTTTTTACCTTGTTGAGAAGAACCCAAATCTCTGACAAAGAACGATTCTCAAACAGATGAAGTGACACCTTGAAAGATCCTTCACTCTGACAATATACAAAAATGCTCATCTCATTTAGGGATCTATCAAAAACAGCTGTGATCCTTGAGACTTCAGTCTTGATAGCATTCATGTACATGTCATTGTTAGGATTTGAGATTTCCAGCTTGTCAAGAAGATGTAGAAACTGTCTATCATTGTTAGTGCTCAGCTGAGGCATATCAAGTACTCTCCTAGCTTCATCCCATTTTTCACCAATCTTCAGTCTGACATCTCTTCTCCTTTCTTGAGCCTTAATGTCATGAAGACGTTGCTTTTGAAGAGTTTCTGTTCTTTGTATGTCTTTCCTCATGTCAATGATCTGGGAGACCTTTTTGAGTTCAGCTTCTTTTCTTTTCATCTCTGACTGCTGCTGCTGAAACTCTTTCTCAAAGATAGGATCCACTGTAGCTTCCTCTTCCCATTCTCCAAAATCACTTTCCTCTTCAGCTTCAAATAAACCATCTTTATCTTCCAAGACTGGTTCAGTGGGAATGTCAAAAATATCAAAGTCATCCTGTTCTCCACTGTAATAGACATCATCAGCCTTTCCTTTGTCCCCAACAGAGGTATCTTTTTCTTTCCCCTTTTCACTACTCCCTTTCTTCTCCCCCTTAGTTGAGGGATCCTCTACTGACTTTCCCTTAGATCCTCCATGACCTCCATCACCTTCCGAGCCTGAGCCTCCACCAGACGGCCCTTCAAAGTAAGTCCTTTGTTCTTCATTGGGACAGTGAGAATTTTTGATCATGTAGTAAAGGTGCTTCATCCCTTCATTCAGATGTTCCATACCTGTCTCTATCTTCAGAAATCTAGAGAAATCCAGTGAATGATTCATTTCAACCAAATCTTCAAGAGAAGTCATCCTTGTATGTAGAGAGCAGAAGTCAGAAATGTCATCAGCTGATAAAGTTGGAGTTTCCTGAATGGAATTGAGCTTTGGTGTGACAGTGTTCTTGAGATCTGAGATATCATTCCTTATGAGTGCCAGCTGATTGTTGACAGAGGTGGAAGAAGAAGACCGTTCAACCACTTGTGCTTTGAATGCTTGAGCTTCAGCTTGACTTTTAGCAAGTTCTTCTTTTAGAGCAGCAATTTGAGCTAACAGGTTTACAGTATCAGTGTCTGTGTGTGCTCTCACCTGAATTTCACTCGTGTTTGGTTCACTCACCTCACGTGCTTGTGTTTCTCTCAATATAATTGCTCGTGAGGAGTCTTCCTGTTGCTGCTCTTCTGTACCTGCAGTTAAAATCACCCTAGCCTCTTCAAGAGAGGTCAGTGGTGGTGCAATGGGAATTCACGAGTCCCGATCCTCAGTCAAACCTATCATTTCATGTGAAATAGATGTCTGAATTGCTTCAGGGATAGATTGACCGAGTTGCCCTCCACTTTCTCCAGATAAATCTGCGAGTGGAGAATCCCGTGAGGGAGCCAGAGGTGTTTGATCTGGGAGGGGAGAAAATGACTCTATTAAGGGTGGCTGAGAGTCAGATTTTCCCTCAGAAGCATGTGACTGCTCTTCTGCCGTAACTATGGCAGGCACTGCAACAGACTCTATGTGCACTCCTCGCTCTGTGTCCTGAGTATCATCTGTGGGTATGTATGGTTCCATTGTGAGTAATGGAATTGTGCTTGACTCAGTACAAGATGTCATGGCCCTATGGCGAATTTCAATAGATTCATCCTGTTGAGAGAATGTCTCTAGTAACTGTTCATTGGCCATTTCAAAGTCCATATCCTGTTGGGAGGACAAAGATGGGCTTTCAGATGCCTCAGTATAAGTTCTTCTTTTCTTTGAAAGAGACAGAGCTGAGGGTTCACTCACATTTAACAATGCACTACTTCCTATTAACCTTCTGGGTAACATTTTAGACAGTGAGGGAGAGGTTGAGATAGAATGTGACTCTGTGTTTGGCTCTATGACCTGGGATTGAAGCTGTGGTTCTACAACTTCATGGTCAGCCCTATCAACCACTGGGGGTCTTTCAACAGAAGTAGGAATGGAGTGAGAGTGAGGAATTACTACCTGTAAAGGAAGAGCATCTGATGTTGGAGGAGCCTGGGTGGCTTGAACCACTGGAGGTTGAGGTTGCTGTTCATGACCGGGAAGATTGAAAATAGGTAAAGGAATATAAGTGGCCATGAAAGCAGATACAAGTACTGGAACTTGCATGAATTTAAAGGTTGTGTCTTGGCGGGTGTAAATCTTTTTGCTTACTGGAGGGGGTTCGGTTACTGCAGAGTTAGCAAAAAGGGCTTTGTGTTCAGGTGTGAGAAGATGATCTGCTATAAGCATGAGAAAACGAGCATAGTAACATGATACCCTACGATTTGTAGAATGATCACGTAAAGCAGTAGTGAGACGTCTCAAGAGAATGGGAAAAAGTAGTTTGCCAAAATTAATTCTTTGATTGAAAACAACCGCAAGACCAATATACTGCAGAGTGGAAGTGATGTTGTGAAAGTTGGATTTAGTGCAGTTGGCAAACACTTTAGAAAGTGTATCGAAGAAAATATCCCATTCAGACACCAAATTGGATTTTGAAAGTTTCGTTAAATTGATCACCCCCTGATAGTGAATAGCATGGAAAAAGTTTGTGATATCATTTTCAGAGGGTAAATTACAGAAATTGTCCAATGGAAAATTTAACGCCTGATTGATGACTGATTCATCAACTACATACTGTGTGTTTGCCACGGTGAATGAAAAAGATTTTGAATCATCGGCCACAGTAGAGGTTGTGCAAATCAGTCTAAGCAGATCGACATTTAAAATCACATTTGATTTAATAGCAGAGCTAACAATCGAATGGTCATTTAAAAATCTAATCCAAGGCTTAAATTTTTCCACATCACATTTTTCCGGATTAAAATAACCAACCTGATTATGCGCGACAATTTGGAAATTGAGAGCCATTTAAAATAATAATAAGACACACACTTTCAGAATTTTAAGAATAATATTAAGAAAATTCGAATTAATTAAATTAATTTAATAATTCGAATTAAATTAATTATAATCGAAAAATTTAGAAATGAATGTATCTCGTTAAAATTCCTAACTCACAAACACAGATTTGAAAAACCAAAAGACACAAAACAGAAATTGAAATTAAAATTAAAAAAAAAATACCCAAATTCAACACACACAAACTGATTTTGAAAGGAAAAAAAATTGATTCGAAAAAAAAATTTTGAAAAAAAATTTTGGCAGCACTCCTTTATGTATATACTTGTATGTATATATAACAGGAGTAAATTGCTGAGTAAGAACTCGAGCACAAGAGTAACAATGGAGATCTGTTGGTTCGAAGAGAGAGAGAGAGAGAGAGAGAGAGAAGAGAAACTGTTAAAATTTGAAAAACAAAATGAACTGAACTGATGAAAATAAAAAGAACAGACACAAAAACCATTAAGTAGTATAACTGGTATGACAATCCGGGATTGTCATACCGATTGTCTTGCCAGTATAAAACTATACTGAAAAACACTAAAATGACAATTATATACTGAAATGACTTTCAGCAAGACAATTTCAATTGTCTTGCCGATTGTCATTCTAGAAATAAAACGTTTACAAACAGAATTAATATGTATATATGTGTATATATATATAAGTACTGAAATGATTTTCAGCAAGACAATTTTAATTGTCTTGCCGATTGTCATTTCAGTAGAAAGACAATCAAATATGTACAGAAAATATGGAAAACTGAAATAAAGTCTTATATAAATAGTAGAAATTCAGAAAATATTTACAAAATTAAAATAATTAAAATATTTCAGAGATAATAATATTTTCAGTCCAAAAATAGATTTTTTTTGAATTTTAACAAATTAAATTCATAGAAAAATATTTTTAGACAAAATAAAATATTCTGAGACATTAAAATTAACAATTTGAGTAAATAAATAAGATAAGATAATAAAAATTCCATAGAAATAAGCAAGACATATGATAAAATGATAACATAAATTTGCAAATGAATTTTTCATTTATGAAAAATTCATTTATAAATTCATTCAAGAACAGATCTCAGATATTAACTAAATTAATCACTAAAACTATTCAACATGCCCAATTTACCAACTAATCTGGTAAATATGGATTCATCAAGTAGTTTAGTGAAAATATCTGCTATTTGTTCTTCTGTTGGAACAAAAAATAGTTCAACAGTACCACTCATGACGTGCTCTCTAATAAAATGATACCTGATGTCAATGTGCTTTGTCCTCGAGTGCTGCACAGGGTTGTTGGTGATGGCTATTGCACTTGTATTGTCACATAAAATAGGAATTTTGTTTAATACAGAGCCATAGTCTCGTAGCTGGTTCCTAATCCACAAGATCTGAGCACAGCAGCTTCCAGCAGCAATATATTCAGCCTCGGTCGTTGAGTTGGAAACTGTTTGTTATTTCTTGCTGTACCATGAGACTAGCCTGCTTCCTAGGAATTGACAACTCCCTGAGGTGCTTTTCCTATCAACAACACTTCCTGCGTAATCTGAATCTGTATATCCAACAAGGTTAAAACCAGATTCTTTAGGGTACCAAATACCTAGATTTGGTGTTCCCTTAAGATATCTTAAGATTCGTTTAACAGCAACGAGATGAATATCTCTAGGATCCGCTTGGAACCTTGCACATAAGCATGTAGCATACATAATATCTGGTCTACTTGCAGTAAGATAGAGTAACGAGCCAATCATACCTCTGTAGCTTGTGACATCTACCTTAATGGAGTTTTCACATGGTCCAAGCTTGACAGCTGTAGTTGATGGAGTCCTTGCTGATGCAGAATCCTCTAGATTGTACTTTTTGAGGAGTTCCTTGAGATACTTGGATTGACAAATAAATATTCCATCTAACCTTTGATTTACTTGTAATCCAAGAAAGAACTTCAGCTCTCCCATCATGCTCATTTCAAACTTGTTGCGCATTAACTTAGCAAATCTCTTACAGAGATTATCATTAGTAGACCCAAATATTATATAATCCACATAGACTTGGACTAATATAGTATCATTCTTATGTTTTTTAGAAAAGAGAGTTTTGTCTATGACACCTCTAATAAAGCTATTTTCAATAAGAAATTCAGAAAGAGTGTCATACCATTTTCTTGGAGACTGTTTGAGCCCATAGATAGCCTTGAAAAGAAAGAAGACAAAATCCAAATGATCTGGATCTTCAAAACCAGGAGGTTGCTCTACATATACCTCTTCATCCAACTTTCCATTCAGAAAGGCGCTCTTGACATCCATTTGATAAACTTTAAAGTTTAAGAATGCTGCGAATGCCAGAAATATCCTGATGGCCTCAAGTCTAGCCACTGGAGCATAAGTTTCATCATAATCAATGCCTTCAGCTTGAGAATACCCTTTTGCTACCAGTCTTGCCTTATTTCTTGTAACTATACCATTTTCATCTAGTTTATTCCTGAATACCCACCTAGTACCAACAGCTTTCTTGTGTGTAGGTCTAGGTACAAGTTTCCAGACTTGTTGACTTTCAAACTGATTGAGTTCATCTTGCATAGCAATCACCCAATCTGGATCAGTTAGTGCTTCTTCAATCTTCTTAGGTTTCATCTCAGAAAGAAATCCTGAGAACAGACACTCATTTTGAGTAGCACGTCTAGTTCTGACACCAACATCTGGATCACCAATAATCAACTCAAAAGGATGAGCTTTATTCCAGATAGTCTGTCTTGGTAGATTTGATCTTGATGATTCGCCTTGAAACTCATTTGGATGTTGTGTCCTACTAGATGATCCTTCAGCATCTCCCCCTGAGTTGTTGCCATGTTGACTTGAAGATTCTCCATCAGTAGCAGTGGTATCTCCATTGTTGCCAAAGTTTCCATCACTATTACCTTGAGTATCATCAAGATTAACAGGTTCTTCACCAGCAACAACCTCAGGTTCTTGACCATGTTCTGATTCTGAATCTGACATATCATCAAACTTCAGTTTCTCAGAAGGATCTTCAGTTTGGATACTAGGGAGTTTAGTGTCATCAAATGTAACATTGACACTTTCAGTTACTTTGTGTTGATCAATGATATACACTCTGTATGATCTTCTTCCATATCCAACAAAAATACCCTCATATGCCTTTGCCTCGAATTTACCACGACGCTCATCTCCATCCTTGAGCACGAAGCATCTAGCACCAAATACATGAAAGTATTTGATAGAAGGTTTCTGTTCATTCAAAATCTCATAAGGAGTTTTCATGAAGTCTTTGTTGATTAGAGTTCGATTCTGAGTATAACATGCAGTATTGACAGCTTCAGCCCAAAAGTACATTGGAAGACCTGATTCACTTAACATCGTTCTTGCAGCTTCAATCAATGTACGATTCTTCCTTTCTACCACTCCATTTTGCTGAGGGGTTCTAGGAGCTGAAAATTGTCTGGTAATCCCTTTGTCTGTACAGAATCCATTGAGAAGTGAATTCTTGAATTCTGTTCCATTATCTGACCTTATTGCTCTCACAGGGACGTTAGAATCTAACTCAATCATCTTGATATGATCAATCACAACTTGTGGTGTTTCATCCTTAGAGTGAAGAAATAAAACCCACGTATACTTGGAATAGTCATCAACTATCACAAGACAGTAACACTTCTTTGACATCGAAAGGACATTAACTGGTCCAAATAAATCCATGTGCAATAATTGCAGAACACCAGTTATGGAAGATGTGTCAGTGCCTCTGTGACTTGCTTTCTTTGACTTTCCTTTCTGGCAAGCCTCACATAGTCCTTCTGAAGAGAATTCCAGCTGAGGCAGACCTCTTACCAATTCTCTTTTTACAAGAGAATTCATTGTTTTGAAATTGAGATGAGAAAGTCTCTTGTGCCATAGCCAACTCTCATCTGACGATGCCTTTGCATAGAAGCAATTGACTTCAGGATTGCTCCCAGAGTTCATGTCAGCTACGAACAGATTTCCTTTCCGGATTCCCATTAAGGAGGGTTTTTCACTTTTCTTGTGCAAAATCTGACACTTCAGCTTGTCGAATAAAACATTGTAGCCGTTGTCACAGAACTGACTAATGCTAAGCAGATTGTGTTCAAGTCCTTGCACAACATACACATTTTCAATGATAACATTTCCAGCTAGCAAACAGCCATATCCCTCCGTTAAACCTTTGCTGTTATCTCCAAAGGTAACCACTGGGCCAGCTTTCTCAACCACATTTGATAGCAGGGCTCTATCTCCGGTCATATATCTTGACGATCCACTGTCAAGAATCCACACTACCGGTTGTACCTGTTTAATGCCCTGCAATACAAATGGATTAGACCTTCTTCGGAACCCAAGCTTGGCTGGGTCCGGCATACTTGTAAAATTGGCCTTTATCAGGCAAAACAACATTCTTAATTTTAATATTCTCAACATTCTCAATGACTGAACATTTGACCTTGTGAACAGCCTTGACAAATTTCTGTTTAGGCTTAGGCACAAATGTCTCCTTTCTAGCTTTAGGAGGACTAACAGTCTTAGACCTATCATGCTTTCTATTATTCACATGCTGACGAGGAGTAGTCTTATCATTAGAAACATGCTTACGATTGAAATAAGCAAACATCAGATTAAAAGCACAAGACATACAATCAGGAACACCACATGCTTTATGAGAGGGATTAACAATAGGCAACTTATGCATGGTAGACATGGCATTTGTGTTATCCAACTCATGTGTGTCTGAGTTAGTCTCAGTTGCTTTCACAACCTTGACTGGAACTTTTGACACACTTGACTTGGAGACAGCTTTCTCATTAGCATTATCTTCAGCACGGATTTCTTCTTGAATAATAAAAGAGGTCTCATCAAATGGTTCAGCAATTGATTCTTTATAGAGGGGTTCATCAACACCCTTAAGCACATGTGGTACTTCCCTGCCTTTAGCACAGACATGAGGAGGGGAGTTTATGCCTAATTTTCCAATAGCAGCATTGTAATCATAACCTATACCAGATGTTTGATTAACAGCTTGCTTATTGTAAAACTCTTTGGACTTCAAACAATAATTAAAGTAAGCTTTAACCTTAGCCTCAAGACCGGTGATCTTGTCTTTGAGAATAGTTTCAAGTTGTCTATAACAGTCAACTCTATTCTCTAGAAAAGATACTTGTTCTTTTAATTTATCTTGATTAATGTGCACAAGTCTTAATTCATTGACCTCTTTCTCAAGGTCTTTGATTTTTTGATTTAACAATTCATTATCACGACGAGCACAATCTAAGGAACCTCCTAGATGATAAACTAATTCAGCATCAGTAAATTTTACCTCTTTTCTTGACGATGAGGTGTTTGCATCACTAGCCATGAGAGCAAGATTCCCAACTTCTTCATCTTCACTGTCAGTATCATCCCAGCTTCTTCCCTTTGCCAGGTAAGCCCTTTCAGATTTACTCTTTTGATTAGAATCGTAAGAGTTCTTCCTTGCTTGTTTTGGCTTCCTGCATTCTGTGGCAAAGTGTCCCAACTCATTGCAGTTGAAGCATCGAATGGTGATTCGATCAACCATCCCTGTTTTATACCCACCACTGCTGGTGTTAGAGGATGAAGATCCACCTTTCTGGAATCTGTTGTAGTTGGACTTGTACTTGAACTTGGGATTCCTTTTGAATCTGACATTTGAGAATCTCTTGACAATCAGGGCCATTGACTCATCCTCCAATTGCTCCAGTTCTTCCAAGGAATAATAATCATCTCCTGATTGATTTGTAGTAGGAGGATCAAATTCTGCTACTATCACATTATCTTCAACCTTGGAAGACTGTACCATTCTTTCTGACTGTTGAGATTGTTGTTGATATTGTGGTTGTTGTTGTTGTTCATCAGCTACTAGAGCAGTAGACGTGCTGACCACTCTTCCTTTCCCGTAAACTTCCTTCTGCTGAATCTGCTCCAACTCATAAGTCTTTAACACACCATAGAGCCTTTCCAAAGAAATCTCACTCAGATCTCTTGCTTCTCTTATGGCAGTGATTCTATGTTCGAGATGAGTTGGCAGTGTTAAAAGGAACTTTTTGTTGACCTCCCTGATGGAATAGTATTTACCATTAATGTTCAGGTTGTTGATCAATGCATTGTACCTCTCAAACACTTCAGTGATTCCTTCTCCTGGATTGGATTTAAAGTATTCATACTCAGAGGTTAGGATTTCTAGCTTGTTCTCCCTAACTTCCTCTGTGCCTTCATTAATAATCTCAATAGTTTCCCAGATATGTTTGGAATCTTTACAATTCATCACATGTCTATTCATCAAGGGATTAAGGGAATCTACTAAAATTAATTGAAGGCTAGCATCCAGGGAGGCTTCTTTTATTTCAGCAGGAGAGAAATCCTCAGGATCTTTCACATAAGTTCTCGCTTTGGTGATCACCACATCATTTTCTATTACCTCTGGTTCAATAACCATAGGAATTTTTGGACCCTTCTTTAACACTTGCAAATATTTGGGATTAGCAACTTGTAAAAACAGTAGCATCTTCTTCTTCCACATAACATAATTTTCTTTATCGAAAAGTGGAATTTTAGCGGTTCCAACTTTTTATGTAGTCATTATGAATTTTTTGAGTGAATAAAAAATTCAAGAAGTGAAAGAAACACAAAAGTCTAGGATCTAGATTTGTACGTTAATCAGAAGGCTCTGATACCAATTATTAGGTCCCAATATGTTTGTAGAAGGGGGGGTTGAATGCAAACAATATCGTTTAATCGAATAAAATGCGGAATAAAAAAGTGAAACAAAATTCAAGTTAAATAAAACTTTTATTAAACTTGAAAGGTGTTACAACTACGGTATCGGTTACAAGGGATTAATCTCAAATCAATTATTACAAATCTAGAATAAATTCGACATGAACTTTTTCTATTTTTGCAATTAAAAGATCAAATGCTAAATGCGATTTGAGATTAAGTACTAGGGATTTTAATCCGCTAGATTGATACACAAGAACAAGATAAATAATTCTAGTGGATTGGATTTAACTTTTCAATCTAGAATTTTGATCTTGAATAAAGCAGATGAAAAATAAAATGTTGAGCCTTTGTTTTCTGCTGAGTTCTTGACTTGTGTTTTCTGTTGAATTATTGCATGAATATCTTCTGCTATGTTTTTGTTGTTTAAGTAAACAGAACAATCCAGTTTACTCAGCAAGACTTTCGGCAAGACAATCAAATGAACTGGTATGACAATCCATTTGAACTGGTAGGACTTTCGGTGAGACTATCCTCTTGAACTAGCAAGACAATCCCAATAGCTAGCAAGACAATCAGAATGAACTAGCAAGACTTTCGGTATGACTATCAATTGTCATACCGATTGTCATAGTAGTTCAAATCATATTGTCTTAATGAATTATTATTAGATTTTAATCTAATAATAATTCTGAAAATCCTTAACATTAATTCTGAATTAATTAATCAATTAATCAATTAATTCAATTAATCAATAAATTAATCTTTGCAGATATAATTTATTTTCTTAGTTAAATTATTTGACTTAATTAATTAATAGAGAATTAATACTAATCTTGAGCAGCAACCATTCTTCTGAAAATCTTCTAAAAATTACTGTCAATTATGAATCAATTCCACCACTTCAATGTTGACACTCGATGTACTGTCTGGTTCATGAGTGACTAACTTCCGTGACGTTTCTTCAAACCTTGACCTTGATACTCTTGATTTTCTTCAGATTAAATCCTTGTAATTAATTGATACCCTGACGAGATCTCTGTCACTTGATTAAATCCACAATCTTGATTTATATCACTGAGGCTTGATCAATTTCTTGAGCTTCTTCCAGTGAATTAAGTCTTCAAGTCTGTAGATGAATAATGTTTCTTAACCCTTTGACAGATGTTACTTTGTGAGATCTCTCTGACGATAGATCCACTATATACTTATTACATTCTTATTTGAGTTGAGTTATATCCTCGAATATACAAATAGGCTATGCCATATGCCTTTCATGTTGGCAGGGTCAAGTTTTCAAAATGATGTTTGCATCAAATGAAGTATCTCGTAACTTTATTTTATTTTGATGATATTTTAAAGATTGATTATATACAAGTTTTGTCTGGTAGCTTAATTTATGGGATGAACTATTTATACATTGAACGGTGGTAGTTCAAGTAGTATTTGGAAAAAATATAAGTATATTGGAGTATCTTGTAACTTCATCTTTTAAACTTATATCTAGTTCATGATTGTCTTATGAATGACAAAGGTTTCAGAAAAACATTGAGACAAGGTTAGATATATTAGATCACCTTGCAACGATATTTTTATACAGTTATAAACTGGACCTCTGTGTATATTATACATGTCAGAGGATTTCAAAGATTGTGAAAAGTATATATGTATATATATACTGAATATTTTGTGACTTGGTCGCGTTAAGATATCAGCTTGGTTCATTTCTTCTTGACCAAGACTTTCATGAGTACTATGAGAATGCTCATATATTGTTAATTATTATATATATTATTTCGGTGGGCTTGTTGCTCACCCTTGCTTTCTTCTTTCATCATACAACATCAGATAGACAAGATGAACATGACCAAGCTCCCAATTCGCGAGCGGATAGGAAATGTTCCGCAGTTTCCTATAGGCGTTGATGTCGCTGTAGCTGAGGTAGGAACTACCAATAGGCTAGGCTTTCAACTTTTGATGTACCAGATTTATGTATATTTATGAATTATAATAATGGCAAAGAAATGCAAATTTATTCAGAAACCCTTTTGAGGTGTAATGGCTTATAATTGTGGAATAAAATGACTTGTGTTATTTTTGGTAGTCATCTCTAGGACTATAATTTGTGGTGTATGTGTATATATTGTGGGGTCACAGTACGCAGCAGTTTGTTGATGGTTAAGATTAAGTATTATTAAGGGAAATGAAACTCGTGACGACCCGGTTCCCCGACCCCGGATCTGGGGGTATTACAGAAAAGGTACTGAAAATCAAGTAGCTGACCATCTCTCTAGATTGGAGAATCCCGATTCTACTTCACATGATACGACATTGATCAACGAATCTTTTTCGGATGAGCAGTTGTTCGCAGTTCAGAAGGAAGAGCCATGGTTCGCAGATATTATGAACTATCTTGTCAGTAATATAATGCCTCATAATATGAATGCAGCTCAAAAGAAGAAGTTTCTGCATGAGGTGAAGTGGTATATGTGGGATGAACCATATTTATTTAGACAAGGAGCTGACCAGATCATCAGGATATGTATTCCATTCTGTGAGACGGAGAGGATATTACGAGACTGCCATTCCACAGTTTATGGTGGACATTATGGTGGTGAAAAGACAACAGCTCATATTCTGCAAGCAGGTTTTTTCTGGCCTACTTTGTTTAAGGATGCACATCAGTTCATTTTAAGGTGTGATCGTTACCAAAGAGTGGGGAATCTTACGAGGAAGGATGAGATGTCGTTAAATGTGATGCTTGAAGTTGAGGTCTTTGATATTTGGTGAATCGATTTCATGGGACCATTTGTCTCGTCCTGCAATAATCAGTACATCTTGCCGGCAGTCGATTATATTTCAAAATGGGTAGAAGTCAAGGCTCTATCGACGAACGTTGCAAAGGTAGTGTTGAGTTTTCTCCATAAGCAGATATTCACAAGGTTTGGAACGCCATGAGTAATCATAAGAGATGAAGGGTCGCATTTCTGCAATCGTAAGTTCACTTCTATGATGCAGCGCTACAATATGAATCATCGTGTTGCTACTGCCTATCATCCGCAAACGAATGGTCAAGCTGAAGTGTCTAATAGAGAGATCAAGCGCATTCTAGAGAAAGTGGTTTGTCCATCAAGGAAGGATTGGTCTTTAAAGCTCGATGAAGCTGTTTGGGCTTATAGAACAGCATACAAGACTCCACTTGGGATGTCCCTATTTCAACTTGTTTATGGTAAGAGATGTCATTTACCTGTGGAGCTTGAGCATAAGGCTTATTGGACGTTGAAGAAGTTGAACCTTGATCTAGATGCAGCTGGGAAGAAGCGAATGTTTCAGTTAAATGAACTTGATGAATTTCGACTTCAAGCGTACGAGAACAACAAAATGTACAAGGAGAAAGTAAAAAGGTGGCACGACAGGAAGCTATCCCCTAAGTCATTCGTGTCGGGGCAACAAGTTCTTTTATTCAACTCTCGTCTCCGACTTTTTCCTGGAAAGTTGAAATCAAGGTGGTCTGGACCTTTTATTGTCAAAACTGTGTTTCCACATGGAGCGGTGGAGATTTTTGAGAATGATTCGGGCCAAGCATTCAAGGTTAATGGTCAGAGATTGAAGCATTACTATGGGGACACGACAAACCGGGAAGTGGTTAGTTCCGTTTTATTGTTAACTTGATCAATGTACTCTGCGTCAAGCTAATTATATAAAAGAAGCGCTTCTTGGGAGGCAACCCAAGATTTGTGACTATAGGAACCCTTAGAAGTTAGTAACCTATCCAAAACCAAAAAAAATCAGAAAAAATTGGGCAGGAAAAACATTTTTCCAGAGACCCCTTGGGCGCCCGCTCAGGATTGCTGGGCGGCTGCTCAGGAGGCTGGGCGCCCGCTCAGGAATGCTGGGCGGCCACTCAGGACCCGACTGTCAGATTTTTTTTTGCCTTATAAAAAATCCAAAAAATCAGAAAAACCCAAAAACAAAATACAAACCCACAACCCACGATTTCTTTTAAACAACCCACATTTTATCTCCCACAAATCCCACTCCTACTCTAATTTTAACCCTAATTCCTACCCTATATATACACACAACTCCTCCATATACACTCCCATATACTTTCAACTTTAAAACTCTCTCCTACACTCAAAACACAACTCTTAAATACTTTTTCTCAGTTTCAATGGCACCTAAGAGATCCCGAACTATTGATAGCAGTAGCACCATTCCTACTGCTGATTCTTCGAGGAGAACTGCTGCGAGACCTCGTTTGATGGATAGGGCTGCTGAGGAGGAGTAAACTAGGCTTCTGGCTAAGCCGATTTTGAAGGAGAGGGGATTTTTACCATCGGGGAGGGATGGTGAGTTGTTACCAATGATTGCGGAGAAAGGGTGGATTTCTTTTTGTGAGTCGCCGGAGGCGGTTCCAATGAGTGTGGTTCGTGAGTTTTATGCGAACGCCAAGGCTGAGAAGAATGGGTTTACTGTTGTTCGTGGGCTTACTATAGATTATCAGCCAGAGGCGATTCGCCGTGTTATTGGGCAGCGACAACGGAAGCCCACGGAGGAGAATTGGAATGAGAAGACCTTCGCGGAATTTGATTTGGATTTGATTTGTGCTACTCTCTGTCAGCCGGGCACGGTGTGGAAATTCAAGACGGGAACTAACGAGTATCGTTCTTTTCCGGCGATTGCGCTGAATAGGTATGCCCGTGCATGGAATGCCTTTATTTGTGCTAATATTTTGCCTACTTCGCATGCACATGAGGTTACAGTTGAGCGAGCAAGGTTGTTATGGGGGATCTTGAATAAGGAGTATTATGTAGACCTTGGTGAGTTCATCTACCAAGGGATTTTGAAGTTTTTGAGGGGGCGAAGCACATGAACATCCCTTATGCATCTACTGTCACGAAGCTGTGCAGAGCAGTGGGAGTTCATTGGCCTTCTCACGAGCAGCTGCAGATGCCGGCCGCTCCTATTGACTCAGCGACTCTGAATGCGATGCAGGAGTGGACGGGTGGAGATCTCGAGGAGCATGGTTTGGGATATCATATTCCAGGAGGACGTCCAACAGTTGGTGCTACCATGGCTAGGCCCAGTCAGGGTCGTGATGAGGCAGGCTCTTCTAGAACTCAAGAAGGTGCTGGGATGGCTGATGCCCAGTATAGGAGGCTGTCGAGGAGGATGGATGTGATGTATGAGTCGTAGAGTAGGTTCGCTCAGGAGCTCACCCTTGCACTTGGGACTGCTTTCAAAGGCCTTGGAGCTAACATCCAATGGCCCGTTTTTGGTGAGGACTCTACTTATCCGCCTCCTGATACTCCACCCTCTAAGGGTGATGATGATTTCTCCGAGTAGGTATACCCTGTGTTCCTTTCTACTACCTTCACTGAGGACAGTGAAGATATTAAGTTTGGGGGTGGTAGTTAAGGAATATTTTTGTGTGTGTGTCATGTAGTTGCATATTCATGATAGTTTAGTTCATATAATTGCATATTTTTGCCATATATAGTTTTTTTTTTATTTTATTTTATAGCTTTATTTATCATGTCATTTAGCTCATGCATATACTATGATCCCTTTTGCGTTGCTTTACCGATTGATTTGTGATATTGATGCAAGTGTAGTGATAGTGTTAGAGTGATGATTGAGTCTTGTAGGTTGACATGCATGTTAGAAACACTTATAATTTCACTAAGTCTTTGAGTATGCTTAAGGACTAGATGGTTGTCGTGGTTTGATGGTTTTTGTGGTTAATCTACTGATTATGTTTAGAATTTATGATAGGCTCTTAATGATAAAAGGCATGAAAAGAAAAAAATGGAGTAAAAATTGGAATTCATTGCTAATTGTGGCTAGGCGTCAAATGGCTAGTAGCCGGCTCGTATTTTTATGTGATTAGTCTAGGATTGAGCAAGATGGAGCGAAACGCACTTGCTCAGAAATTTGAAAAAAAAAGAGAAAAAAATAGAAGAAGAAAAAAAAGAGGAAAAAAATATAAAGAGTTAATGCATAATTGATCGCCAGTGGGCTCTTTGGTATTCGAGTTATTAAGTTCTTAGGGGACTTTGTGCCTAGTGACCTAAGGCTTTTATAGTCTGGGATCCACTAACCTAACGCTCGCTAAATGGATGCCATTGCATAAGTCTTTTGTGGACCTCACTCATTACAAGGTCAAATAAGCATTTATTGTTGTGTTGAATAAAAGCATGATTCCGTAATAAGCTCCAGTGATCTTGAAGTGTTATAATTTATTTTGTGCCTATAATTTATTCTTCGTATAATCATGTGATTGCCTTGAGGATAATCGAGATGATAATTGATCTAGTTTTGAAGCATATCTGTTAAGCATCCGCACACACCATGTTTCTAGTTGTATGTTAGTTTGCATGATTTGATTGATCTTTATTCGCTTAATTGTATTTGTTGAGATGTTTTGAGTTGGTTGGTTTAGCCATTGTGAGGGGGATCGCTGCATTTCATGTAGATTGCATTCATGCATGTTTTTATTTTGCTTTTGAGTATGTGACGCTTGAGGACAAGCATCGATTTAAGTTTGGGGGTGTGTTAAGTGGCATTTTATACCACTTAGAACGTCTTATAATGGCTTGAATTGATGTCTTGAAATCAGGTATTTTGTGTATTTGATGCGTTTTTCTAGTGTTTGTGCATTTCAGGGTATAACTTGCGTTTGTGGGGAGATTTCATTAGGAATAAGCCGAGGGGAGTGCTAGGCATTGGATGTGGGAAGTTAGGAGTAGAACGCAGCAGAAATTGGGAGCAGAATAAGGATTTTTCCAGTAACCTGCTGGGCGCCCGCTCAGGAAAGCTGGGCGGCCGCTCAGGATGCTGGGCGCCCACTCAGGATTGCTGGGCGGCCGCTCAGGGGCGAGAAATTTAATACTGATTTTTTATAATCCTTATTTTGTTGGACTTCTGAGACGGCTGGTTCTTGTGGGCTTCTATATAAGTAGTTTTCAGAGACATTTCACAGTGGGTGGTATCAAGCAAGGAGCAAGGAGAGAAGGTAAAAGACCGTTTTAGCACATAGCAACGAAGAAGAGGAAGCATACGTTTTATTGTGATTCTTTTATTCGTTGTATCAGTGGATGCTAGTTTTCTTTACTTTGAACCTTATTACTCTTGTGACGTACTCTGGTTTTAATAAGTATTTTTATTAGTTTATCTTGTATGTTATTATCATGTTTTCATATGAACCCATGGTGACGATGCATTCTATCATGGGCTAATCGTGATCATGGAGTCGTAACGGATTTACTATGGATTTCTTTAGCTAGTTGTTTAATACCTTAGTGTATGATGATTGTATGATATCTAACATAGGTTGCGCTTCTTCGTCTTATGTGCGTCGTGAACATATAAGATAGGCTGTTAATCTCTTGTGAAGCGATGGTGGATCTTGAGGTTTAGAACTTGCCATGCTAGCATAGGTTCATGTATGTGTATGCATGATTAATGGGTAACTCTAACCGTTTTACTTGCCCTATGTAATCATAAGGAATAACTTGAGTTTAAATCGTTATGTTGTCAAATTCTGTAGACATATAGGGTCTCAACATAATTGATGCATATTCAACTTCTATCTTAATTGTGGATGTTTGGTAGAATGGTATTAGTACAACGAAAGTTGACTTTTATCAGTTTTGTGTTGTTCGATTAATATCATCACCGTTTCATGCTAAGGGTAATAACGATAACTATTGAAGGAAGTAGTAATGAAGTTATGATCTCATGTGTGTTTAATATTATTAATTCAAGTGTCAATTAAGTGTTTAATTCTCGTACTTAATTGTAGTTAATAGTTAGTTAATCAATTCTAAGTGTTATTGTCTTGACATTGAGAAGTAATCATACATTGGTGAGTAAGTGTTAATTTAACATAATTAGTCTGAGTCTCTGTGGGAACGAACTAGAAATTATTCTATATCTATTTTTTTGCTAAATGAAATTATTCTATATTACTTGCGAACGCGTATACTTGCGTAAATTATTAGCGTGTGATTTGTTCCTAACAGTTATCAGTTATCACATGCATAAAACTCTTTTTGCCTGCAGCCCCTCCTGCCGTGGGAGCTTGCACCTCATCCGCTCGCGCTGCCCCCAAACCAGATCATGCATCCGGAAGTCCATTTGGTTCAGGTATGGTTTCCCTCTTAAAGCCATGAGCTTTTTATATTATCCATGAGATAATTTTCGTGAAAGTGATGAAATGAATGATGTGTTCCATTCGTGGAGTGTATCATTTTTTCATAGAAGGAAAAAGGACTATATGATTTCTTGTTGCGTCTATTGAAAACCTTATGATTTGGAAAAATATACTTAATCCATTTCAGATGTGTAACAAATTTACATACCCCTGCTTTGGGTTTTCGAAGAAGAACATCTTCACGCGAGCTCCGCAGAACTCACAAACTTGTGTCGGGTTTCCAATACTAAGTATTGTGTTGTTGATGGCTAGTTGGAAGAAAATTAGTATAGTCGTGCAGCAGAAGAGTCTACAAGGGGAAAATAGTACATGAGAAATAGGGAAAAGGGAAGAGGTCCGTACCAAATGCGGTTTTTTTTCTGGTTAATGTGCCTTCGACGCAATGCGGTTACTAGAAAAAAGGGCAAATATTGCAACAGAATACAAAATTCCATAAGGTGCGTGGTTTATTCAGAGTTATTTTTAATGCAAGTTACTGGTATTTAATCAATATTCTTATTGGTTCTCAGCAATTATACTGATTAAGTACTGACTAGATATTGTACTAAATTTTGTTCTATATTCTGGTGTGCCTCTCTTTTATGCACCTAACATTTTCACCTGCTCTTATAGTTTTGGTTCTCTAATTAGTTGTATTATTACGAATTAAATTAAATTTAAGATGTACGCTACAGGATGTAACTTGAACGAATTTAAAAAACTCAAGTTTCGTGTTCATTAATTAATTTATTAAACCATGATTATTGTAAACACTCTTCGTACTTCTGTAGAAACTATTACTTTGGTTGTAGCGCCTTCTAGGATCTGTGCTTTTTCATTTTCATGGGGACCTCCCGGTTGTAGGTCATACTACGCGTAAGTCATAAGTTTTTTAACTCTATCTACCGTAGTTTTAACATTGTTTAGATAGTTTGTCGGCTAGGTTATATATTTGCATACAGGGTAATCTGCGGAGATGATTGTGTTCAATTTTAGGGACCGGATATTATGGCTAATTGGAAGTAATATATGAGAGTACTACCCTGTTGCATGCCTTTTCTCAATGGAGTAATTTTAGGTTTTTTTGGTGTCTATTAGTTACACTCGTGAAGATGTTCTTCTTCAGAAACTATCTGAAGTGGTTTAAGTATATTTTGCCAAATCATGAGATTTTCAGTAGATGCGGCAATACATCATATAGTCTATTTTTTCTTCTATGAAAAAATGATACACTCCGCGAATGGAACAAAACATTCATTTCATCACTTTTATAAAGAATATGTCATGGCTAATATAAAAAGCTCACGCCTTTAAGAGGGAAACCATACATGAACCAAATGGACTTCCAGATGCATGATTCTGGTTGAGGGTAGCACGACCGGATGAGGTGCAAGCTCCCGCGGAAGGAGGAGCTATAGGCAAAGGGAGTTTTATGCATGTGATAACACCCAAACGTGAGGAGTCTCAAAACCAATCTTGGAGCACAGAGAAATACCTTTGGCCCTACGACGCCGGGTTTTGCATTGTTGAGCGGCCAACCGCCTAGATTCCGCCACTTCCTCTGTAACAATAACCCTAGGGCAACCTCGCTTTCTTGATACAGTGTCCATGACTTCCGAGCAGGGAACAAACCTGGGAGAGATGATGGTCCGAGTGTTGTTTAAGGGAGGGACAATGATAGGCAGAGGAGCTAAGGGAAGTGACATTCATAGGCTCACGGGAGGTAATAAGTCGGGGTGGCGAGGAGTTTTTTTTACTGGAAGGCATAAAGGTAAATTCAGATTTAATAAAATATTTCTTTAAAAACTTCATGTTGCAGTATTATAAAGTTAATAGATAATGTGTTATATGGCTTTAATAACTTTTGCCGGTAGTGAAAGTGTAGTGTAATTAGCGTTAGTTGATTGCTTGTTTTATCTTTATCAAAGAGTTTTATGTTTCACGCTTTTTAATTGCTTGATTTATGCATGTTTAATCAAAATTAAATATAATTGTTTGATTTAAAAAATTACATTCATGGGTTTTAACATGGATGGTCCTATAATTCAGATGTTGACCAAATAATGGTTTCAATTTTTACGCTAATTATGCTAATAGTTAAATGTCATTTATTGTAATTAATTTTCATGGAAAATGTGTTTTTTGATAATTTTTGATTTGATTTTGATTGCTTTTAATTGATTTCGTTACATATATAATTTTTTTACTAAAATTAAGCTAGTATATGTTGTGTCTAAAAGTCATTTATTTCTACCATGACTGCACATAAGAGGTGAGGTGAGTGAGGAGGGGAGGAAAATGATGGAATATTTTGACAGAATATCATTCTACCGGTGGCCTTTTCATGACATAAATTTTGGACTTTTAGAATTAATAATGTGCCATCTTGTTGGCTTGTTCATTATATTTTATTAGATTATTTTATATATTATCTTCTTCTTTTAGATCTAAATAAAATATTTCTTTAGTTAGATCTTATTTTATTTTTTTAATGAATTATTATATGTATATTTGTTTTCTGCTAATAAATTATTATCAGACGTAATTTTATTTTACTACTCTTAATATTTTTTGTTTATTTGTTCTTAATTTCAGGACAGATAGAAGAGTTCTTAGATGTTAACGCATAATTTTTTATAATCAGGGAATTGGGAGTACAAGACAACTTATCTACAAATTTACAAATTTTGATGAAACGAGGGATTTTAACTATTGGAAGACACTAAATTTTATTAGTTTTTATATAATGTAATATTTGTATGGCACTCTTTTTTCTCTCTTGAGTTTTTTATTATAGGATTTTACTCTTTTGAGATTTTAACGAGACCTTTTGTTGTGGGTTAACTTTTCGAACATTAAGATTTTATTATCTAAGTTTTCGGGGCCATCTTCGCAGTTAGATGATAAATTTTATAAATGAAAGATATGCTTTTACAATGATTATTGTATTTTGGATACAATTCATTAATGAAAATGTTGTTTATCATAAAAAAAATCACGTGATTCCTGAGTTTGATAATTAACCCATAAAATAAAATTAGAATCAAAAGATAATTGTTGATCTGTAAATATTGACCTCTTGCGAAAACAAAATAAAATATACTATTTTTCTGAAATAAAATAAAATTTTACTATTGATCCAGCTTTAAATAAAATTAAAATTCAACTAAATATAATTAGTTGAATTTGGTCAATATAATAGGTATCAGAATAAAACAAAATCAAAATTAAACTAAAAATAATTTGTTTGCTATTGATCCGTCTAAAACTTATATTTTAATTAAAAAATTATAATATTTCATAAATTTAAAAATAATAACATGCTAATAGTTTTTTAAGTTAATTTTTTAAACAACATCTAAAAATCTAAAAAATAAAATATATATGAGAAAAATGAGCCTGAGAACTCCCCTGAGATTTTATATATTTTTAATGGTAATTTTGTAAATACCAATTTTTTATTCTGAATTTATAAATTTATCCCGGTATATTTATATGAGAAAATGTTATAAACTCAGTATAGTATTAAGTAAGATCATTCTCAGGTACGCAATATATATAATATAATGATACTATAATCCAGTATCCATTATTTGCCAACCTGTCCCAGTTCAAACACAGCTGATTCATCATCCTTGCCCCCGATCCAATCACTCCCGTTACCATCAAATCAACGGCCAGGATCGCTCCAACGCCCCCAACGTATATAACCCCCCATCACAATTCACAATTACATCTCATCACATCCTAGAGCTTTCTTCGTCCACCAAATTTTACTCTCTCGCTCTACTTTAAGTCCTCAATTTTTCTAGAGAGAGAAAAACTCCACAATTGGGTAATTCTGTAATTTTATTTTTAGATCTATCATTATTTGCTTATATATGTTTGTAATGAATTAAAGTTTCAATCTTTATTTTGAAAAATCTTGATTTGATTGAGGGCTTTTAGTTCATTAAGTTGTGCACATTGTGTGTTTTAGCAATTGGATATTTTTTTTTAATTTGTAGTAATTGTGATTAAGTTGTGTTTTTAGATTGTTTGTTTAGCTTTGTGATATTGTTTGATGTTAAGAATTGTTAAAAATCTGATCTTGATTTGGTTTTCGATGATTTTAAGGTGGGATGCTGATTGTGTTTTGTTATGGTTTTAAATAAATACTCCAGGTTGTATTGGGTTGTTAGTTTGTGGAGAAGTTTTCGTGAATTTCGTAAATTGTGGGTGATTGTTGTTGCTTTAATTTTATTAAGTTGAGCGTTAGATCTCGTGTTATGTTTATTTGAGATCAGTCATGCTATTAAAATGTAGGTGTAGGCAGAGCACTATATCGTAGTTTTATTGATGAGTAAATGGTTTAAAGACCTCTGTTTTGTTAATTGATGGGAGAGCTCAGCTATGTGGTGATACCTGAATAGTAGTTGCGTTATTTCTTTAAGTGTGTACTTATTTAAGCAAAATAATCTGACCGAATGCTTTCTGTGTTTACGCAATCTCTTTGACATTGCTTTTCAGAAGTTTAATTTGTTAATTTTCCTTCTTCTTGATTGTAGTTGCACTCTGAGGTTCCAAGATGGTGGCTAACGGCTATACTGTTGACTTGAATAAACCCCTTGTTGCCCAGGTACACAACCGTTCTTTGCCCTTATATAGTTGGTCAGTAGAGATGTTCACCGTTACATTGCAATACTGCATTGTTAGTCATAGCTCCTTTTGGATATGCATATTCAAAGTTTCACATTTAATGCGTGAACAAGTAGAATCTACTAGTTACTCTGTCAATGACATTGGATGAAGACAAGCATAGCTGTATACAATTTCTAATGTTATTATGTCTTTGTGTATTAGCTGGTGCAATGATAGCCCCATTTTGTCAACCTGCTTTGACAGTTATATATTAGCACTTCTCTTTATAAGTTTATACCCAAATAACTAAGTCTGGCTTTCTTGGCCCGAGCTTTTCTTGGCTTCTTTGTCTATCTTTTATCATAACTATTGCACATTTGTGCTTATGGTTGTTCAAAATTCACAGGTTGGCCATCTTGGAGAATCTTATCAGGAATGGGTTCACAAGCCCATTGTTACAAAGGAAAGTCCTCGATTTTTCGAGAATGATGTAGTGGAGGTACTATGAACATATATTATTTTTTAAGCTAAAACTCTTCCCAGGTTAAATAACATGACTAGTTAGATGAGTATCTACACATACAAGTATTAGCTGCCAAATTTATTAGTGTTGTGCTGACTATGTGTAATTTATTGCGAGACTAACTTGTGCCTTCTATAAACAGTTTCTCACACTGAATGATTGGTGGGTTATCCCACTCATTTGGTTCCCAGTTGTATGTTGGTTCGAATTCAAGTCTTTCTGGATGGGCCATGACCTTCCCCAGATTGCCTTAATGGTTGTGAGCGGCATTTTAATATGGACATTAATGGAATACACATTGCATCGCTTCCTCTTTCACATAAAAACCAAGGGCTATTGGTTTGTCCCCACCCTCTCTCTCTCTCTCACACACACACACACTCTCTCTCTCTCTGTATATATATATATAATGTTTATATGTTGCTTTTTTCTCAAAAGAGAGATATTTAAGTTAAAAATGAAGTAGATACTTTCTAAATAAGCTTTGCATTAATATTGTTAACAATGCGTTCTAGGACGAATACCTTGCATTATCTTCTGCATGGTTGCCATCATAAGCATCCACAGGATGCCCTGCGACTTGTTTTTCCTCCTGCTGCAGCAGCTATTCTCTTGGTGCCGGTATGATCTGCTCCAGATTAGATTAAATGGCTTGAGACCCTTATACATGTTTTACTCTTCTGTATGTATAAATGCATGTGTGCACGTGTGTAAGGATTCATTTAACGATGGCTATCTTTATAGATTTTATTCATGTAATGATTTAGGCTGTCAAAAGTAACAGTCTGTTTTAAAAAATTGCAGTTTTATTTTAGTTCTGCTAATTTTTGGGTTTAGCTGTCGGGATGCATAAGTTGATTTTTCTCTACACTGGGTTGGAAAAGTTATTAATGTTATCAAAGGGATGTATAAAGCATAAGATGGATATTAATTATTATTATGTTCACGGGTCGGTCAAATAATATATCGTTGTCAATGTAACTATAATCTGATATCATTGTATAGTCAAATAAATGGTAAATTTTGTAAAGAAACCGTCTCACTGTCAGTCACTAACCCAATTCTGGAGGATAGAGAAAAATTAATATAGAGCAACAAAGAATGCTGGATTTAATATGTTAATAAGCATTTTTGTACTACTCAAATTGCGCCAATTAAAAATCTTCTCGAGACCTCATATTTACTGACTGACATGTTGCACTGTCTAATTTGCAGTTATATAATTTGGTGAAACTGGCAGCTACACCTTCTACTACCCCTGGTTTGGTTGGTGGTGTATTATTTGGGTATGTATGTTATGATATGACCCATTATTACCTGCACCATGGACAGCCAACAAGTAAAGTACCAAGATATCTCAAGGTATATAATTGCACACGAAGATGTGGTTTAATGTTGAAATTGTGGCTTTTTTAATCTTAATATCTTATACACATCTTTTGTATGAATGTAGAGTTGTGATCCTATCATAGTTTTTTAAGTCGTCCCTACTCCCTCCCCCAATGAAGCTTGATATACATGTGATTGATTGTATTTTCGGATCCTCTGACCACCTTCGATTAGTCCCTTCAATTACTTATAAATTGCTTAAACACTTGGGATATTTTCACTTTTGTTGTAGAGGCTACTACTATATTTAGGCAGATGTTGTCTAAAAGAATAAGCACTTAATTTTTTTTGGCAATTGACTTACAGTTTTGTTGCCTTGTGCAGAGATATCACTTAAACCACCACTTCCGTATTCAAACAATGGGATTCGGTATAACGTCCTCTTTTTGGGATAGAGTATTCGGAACACTACCAGAAACAAAATCAGCTGCTAAGAGTAGATAATGTAATGTAAGGTTGCAGTTTTAAGTAATACTGTGACCAAGTATTAGTACTCGTGCCATTCTTTTGTTCCTATTTTTTCTCTTCCCTCACTGTATTACCATTGTTTTCGGAAATTAGATTTGATATGTTTAAAAGTTGATATAGTGGTTGAATATGTATAAAGTGAATTTATGATGTTGGAACAATTGTCTACATCTTCGTTTGAGGATTGTCTATCTTGTTGATATTTTCATGATGTTGCTTTTAATTTCGAAAGAGCAATGTACATGTAAAATGTGAAATTAAGCTAGGTGCAGGGTAAATTTAAGTTAATCTGAAACCCGTACTAAATGTTTGTGATTACTAGTCTTCTTATGGATTCTACATTAGATGAGAAATATGTGGATCAGATGACATCTGCTGTAGTAGTAGGCCTTTGAAAATAAATGGTCTCTGAAAATGGGGGATATAACTAAATAGACTATAGGCATACTTTTTATTAAATCATTATATTATTATGCACAGTTGTAGTCTAGAATTTATTTTTATTTAGGATGCAATAGTCTGGAAAATAAAGAGACACTCTCTTATCAACATATTATTGTGTCTAGCCTTCTAAGACGTCCAGGCATGTCCTTCTATAAGAATTGTATAATCTTGTTTTATTACAATGTATGAACCATACCCCCTTCTTGTCTAATTAACAGTATTTTTTTATTTTAACCTAGTCGCAGACTTAAGAATCCAAAGTATACAAAAACAATTTTACCAAAAACATATTATTTAATTTTTTATGATAGACATATAATTTTACACAAAAGTCTTCTATTAACCTGATTTTGCATTTTGTGCGTAACTACAAGTCAAACAATTTGCTTACTGAATCAACTAAATATTTGCAAGCTTTTCTCTTATACTTGGATTCTCGCTTATTTCCGAAATTTTTAAAAAAATATTACAATTGCAACTTCCTTAAAAAAGAACAAACTTTAATAAAAAAACAATTGTTGTGAAATCAACTAAACATATGCACCCCCTTTTTAAAGAATAAACGTAATGAAGGATAGCTTTGAGTACGAATAACTCTAATTGAAACTATTAAAGATTTTATAGTGTATATATAAGGGTTTTTTTTTCAGCAAATAGTCAAGTTTTTCAAAATTTTTACAAAAAAATTATCACTTTTTAAAAATATTTACAAAAATACATTATACAACTTTGAAATCATTTTTCCAACCACGGTTGTAACTTAAATTTATAAAAATATTTGCAAATAAAAGTAACCATATTCGCAAAATAATTTGTAACCGAAAATACAGTATAAAATTAAATTGAAGTCGAAATATAATTTAAAACAGTTGCACAATTCAAATTAAATTACAATCTATTCTGCGGCATAATACTTTGGCATAGAGTAAAATTATATATTTACAAATCTTTTAAGAAGTCGGCAAAATCGCAAATAATTTTATAAAAAATATATTTTTTAATAAATTTCCTATTAAAAAGCAAGTAATAATATATTTTTTTCCGAAAATAATAAATTTCAACAATTTTACAAAAAGAATCGTGAATGGGCTTATATATATATTCTTAAAGTGTACTTCTTAATTTACCCATTTTTCAAATGGTAATAACACATATTAAGTATAAAATCACTAGATCCATGGATATATCCACAAAATTTACCCATGACCCATATTAAGTATAAAATCTATATATCCATGGATATATCCATATAAGTTTACCCATTTTTTTACCCATCAAAACACTAAACATGGAAATTTTTGGAATTTTAAAATTTAAACATCTTATTTAAGAAAAGATTTGCATGATTTTCTCACATCTGTTACAACACTAATTCAATGATAATTATTCGTTTCCTTATTCTTTATCATTCTTTGCAAGCATGACCTAATTTTTTCATTGCGTACTTCAGTTTGAACGAATTGTTGGTTAGTATATCTAAACTGTTCCTCCATTTTTATTAGTTAATTAGTGAGTCTCATCTTATGAATTTAGTTGATTTATATTTTTTCTACAGCCAATTCATTTGATGGGTTGGTTTCGTATGTAAGGTTTTGAGGATAATAGCTCAAGATTTTTGACCTAATTTTTTCATAAAATTCTTGATGAAGATTTGATGTGTATCATGTTCGTCATACAAGTTTACAAAATATGTTGTTCATCTGTTAAAACCAGGTTCATAATTTACTGAATATATCCGGATGGATTCTCGAGGAATAAGTACATCAGGTATTCATCTCCATTGTCAGTTTACTTATAATAACATCGTTTTGCAGATATCTGATTTGATCATGATTTTCTTATAGGTTCAAAACGACGTGTTCGTGGACGCAATGTTGAAAATTTGTTTAAAAATCCATCAGAACCAGAGAATCAAGGTAGTGTCCACTTTAATTCCATTTCTGATTCGTTTATTGAAAGTGATAATAATGTTCATGTATTAATTCAGTTGTCAAATGTCGTACGCGTGGGAAGAATATGGACAAGAATCTCACAAATTCAGCAAACATATATGATACACGTAAGCTTTCTCTAAAGAATTTCAGATTGGTTGATGTGTATATACGTTTGAAAGACCATGTTATGTAACATACCATGTATCTTCTTCGACCGAGCATATGAGTAATGATAATGTACATTGTTATACATATATTTGATGTTCTTATGTTAATAAAACATATCATTCTGTAAGAACTCCGTTATCAATTATTGATCAAAGCGTGACACCAGAACAGGGTATTGGTCTCATTGTTTATCCGCCTGATTGTTTTTATACATGGATTGATAAATATGTCCTGAAGTTTCTATTAACATTCAGGAATAAGACATCTTTCGAAAGGTGTGTTTCATAGCGGAGTTGCTGCAAATCCGGAAAGCAATAGAATGACATCATATTACATCAATGGTATCATTCTTCATCCATTCTGATTGTTATTATACAGATTTTGTATTGATGTCTTCAGTTTGCATATATGTGTCGTGTTGTTGTTAATAATAAAATAGGTCATTCAGTAACAACTCTGCAATCAATGATTGATCAAAGCGTGACACCAGAACAAGGTATTTGTATCATTGTTTATCCGTCTGATTCTTTTAATACGTGCATTTATAATTGTGACTTGAATTTTGTATTAACTCAGGAATAAGACAGTTTTCGAAAGGTGTTTTGCATAGCGGACTTGCAGCAAATCTGGAAAGCAATAGAATGACATCACATTACAATATTGGTATCATTCTTTATCCATTCTGATTGGTATTATACATTTTTTTCCAATTTTGTCTTCGATAATTTAATCTGTTATGTTGTTGTTAATATTTTAAGCCTAATATATTGTTAAGATCATCAATAGGTAAAATAAGGATGGATTTTACCCATTACTACTGATTAACAATTTCATGCAGGTACTGTTTCATCTCAGTTTACACGTTTAAAGCTGCAGCTGCAAAGTATTCTAAAGAGTCCTCTTTCAATATTCGATGAAAATATAAATCCTAATATTTCAGCAACCTCAAAACCAGGTTAATTTTAAAATAGTTTGATCAACATCTTATTCCAGCCTATTGGGAGATGTTGGTCATGTTTCATGTTGCCATTTATTTTCCATCTTCTATGTAGTGCGAAAAGTAAGAATTCGTTCAAAGAATTTGAACAAACAAGATCTCGGTGTTTTTCGTAACACCTTAGCAGATGGAGAAAGCAATAGAATGACACCAAAATATAATAATGATATCATTCTTACTCCATTCTGAGATGTATCATATCTTTTTATAATTGTGCCATTAATTTGCCTATATCTGTTGTGTTTCAGTTAATAATATATGCCATCTAATGAAAACTCCTCTATCAAGAACTGATGAACGTGTGTCGCCTAATATATCGTTAAGATCGTCAAGAGGTAAAATTTAGTTGGATTTATTTCAGGATTACTATTTTTAACATCTATTAGGCCAGAATTTATAGCGGAGACATGCTTCAGGTAGTATTTCATCTCAGAATTCACGGTTAACACAACAGACACAAAGTGTTCTGCAGACCCCTCTTGCAGAAAATCTTGAAAGCCACATAATTTGTTCAGAAGAACCTAATGGTATAATTCTTGATATATCTCATTTTTCTGATAAATCTGTTATTAAATTGCTTTTGAAATTTTGGATTTTGTGGGAATAGTTGTAGCAATGAACAATAGATCTATGATGCAGCCTGTTGTGGTAAAAAAATCACAATCGTGTCTGCCGAGTCCTTTATCAAGAATTGATCAAAACATATCTCCTAATATTCCATTAATTTCAAAATCAGGTTAATTTTCATTATTTTCATTAACTTCTTATTTCAGTATGTGTATGAGTGTTTATCAGCGCAGATGCTAAAATATGTTTTCCATCTTCTATGTCGTGCATAAAGTTAGGATTCGTCCAAAGAATTTCAACAAAGAAAATCTCGGTGTATTTCGTAGCACCTTACCAGATTTGAGAAAAATATCCGGACAATGTACTTCATCGCCTAATATTCAGTTTTCTTCTGCAACTAATCCACAGTCATCATGTAATTTTTTAAACAATAAAATGCAATTTCGGATGTATCAGTTAGTTACGAAATTATGTCAAATTCTAAAAGTTTCAGTATTCTGTAAAATATTTTTTCAGAAATGTATTCCTCTTCTCAGACTGGTGAACAAAGTACAAATCAATTTCTACACATAATATCGCCAAACGTTCCTGTCAAAGGTATCAAATTTTCCGGCTTATTCCTGAATTACAAAACTCTGACGGATTATCTAAACAATGTGTCATGTTTAATACTCTGCATCTACTAATATATATTATGCAGAACATAATAGTAAAAATGCAGAAATTCAGAATATTAATAGCAGTGGAAACAGTTCTCTCATATTCTCAATTCCCGAATCTTGTGTGACAACCGTTCACAAACAAAAAGGTGTCAAAAAGAAAATTGTTGCTAACAGTGAAGAAGAACAGAATCCTTCAAAAAAGTTTTGTGGAAAACTATCACCAGATCCTTCGTCGTTCAATACAATAAATGTAAAGAGTACATTTGAAAAAGGATAAAGTTCTAGGCAAAAAAATTTAATGAATGAGTTCAACGATGTTGATGAAAATGTTACAATTGATAGTGATACAACATGTGGAGGTATTAATTATTTGTTTTCAAATAATGTGTTTAATTCTGCAGGACATTAATAATTATTTTACTGTCTGAAGCATCACCTACTTTTGCTCAATGATGATTTTTAAAATTTTGTATTTTTTTCGATAGACATGGCAAGTGATATTGAGGATATTGATGAAGAAGATTTGAGCAATAATCAATTTATGTGGGACAGATACTTGGATCTTGGAGCCCCTGATAAAATCTGTTTGAAGTGTGATGCTATCATGTGGAATCACGAAAAAAACAATAAGAGTTCTCCTAATAAGCCACCAACATTTTCTCTTTGTTGTAAAAATGGTCAAGTCGTACTGGATAAGGAGAAACAGCCTCCTGAACCTCTGGCTACTCTCCTTACTGGTGGTGTTCATTTTAAGCATTTTAAACTTAACATAAGGTTTTACAATTGCATGTTTTTTATGAGCTCTACTGGAGGAAAGATTGACCATTCAATAAACAGAGGTGGTGCGCCATATTGCTTCAAGGTCCAAGGTGTTAATTACCACAATATAGGAAGTCTGGTCCCAACTGATGATAACACTCCAAAATTTTGTCAGCTTTATATCTATGACACAGAGGACGAAATCAACAACAGGATCAATGCAGTTAATGGTTGCATGGATGCTGTTAATGAAGAAATTGTACAATCTTTGTTGCATATGTTGGATGAGCATAACAGGTTGGTTAAAGGTTTTCGTATGGCTCACGAAAGGGTTAGGCAAAATGCAGTAGATGAGTTTAAATTGGTTCTGATGTCATCGAGTTTAGCAAGTGGCCGACCAAATCACATTGCTCCATCAAATGAGGTAGCAGGATTGATTGTTACTTCTCCTTATGAAAAAGGCTGTCGAGATACTGTCATTGATTCTAGAGTTGACGGATTACAGAGGATTTTTGAGACCGATCCACGTTTCATTCAACTTCAATATCCATTACTTTTCCCTCACGGAGATATTGGATATTACCGTGAGATCCCATTAAATAGACATGTGAAGCATTCTAAGAGAGACGTAGAAGTTACCGAATCTGAAGATCCTGGCGAAAAAGGTGCTAGAACGTATATTACAATGAGAGAGTTTTATAATTATAAACTAATGATACGTCTTTCAGAAGGTACAAATTTGCTATTTAACAGAAGTATAATTTCTCATTCAGCTGTTCAACTTTGTGATAATTATTTTATATTCGATGAATTTATACCTTTTACTGTAATAGGTTTGACACCACATCTTGGAGGTCGTTTATGGCAGCAATATGTTGTGGATGTTTTCACCGCAATTGAGCAGTACAGATTGGACTGGATTAGAGGCCATCAAACTACTATAAGATCTGATCTCTACCATAATATCAGAGATGCAATGTAAAAGGGAGATAGAAATCCATCCAATATTGGTAAAGCAATCATTCTTCCCGCTTCATTTACCATAAGTAAACACTATATGACTCAGTATTTTAAAGACTCATTAGCAATATGTTGAACTTTAGGACATCCTTCATTGTTCCTTACTATGACCACTAATACAAAATGGCCCGAAATTCAGCGCATGTTAAAACATATGCCTAGTGTTGATGTTGCTGATGCACCTGATGTTGTAGCCAGAGTCTTTAAAATAAAGGTTGATCAACTTATGGATATGATTAAAAAGAAAAATTGTTTTGGCAGATGTATATGAGGTATCATTTTAGCTAAGTTTTTTTATACTCAGTTTATTATTCCTAAATTGTTCTAACAAAATGCACTTTTAGTATATATTTTGCCTGGTACTAACCATTTTTCTACAATATTTCCATAGTGATGCATATAATTGAATTCCAGAAGCGTGGATTGCCTCACGCTCATATATTAATTTGGTTGCACCCCGACGATAGACCTAAAACAACTGAGCAAATTGATAAAATGGTATCAGCTGAAATTCCCGATCCAGAAATTGATCCAGTTGGATATAATTCCGTGAGCAATTATATGATCCACGGACCATGTGGTCCTGATTATACTAAATCTCCATGCATGGTCAAAGGCAACTGTATAAAGCATTTTCCTAAGCAGTATTTTCATTAACATCCTTAAATTATAAATACTTTACTTTGTTAATACCTCCGATTTTATTACCAGATTTTTTACAATTTTAAAAATGTTTTGATACAGGTATAATTCTCATACATTTTTTGATGAGTGTGGATTCCCCATATATAAAAGAAGGAGGACTGGAATTACCATTAACAAGAAGGGGGTCAATCTTGATAATCGCTTTGTTGTCCCATTCAATCGCGATCTTTTGGTGCATTTTCAATGTCACATGAATCTGGAGATTTGCAATAATTTAAGATCATTAAAGTACTTTTTCAAATACTGTCTAAAGGGTCATGACACGGCAACAATGTGTTTGAGGAAAACACGTACAGGTACTTCTGCAACAATCCCAAAAAAAGCACCAAAAGGTCTGATTGATGAGGTAAAACATTATTTGGATGGGAGATATGTTTGCGCGTCAGAAGCATCTTGGAGGATATTTGCTTTTGACATTCATTCCCGTTGGCCATCGGTAGAGAGGTTACTGATACATTTACCAGGCGAGAAGCATGTTTCGTTTAAGGCTGGAGATGTCTTGGAGAATTTTTGCGACAATGCAATATCAAAAAAAACCAAGTTAGAAGCATGGTTTGATGCAAATAAGACTTTACCAAATGCGAGGAATTATAGTTATTCTGAATTTATAAATAAATTTACTTGGCATCCTTGACCTGGTATCTGGAAAGAAAGGAAAAGAGGAGATGTTATTGGGAGACTCTCTGAAGTGCATTCATCAAGTGATGAACTATTATATCTCCGCATGTTGTTACTTAGGAAGAAAGGTTCCAGGTCTTTTGAAGATCTTAAAACTGTTAATGGACACATCCACGAAACATTCAAGAAAGCTTGCGCGGCCCTTGGTCTTCTACAAAATGATAACCAATGGCATGAAGCAATTGTCGAGAACTCCCATACATCATTGCCTCTACAGTTACGTGCAATGTTTGTCAATATTTTGGCATATAGTCCTATTTCAGATCCACTTAGACTTTGGGAAGCTAATTGGCAATGTATGTCAGACGATATTCTCATCATCAGGAGACATATGCTTAATGATCCTCATCTATACCTATCAGACGAAGATTTGAAGAATTATGCACTTGCAGGTTTATATCTCATTATCATATTACCTGAATAATTAACATAATTCTGTTTTAGATATTATATGTAGTATACTTTTAAACTAACATAACACTTCATATATATTTTTGCCCGCAGAAATTGAAAAATTGTTTAATGACATCGGGAAGAGTTTGAAGGACTACGCGACAATGCCATTTCCAAGTGGAGTTTATTTTAGCAATGCTGTTAACAGACTATACCAAGAAGAAACTTCATATGATAAAGAAGAACTGAAAATTTTGCATAAAAAGAATCATGGAATGCTCAACCCTGAACAGAAGAACGTTTACGATTCTATCATATAAAATGTTTATAATAAGGTAGGTGGTGTTTTCTTTGTATATGGAAGTGGAGGATGCGGCAAGACATTTATGTGGCAGACATTAAGTTGTCGACTTCGTTCAAAAGGAAAGATTGTGCTTCCTGTTGCCTCATATGGAATAGCAGCCGTATTGTGGCCTGGTGGTAGAACTGCACATTCAAGATTCTATATTCCTTTGAAACTTGATCAGGACAGTATAGCTGGAATCAGACATGGAACCGATATTGCAGAATTAATCCAACAAACTGATTTGATCATTTGGGATGAAGCACCAATGCAACATCGTCATGCCCTTGAATCTGTTGATCGTTCTTTGAGGGATATAATGTTTGCTATTGACAAAAGGAGAGCAAAGAAGCCATTTGGTGGTATCACAATAGTTTTTGGCGGAGATTATAGGCAGATTTTACCCGTGATTCCAAAGGCATCCAGAGCTGAAATAGTAGGTTCCACCCTCAATAAATCAAAGATTTGGGAATTTTGCCAAGTATTTTTACTTAAGCAAAATATGAGGCTTCATGCAGGAAATACAAAAATGGAGAATAAGGTTATAGCGGATTTCAGTAAATGGTATCTTTTAGTTGGCGATGGTAAAGTTGAGAACTTTAGTCCTGATGCAGACACTGGTGAAATGCTAATAAAGATTCCAGATCAATATGTTGTTCATACCACGCAAACTCCTATAGAAAGTCTTTTTGAAATAACTTACTCGGATTTTCTAAAAAACATGTCTTCACATTCTTATCTAAGATCAAGAGCTATCCTAACACCAACTAATGTTGTGGTGGACGACATCAATAACAACATTCTTGAGAAAATTCCTGGACCTCTACACACATATCTTAGTCAGGATTCAATTGACGATGCTAGTGATGAATATAATGATTTCTAATCAGCATTTCCAGTAGAGTACCTGAACTCATTAGATATGCCTTGCATTCCTAAACATGAGTTAAACATCAAGATTGGCGTCGTTGTCATGCTTATGAGAAATTTAAACCAAATTATGGGTTTTTGTAACGGCACGTGAATGATTGTGACATCCTGCAAGAAGAATAGTATTGAGTGTGAAATACTATGCGGATCCTATGTTGGGTCAAAACATTTGATCCCGAGGATAGAGATGATTACAACAGATACCAGTTGGCCTTTTGAGTTTAAAAGAATTCAGTTCCCACTCCAGATTTGTTACGCAAGGACAATTAATAAGAGCCAGGGCCAATCACTTGACACGGTTGGTCTATACCTTCCCGGAGCAGTGTTTTCTCATGGCCATGTCTACGTTGCCATCTCAAGAGTTAAAAGACCAGACGGTCTCCACATTCTCATCGACAGTGATGATGGTACCACCACAAATATTACATCAAATGTAGTCTATGAAGAAGTATTTTACAACCTACCGAGCATAAATGAGGAGAATGTATCATATTAGTTATTTGTATTGCACATTTACAATCCTGACTAAGTTACTCATCATTTTATTATAATTGGTAGTGCGAGAAAATTTTTTGTTATTAAATTAGAATTACATCAGGTCATATTGGTTATTCATGCTCATATGCGAAGTAAAAGGCAGATTCTCGAATAGTTTTTTATGCATATCAAATTCTCAATATAATTAGTTGTGATATGTTTTATATTGATAAGGAGACATTATGATAATCATAGAAGATTATGGGATAACAATAATATGTATCAAATAACTAACTCATATTTAAATATTTGTTTAATATCACGTTTATGTTACTAATTGATCTTCTATTTTAACACAATCTTTTTTCCATGCTAATATTAGTGTAAGCTGTTAAGGATCATCATACAACTCTAATAGATATCTATTGATTGAGATTTTCATGGACTAATTATCATCCTATCACCTTAACTATAAAGATAGTGTATATCTTTATTAAAAATACAGTCGATTGTCTTAAACTCTCCACACATTCAGATTATTTTTGCTATATATCCAACTCACAAACTAATTTCAGAGTTCATATGGCAGAACATCCAAGTATAATTACAATTCATTACCTATTTGTTGATATGAACGTTTAACATACTCCTTTTTTGACAACATCTATTAACTTTTTCATTACTCAGATATGCAGGACCATCATCATTTATCCAATCTGGATGGTAATCATACAGCTTGGACTTTGAAGGTCCGTGTGACAAGAATGTGGGTATCAACTAATCGACAAGGTGTCTTAGTCAGGCACAATCTTATTCTATTGGACTGTGAGGTTTGATCGAATAACTATATGACTTATACCACATCTATGATTGTGTTTTCCAGCCTCTATCCTAAGATTTTCTTTTTTGCAAAATAATCACATACTTGCAATTGTTCCACCAGCTCTTTGGAATTTATTTTACTTTATCATTCATCCTGGCAGATTGTTACGTATCAGAAATGTTCAGGTTCTTCCAGCTGCTGGATTTTTGAGGCCTGTACGTTCTGCAAATTACATCATGTTTCTTCCCATCACTGTGGTGGTGTTGGAACCTGAGGAAATTTTGAGTATACTGCGTCATAAATTTGATTTGGTTCATGTGACGCTCCTATATAATTCTCTTCATTGTTCTGCTCTCGACGAGCTTCCTATTTATTCCACTAGTATTGCGTATAAAATTTTAGAACAAATCGCTTACAATTTGTTATTTTTAACTTTAAGTTTATTGTTGTAGATGTTATTGGAATTGTTGAACTCCTGTAACCAGTACATTCTATTATGACAAGATTTGGTGAAAAGGAAGTGTTACGCTTCAGAATTTCAGATGGCGTGTAAGACTCTTCAATAATTTTTTGAAAATTATAAAAAAACTACGCCATCCTCCAATTTTCATATTTTACGTATTAACACTATTGAACATCCATAAGTGTTTGGCGTTTTATTATATTCAATTTAGGAGGGCCATCCAAGTGTATTTTAGCGGTTCTTTGCCAACAAATTTTGAATCATTGTACCCAGTTACTGAAATTGAACCCAAAATTGTGATTCTAGCATCTGTTAGAGTCTTTATGTATCGAGGTTAATGTCTTATTTTTATATTAAAAACCTTTAAAATTGTAAGCCTTCTCATAAGTTATAGAATTTCTTCTAGCTCTTAAATAATATATATTTTTCGCTCTTAAAAACTGAAAGAGCGCGGATCAGCAATATTCCGTCAATAAAGCTTTTTGTCAATCTTGATTATCATGATGTCTTTTATTTGAGGCATAGGTAACTAAATATAAATTATGTATTTTTGATTTTTACATCATTTTTTTCATATACGCTTATAATTTTTACATCTTTTGCAATATAGGTTGATGGACATTTGACAAATCCAAATTTGACGCTGCAAAACCATTCCCGTCAACGAAGCTTGAAGACACTTTATTTTTACTGCATTTCTATTAAATTGATGAGACATGTCGTTTTTCAATTGTTGGAATGCTAATAAACTTCTTGATTCAACCGCATTGTTGTATTTGTTTTTATTAAACTTATTTACCACGCTATGGATTATTTTATAATTTCTGTGAAAATCGTAATTCTCTCAGTATTTGTTTTTATTAAATGTTGGAACAATTTTGATCAAATTATCTCAACTCAACAGTTTAAATAAATACATTAATTTAATATGTATATTCTAAAGTTCTGAAAAAAGATGTTATATATAATTCCATTTTGAAAGAATCAAACAGATTATGTTATAAATATTCATATCATTTTCATATCTTATGCATATTTTTAAATGAATTAGAGAAACAGACAGAGTTATGAACAAAAATATACAAGTTAATAAAAAAAATGGAATCAATAACACTTTGATTGTGATGATTGGATTAATTTAATTGATTAACCTTAATTAATTAATTAACTCAAAATTTAAAATATAATATTCCGTTACATCTAAATTGTACTTATATATTCAAGAATTATATTGAATATATAGGAAGATAATTGATGATTAATGATATAATCATTCAGGAATATATTGTTGTCGGTATTTATCGTACATATTTTAAAAAAAAGTATCAATTAGCATCAACTTACCAGATTGAATAAGATAATTGATGAATAATTAGAGAATCAATCAGGACCATATTGTTGGCAATCTTTATCATACAGTTAAAATAGAGTATCAATTAGCATCAATTTACCAGTTTGAATAGTAATCATAACCTATCAAGTTGCATATATCATTTGCAAATGTATTTAAATTTCATGCCTTGAGATAAACATCAAACATACTCTGACACTAAAAATAAAACTTTAGGTTTCCTCTCAATTTGTTCTCTCTAAAAACATCATCGATTGGTACGAACTGATCTAATATGTTATCATTATTTCTTCATCGTGCATGCTATCAATTTTTGTTAATATTTTGTAGGTTTTAATTCCTCAATTGTTAATGCTTGACACTTTGTTTAATTGACTTGAACAAAAGCTTCAATGGAGTCTGCAGTATTCAATCTTATTGAAGACCTTGATCAATCGACTACCAATTGGAAGATTAAGGCTAGAGTAACTAGGATGTGGACCAGCGTTAGCTCTGAGAATGGATCAGTCAAAGGATATAATGTCATTCTGCTTGATGATGACGTAAGTCTTATGTTGTAAAATTTTATTATGGTATTACGTAAAATCCTACCTTCTTTTATATACCAAATGTAACATCCTCGTTTGTTTTAGAATAATCACGTCCATGCATTTGCTTATCCCAATATTTGGAATGGATTCAAAACTCCGGTGATTGAAGGAGGCGTTTATGTTTTTGACCAATTTTCTGTGAAAGATGTTGTCGGTAATCTGAAGCCCGTACAAGCTGATATCCGCATCAGATTTTCACAATATACTACGGTCACCGCTGTTGAAGACGATGGCATGATTCCTGCCTACAAATTCGAATTTCTAGATTTAGGTGATCTTTTTACTGAGGCCAACAAATATCAGCCACAACAACAGCCTGAATTTGCTATAGGTGACCTTAATATAATACTCTTTTTGTTCAGATTATTAGTTTTTTAAAATGTGTACCTTAATATTTCACTGCATTTTATCTTTCACTAAATTAAATATATTTCTCTGTTTAATTTAGATGTAATTGGAGTTATTGAGGATTTTGAACCTCTAACGAAACTTGACACAAAATTTGGCATGCGAGACATTGTCAAATTCAGGATTTGTGATTCCAGGTTTGTCGAATGTATTAATAGTTATCCTGTAATTATAATTATTTTCTGAGTCCGCCTCTAATGTGGAAGTTGTATATCCTCAAATATATGTTCATTTTTCAATATAGTAATCAGCATAAAGTAAGTGTTTGGAGAGATCTTGTTGTGTTGGCCAATAACATTTATACTAAGGAACTCCAGTCTCCAGTCATTGCAATAATAACGAGCACAAAAGTTACAACTTTCATGAGTAAGTTCTCTTTAACTACTTAGTATAAATGACCTCGGCATTATACAACAATTTCCTGAACTATATTGCTTTGATTTAGATACTGTGCAGATTGGTACTTTGCCATCTTCAAAATTGTACCTCAACCTAGATGATGAATCTGTGACTGATATGAGGATGAGGTACTACAATTAAGAATTATAATAATTACATAATTACAGCACGTTTGCATGTTTAATAACAGTTGATAGGAGGCTGAGTTAATAAACATCGATGTTTACCTTTGTAGGTTGAAGGAGGAAGGATATTTGTCAAAGAGAGAAAAATATCTTAAGGCGGCAAAATCTGAATTTGTTCAAACCTTTATGGAAAGAATGACATTAAAGGATCTCAATGAAAAGCTGACATATGATGACTTGAAGGTTTTATAATCTTTATAAAATTTGCACGACACAACCATATTGAATATGATTTATTTTTAAATCTGAACTTTTTTCACTTCAAACAGAAAAGGATATACACCACGTTCTCAGTTGTTAAGGTGGATGAGGATGTAGCATGGTAGTTTTACAGTTGTAACAAATGTCAACAAGAGGTTGAGCGGCTTGACAGGAGATTTCGATGTAATAATTGTCCTCGCATAATTCTGGTTGCCCCTAAAAGGTAGAACAAATTAGAGTTATATCAAAAATTTATTATGCTTTACTATGTATTAAAGTCAACTTTCAATACTTATCACAAAATTCCTTATAAATTCAGGTTTCGTATCATGGTCTTTGCCGAAGATGATACATTTTCATGTAATGTTATGCTCATGGACCGAGCTGCTAGAAGGATTGTTGGCACAAGTGCAATAAAAGCGTATAATGATTTTGAGAAGGTATAAATTTGTTGGATATATTTCAGATGTCATGTCTAATATGTTTCATGTTTAGTTTTCAGATCTTAACTAACAGGAAATATCAGTTCTTACTGGAATCAGGACTTACTGGAAGATAGGACTTAAGGATATCAGGACTTAGATTATCAGAAGATGGATATCATAACTTAAGTACTGGAGGACTAACAGTTAAGGAAAGAAGCTGATTTACAGGAAAGAAGATCGAGACTAATACAAAAAGAAGATATGCATGGAAAGATTTAGAGGACTAGAAGAATTATATAAGATATCTGATTGATATATTTTAGGAGACAGAATTATATTCCATATCAATTAGAAGTTATCTTGTAACTGTGTGTCTATATAAACACAGATACAGGTTTACTCTATAAGAGTTACGATCATCGAGAAGATCATACAATTGTAACCTAGCAACTCTCGTGATATTTGTTCATCACTGAGAGAGAACAGTTCCATTATAACAGAGTTTATTATATCGAATACATCTGTTTTCTGTTACTTGTGTTTTAAATCGATTTGATTGTATTCTACACTGTATTCAACCCCCTTCTACAGTGTTGTCTGACCTAACAAGTGGTATCAGAGCCTATCTGTTAACACACATACAGTAAAGATCCAAAATAATCATGTCTGAAGAAGCAGAAAATCCAACCAAGCCCGCCAAAACCGAAGAAACCTCAAAGACTCAAACCCATAGTCGATATGAGACTATCAGGGTTCCCATGCTGAGACCTTCTGAGTATCTCATATGGAAAGCGAAGATGGCTATGTTTCTGGAAGCTACAGATCCAGAATACCTTGACAGAATTTATGAAGGACCGCATAAGCCAACCAAGCTCTCTGTTGTAGTTGCAGATCAGCCAGCAAAGACCATACCAAAGGAGAAAAGTGAATACACAGCAGAAGATATCTCATCTATTGCCAATGATGCAAAGGTAAGGCATTTCCTGCATAGTGTCATTGATAATGTCATGTCAAATAGGGTAATTCAATGCAAGACTGCAAAGGAGATATGGGATGCTTTGGAGACAAGGTCTCAGGGAATTGATGCAATCAAGAAAAACAGGAAGACTATACTCACTCAAGAGTATGAGCACTTTAACTCAAAAAGTGATGAGTCATTAACTGACTTATATGACAGGTTTGTTAAACTCTTGAATGATCTGTCACTGGTGGACAAGGAATATGACATTAAAGATTCAAATCTAAAATTCCTTTTAGCTCTTCCTGAAAGTTGGGATTTGAAAGCTACTATTATAAGAGACAACTATGCTCTTGATGAAACTACTCTTGATAAAATTTATGGAATGCTCAAGACTTATGAATTTGAGATGGATCAAAGAAGCAAGAGACATGGGAGAAAGTCAAGGACAGTTTCTCTTAATGCTGAGGAGGAATCCCCCAAAGTGGATGTCTCAAAGAAAGGAAAAGGAAAGGCTCTCATCATAAATTCTGATTCAGAATCGTCAAGTTCTGATGACGATGATTCAGAAACTGAAAGTCTACCTGAAGTAGATGCTGATGAAGAGATGATGAAGATGTGTGCTCTTATGGTGAAGGGTATCACAAAGATATCCTACAGGAAATTCAGAAGGGCAAAGAAGTTTTCCAGAAAAGGTAGAAGTTCTGATAAGAACGGCTTCTGAAAATCTGAAGGCAAAGAAAGAAAGTCTGACAGAGGAGATTACTCAAATGCCAAATGCTACAACTGTGGTGAGAAAGGCCACATATCTTTTGACTGCAAGAAAGGAAAGAGTGACAAAGGCAAGGCTCTTGTCACAAAGAAGAAAAGCTGGACAGACACTTCAGATTCTGAAGATGAGGAGAACTATGCCTTGATGGCAAATGCTGATAGCAATTATGATGTTGCTGAGTTAAAGGTACCTCAAACAACTTATGCCTTTCATACTGATGATATTACTGAGTTGAGATTATATCTTAAAACCATGTTTATTAGTTATAGAGATCAAACTTTAACATGTGAGAGATTAACTTCTGAAAATCTTGCTTTTAAAAAGAGGAATGATTAATTAGAAAAAGAGTTAGTTATGTTCCATCAAATTCAGAAGGATAGAGATGATGCTTTCTATGTTAGAGATGAAGTGCTAAAAATGAATAAATCTCTAAAAACTGAGTTAGAAAAGGAGAGAGAGATTATCAGGACTTGGACTAACTCTGGAAGAGCAACTCAGGATATACAAAGTAGTGGAAACTGGAAAGAGGGCTTAGGTTATGGAGATGAGAAAAGTGAAAAAGGAACTGAACAAGTTAAGCCAATTATTGTTAAACAGACTACTAAGCCAAAGGTAAATCCTGTTAAATTTGTAGCTAAAACTGTAAAGTCTGATTCTGAAAAGATGAAAGATATTGAGACAGAAGTGATAGCAGAGTCAACTTCTGACAAATTAGAACAGGATAAACCAATTGAAGTTAATATAGGCTTAATGACAAAGAAGCAGCTTAAACATAAGCTGAAAGAGATTACCAGTATAAACAAGGTAAAGGTAGCTAGGAAAAATAGGAATGGAAAGGAAGGTGTAAATAAAAGCAACAATTATATGCATGTTCCTAATGCTCCTAGAAAGAAATGCTATAACTGTGAAAAATCTAAATATCTGGCTTCTTTTTGCAGGAAGAATAAGAATATAAACTCCTTACCTTCTAAGTCAGGAGTTAAGAGTCAGCCTGTTAGGTTTAAGCCACACAATCCTTGTTTTCATTGTGGTAGTATATGGCATTCCATTAATACTTGTAAGGAATATCATAGTTTGTACAATGATTATTATCAGATAAAAACTTCTTTGAAGAAAGTTACTTTAATTCCTTCTAGTGTAAAGTATGATGCAAAGTCTGATACTGTTAATACTGATAAGAAAAATGTTAGCATAAACTCTGATGTTAAATCTGCTGCAAATGTTAACAAACTTAAAAAGGCCAAAGGATCCAAGCAAGTCTGGGTCCTTAAAACTAACCATTAGTGGTCTTTGTGATTGCAGGGCAACAGGAAGAACATCCTAGTTATGGATAGTGGATGTTCAGGACATATGACTAGAAATAAAGCCCTGCTATCAAATTTTGTGGAGAGAGCTGGCCCAGGAGTTTCTTATGGAGATGGCAACATTAGAAAAACTCTGGGATATGGCAAGATCAATCTTGGGAATGTCATCATTGAATCAGTAGCTCTTGTCTCAGGACTTAAACACAATCTGTTGAGTATAAGTCAAATCTGTGACAGAGGTTATTGTGTGGATTTCTTTGAAGAACACTGTGAAGTATAAGTAATTCTAAAGGCAAAGTGGTTCTGAAAGGTTACAGGCATAGTAACATTTATGAAGCCAGACTTTCAACAAGTACTGATGGTTCTGCAATCTGTCTGTTGAGTAGAGCATCAATTGAAGAAAGCTGGAATTGGCACAAGAAACTCTCTCATTTAAATTTCAACAATATAAATGAACTTGTAAAGAAAGATCTTGTGAGAAGACTGCCAAAAACAGTATTTGCTGCTGATGGCCTTTGTGATTCATGTCAGAAGGCAAAACAAAGAAAATCTTATTTCAAGAGCAAAACTGAGTCATCAATTCTTGAGCCTTATCATCTACTGTATGTTGATCTATTTGGTCCAGTCAATGTCATGTTTATTGCAAAGAAGAAATATGCTATGGTTATAGTGGATGAGTTCACAAGATACACTTGGGTGTATTTCTTGCACAAGAAGACTGAAACAAAATCTACTCTAACTGATCATGTCAAACAGTTGGATAAATTGATCAAAGATTCTGTTAAAATCATAAGGAGTGATAATGGCACTGAGTTCAAGAATTCAATCATGGAAGAGTTCTGCAAAGATCATGGAATCAAACAGGAATTTTCTGCACCTGGAACTCCACAGTAAAATGGAGTTGTAGAAAAAAGAACAGGACTCTCATTGAAGCTGCACGAACAATGCTTGATGAAGCAAAGCTACCAACCTATTTTTGGGCTGAAGCTGTGCAGACTGCTTATTTTACACATAATGCTACACTCATAAACAAGCATGAAAAACACCATATGAGATGGTGAAGAAAAAGAAGCCAAATCTGAAATACTTTCATGTATTTGGTTGCAAGTATTTTGTTCTTAAGACTCATCCTGAACAACCGTCAAAATTTGATATAAAAGCTGATGAAGGAATTTTTGTTGGATATCCACTTTTCACAAAAGCCTTCAGAGTCTACAATTTAAGAACAAGGGTTGTCATGAAATCTATCAATGTCTCTTTTGATGATAAGAAGATTACTGGACTTGAAGATTTCAATGATCATGATCAGCTGAGATTTAAGAATGAAGATTTAAATTCTGATTCTGAAAATTCTGATGACTTATGTCCTGATCCTGTAAGTTCTGATGGATTAAGTTCTAATGTCATTGAATCTGTGGTAACAACTCCAAAGGAAAATGCACCTGTCCAGGGGGAGCAAGCTGAAGAACCTACCACATCTCAATACTCTCAAGAAGCATCAGAACCTGTCACTGGCTCTTCAAGTTCTGATTCGTCTAGTCCCGATGAGCCAAATTCTGATAATTCAAGAAGCTCTGATTCTTTAACTCCTGAAAAATCAAATTCAAATTATGATGTCTCAGAGAGCATAACAACAGGGGGAGCATCATAAAATGATGATGGAGACATCATAGATCATGGGGGAGGATCCAGTTCTATTATTCAACTTTCATCTGCAAGGAAGTGGACTAAAGCGCACACACCTGATTTAATCATTGGAGATCCTGAAGTAGGTGTTAGAACTAGAACTGCAACTTCAAATAAATGTTTCTATCATTCCTTTCTATCTCAGACTGAACCAAAGAAAGTGGAAGAAGCTCTTCAAGATGCTGATTGGGTGCAAGCAATGCAGGAAGAGTTAAATGAATTTGAAATAAATAAAGTCTGGACCCTAGTGCCAAGACCAAAGAACAAATCAGTTGTTGGTACAAAATGGGTATTCAGAAACAAAACTGACAATGATGGCATAATTACAAGTAATAAAGCAAGACTGGTTGCTCAAGGCTACTCTCAACAGGAGGGTATTGATTATGATGAAACATTTGCACCAGTTGCTCGATTAGAAGCCATAAGGATCTTTTTGGCTTATGCTGCTCACAAGAAGTTTAAAGTCTTTCAAATGGATGTGAAAAGTGCTTTTCTCAATGGAGAATTTGAAGAAGAGGTATATGTTGAACAACCTCCAGGCTTTGTAGATCCTAAATTTCCCGATCATGTCTACAGACTTGACAAAGCACTTTATGGCCTTAAGCAAGCTCCAAGAGCATGGTATGAGACTTTAGCTCAATTCCTTTTAGAAGTGGATTTCACAGAGGCACAATTGACAAGACTTTATTCTACTTCAACCATGGAAAGGACTTACTTTTGGTACAGATATATGTTGATGATATCATATTTGGTTCTACTAATTCCAAACTGTGTGAGAAGTTTGCAAAGCTAATGCAATCAAGATATCAAATGAGTATGATGGGAGTACTCAGCTATTTTCTGGGCCTTCAAGTTAAGCAAACTGAAGAAGGCACTTTTATTTGTCAATCCAAGTACACCAGAAATTTACTAAGAACTGCAACCAAGTTAGATAAGGATACTGGTAAATCAATAGATATTACTAACTACAGAGGTATGATTGGCTCCTTACTCTATTTAACTGCAAGTAGACCTGTTAGATATATTTGTGATGTCATGTCTAATAATGATTTGTGTTTAGTTTTCAGATCTTGACTAACTAGACAAATCAGGACTTAACTGGAAATCAGTACTTATACTGAAGTTAAAACTTAAGATATCAGAACTTAAGTTATCAGAACTTAAGATATCAGAAGATATTCATCAGAAGATAATATCAGGAATTAAGAAGACATTCAGATAAGGAAGGCGGTTGATTGAAAGGAAAGAAGATCAAGACTAAAACAAGAAATATGCATGGAGAAGAATTCTATGAAGAATAGAAGACTTGGAGGAAAAGATAACTAATTTATATATTTTAGGATGCAGACTTATATTCGATATTAATTAGAAGATTATCTTATAACTGTGTGTCTATATAAACACATCATAGGGTTTACACTAAAAGTGTTATCTTAATCGAGAATATTATTCATTGTAACCCTAGAAGCTCTCGTGATATTTGTTCATCACTGAGAGAGAATGCTTCCATTGCAATACTGTTTATTAATAAGATTATTCCGTGTTACATACTTGTGTTCTTGATTCGATTTGATTGTACTATACAATGTATTCAACCCCCTTCTACAGTGTGTGTGACCTAACAAGTGGTATCAGAGCCTATCTGTTAACACATATACAATAAAGATCCAAAACAATCATGTCTGAAGAAGAACAAACTCCAACCAAGCCCACCAAAACTGAAGAAACTCCAAAGACTCAAATCCATAGTCGATATGAGACTATTAGGGTTCCCATGCTGAGACCTTCTGAGTATCCCATATGGAAAGTGAGGATGGCTATGTTTCTAGAAGCTACAGATCCAGAATACCTTGACAGAATTAATGAAGGACCACATAAGCCAACCAAGCTCTCTGTTGTAGTTGCAGATCAGCCAGCAAAGGTCGTACCAAATGAGAAAAGTGAGTATACAGCTGAAGATATCTCATCTCTTGCCAAGGATGTAAAGGTAAGGCATTTGCTGTATAGTGCCATTGATAATGTCACGTCAAACAGGGTAATCAACTGCAAGACTCCAAAGGAGATATGGGATGCCTTGGAGACAAGATGCCAGGGAACTGATGCAATTAAAAAGAACAGGAGGATTATACTCACTCAAGAGTATGAGCACTTTGACTCAAAACCTGATGAGTCATTAACTGGTTTATATGACAGATTTGTCAAACTCTTGAACGATCTGTCACTGGTGGATAAGGAATATGATCTTGAAGATAATAATCTTAAATTCCTTTTAGCTCTTACTGAAAGTTGGGATTTGAAGGCAACTACTATAAGAGACAACTATGCTCTTGATGAAACTACTCTCGATGAAATTTATGGTATGCTCAAAACTCATGAACTTGGGATGGATCAAAGAAGCAAGAGGCATGGGAGAAAGTCAAGAACAGTTGCTCTTAAGGCTGAGGAGGAATCCCCCAAAGTGGTTGTCTCAAAGAAAGGCAAAGAAAAGGCTCTCATCACAAAGTCTGATACTGAGTCGTCAAGTTCTGATAATGATGAGGATTCAGAAACTGAAAGTCTATCTGAGATGGATGTTGATGAAGAGATGATGAGATTGTGTGCTCTTATGGTGAAGGGTATCACAAAGATAGCCTACAGGAAATTCAGAAGAGGAAAGAAGTTTTCCAGGAAAAGTGGAAGTTCTGATAAGAAGGGATTCAGAAAATTTAAAGGCAAAGCAGGAAAGTCTGACAGAGGAGATTACTCAAATGTTAAATTTTACAATTGTGGTGAGAAAGGCCACATATCTCCTGATTGCAAGAAAGGTAAAAGTGACAAAGGCAAGGCAAATGTCACAAAGAAGAAAAGCTGGACAGACACTTCAAATTCTGAAAATGAGGTGAACTATACCTTGATGGCAAATACTGATAGCAGTTCTGATGCTGCTGAGTTAAAGGTACCTCAAACAACTTATGCTTTTCATACTGATGATATTACTGAGTTGAGATCTTATCTTAAAACCATGTTCATTAGCTATAAAGATCAGACTTTAACATGTGATAGGTTAACTTCTGAAAATCTGGCTTTTAAGAAAAGGAATGACTATTTAGAAAATGAGTTAGTTATGTTCCATCAAACTCATAAGGATAAAGATGATGCTTTCTATGTTAGAGATGAAGTGTTAAAATTGAATCAATCTCTAAAAACTGAGTTAGAAAAGGAAAGAGAGATTATCAGGACCTGGACTAACTCTGGCAGAGCAACTCATGATATACTAAGTAGTGTAAACTGGAAAGAGGGCTTAGGTTATGGAGATGATAAAAGTGAAACAGGAACTGAACAAATTAAGCCAATTATTGTTAAACAGACTAATAAGCCAAAGGTAAATCCTGTTAAGTTTGTAGCTAAAACTGTAAAGTCTGATTCTGAAAAGATGAAAGTTAATGAGACAGAAGTTAAGGCAGAGTCAACTTCTGACAAATTAAAACAGGATAAACCAGCTGAAGTTAACATAGGCTTAATGACAAAGAAGCAGCTTAAGTATAAGCTGAAAGAGATTAAGAATGTAAACAAGGTAAAACCATCTAGGAAAAATAGGAATGGAAAGGAAGGTGTGAATAAAAGCAATAATTATATGCCTGTTCCTAATGCTCCTAGAAAGAAATGCTATAACTGTGGAAATTCTAACCATCTGGCTTCTTTTTGCAGGAAGAATAAGAATATAAACTCCTTACCTTCTAAGTCGGGAGTTAAGAGTCAGTCTGTTAGGTTTAAGCCACAAAATCCTTATTTTCATTGTGGTAGTTTATGGCATTCCATTTATACTTATAAGGAATATCATAGTTTGTACTATGATTATTATCAAATTAAACCTTCTTTGAAGAAAGTTGCTTTAATTCCTTCTAGTGTAAGTTCTGATGCAAAGTTTGATACTGTAAAAATGATAAGAAAACTGTTATCATAAACTCTGAAGTTAAATCCGCTGCAAATGCTAACAAACTTAATAAGGCCAAAGGATCCAAGAAAGTCTGGGTCCTTAAAACTAACCATTAGTGGTCTTTGTGATTGCAGGGTAACAGGAAAAATATCCTAGTTCTGGACAGTGGATGTTCAGGACATATGACTGGAAATAAAGCCCTGCTATCAGACTTTGTAGAGAAAGCCGGCCCAGGAGTTTCTTATGGAGATGGCAACATGGGAAAAACTCTGGGATATGGCAATATCAATCTTGGGAATGTCATCATTGAAAAAGTAGCTCTAGTCTCAAGACTTAAACACAACCGGTTGAGTGTTAGTCAAATCTGTGACAGAGGTTATCATGTGGATTTCTTTGAAGAACACTGTGAAGTTGTAAGCAAATCTACAGGTAAAGTTGTTCTGAAGGGATACAGGCATGGTAACATTTATGAAGCCAAGCTTTCAACAAGTTCTGATGGTTCTGCAATTTGTCTGTTGAGTAGAGCATCAATTGAAGAAAGATGGAATTGGCACAAAAGACTCTCTCATTTAAACTTCAACAGCATAAATGAGCTTGTAAAGAAAGATCTTGTGAGAGGATTTCCAAAATCAGTATTTGCTCCTGATGGCCTTTATGATTAATTCAAAAGGCAAAACAAAGAAAATCTTCTTTCAAGAGCAAAACTGAGTCATCGATTTTTGAGCCTTATCACCTACTGCATGTTGATCTATTTGGTCCAGTCAATGTCATATCTATTGCAAAGAAGAAATATGCTATGGTTATAGTGGATGAGTTCACAAGGTACACTTGGGTGTACTTCTTGCACACAAAAAGTGAAACTGCATCTATCTTGATTGATCATGTCAAGCAACTGGATAAATTGATTAAAGACTCTGTGAAAAATATAAGAAGTGATAATGGCACTGAGTTCAAGAATCTGATCATGGAAGAGTTCTGCAAAGACCAAGGAATAAAGCAAGAATTCTCTGCTCCTGGAACTCCACGGTAAAATGGAGTTATTGAAAGAAAGAATAGAACTCTCATTAAAGCTGCACGAACTATGTTTGATGAAGCAAAGTTACCAACCTACTTTTGGGCTGAAGCTGTGCAGACTGCTTGTTTTACTCAGAATGCAACACTAATCAACAAGCATGGAAAGACACCATATGAGATGGTGAAGAAAAAGAAGCCAAATCTGAAGTACTTTCATGTATTTGGATGCAAGTGTTTTGTTCTTAAGACTCATCCTGAACAGCTATCCAAATTTGATCTAAAAGTTGATGAAGGAATTTTTGTTGGATATCCACTTTCCACAAAAGCCTTCAGAGTCTACAATTTAAGAACAAGGGTTGTCATGTAGTCTATCAATGTCTCGTTTGATGATTAGAAGATTACTGGACTTGAGGATTTCAATGATTATGATCAGCTGAGATTTGAGAATGAAGTTTTAAATTCTGATTCTGTAAATTCTGATAGTCTAAATCCTGATACTGTAAACTCTGATGGGTTAAACTCTGATGTTATTGAAACTGTGGTGACTACGCCAAAGGAAAATGCACATGTGCAGGAGGAGTATATTGAAGATCCAACCACATCTTAAGAAGCTTCAGAACCTAGAACAGGCTCTTCAAGTTCTGATTTATTAACTTCTGATGGGCCAAGTTCTGATAATTCTTGAAACTCAAATTCTGATTCATCAAGTTCTGATGGGCCAAGTTCTGATAATTCTGGAAACTCAAATTCTGAAGGATCCAACTCAGAGAGCATAATTTCAGGGGGAGCATCAGAAGATGTTGATGGAGATGGCATGGATCATGGGGGAGCATCCAGTTCTAGAGATCAACTTCCATCTGCAAGGAAGTGGACTAAATCACACACACCTGATCTGATTATTGGAGATCCTGAAGCAGGTGTTAGAACTAGAACAGCAACATCAAATGGATGTCTCTATCATTCTTTTCTTCTCAGACTGAACCAAAGAAAGTGGAAGAAACTCTTCAAGATGCTGATTGGGTGCAAGCAATGCAGGAAGAGTTAAATGATTTGAAAGAAATAAAGTCTGGACCCTAGTGCCAAGACCAAAGAATATATCTGTTGTTGGTACAAAGTGGGTGTTCAGAAATAAAAATGATGGTGATGGCATAATTACATGGAATAAAGCAAGGCTGGTTGCAAAAGGATATTCTCAACATGAGGGAATTGATTATGATGAAACATTTGCACCAGTTGCTAGATTGGAAGCCATAAGGATATTTTTGGCTTATGTTGCTCACAAAAAGTTTACAGTCTTTCAAATGGATGTAAAAAGTGTTTTTCTTAATGGAGAATTAGAAGAAGAAGTATATGTTGAACAACCTCCAGGTTTTGTAGATTCAAAATTTCCTAATCATGTCTACAAACTTGATAAAACACTTTATGGCCTTAAGAAAGCTCCAAGAGCATGGTATGAGTCATCAGCTCAGTTTCTTCTGGAAAGTGGATTTAATAGAGGGACAATTGAAAAAACTTTATTCTAACTCAACCATGGAAAGGACTTTTTGGTACAGATATATGTTGATGATATCATTTTTGGTTCTACAAATGACACACTTTGTAAAAGGTTTGCCAAGCTAATGCAGTCAAGATATCAAATGAGTATGATGGGAGAACTTAGCTATTTTCTGGGCCTTCAAGTCAAGCAGAATGAAGAAGGAACTTTTATTTGTCAATCTAAGTACACCAGAAATTTGTTGAAGAAATTTGGAATGCAAGACTGTTCAAGTTCATCCACTCCTATGGCCACTGCAATAAAATTGGATAAGGATACTAGTACATCAGTAGATATTATTGATTACAGAGGTATGATTGGCTCATTACTCTATCTAACTGCGAGTAGACCTGATATCATGTATGCTACCTGTCTTTGTGCAAGATTTCAAGCAGATCCAAGAGAACCTCACTTAACAGCTGTGAAAAGAATTTTCAAGTACCTTAAGGGTACAGCTGATCTAGGATTGTGATAATTTAGGGAATCAAACTTTAAGCTAATAGGTTACTCAGATGCAGATTTTGCAGGGTGCAAAATTGACAGGAAAAGTGTGACGCCCTCCAAACCCAGGTCAGAAGTTTGGGGCTCACAACACACACACATAATATATAAACCTGTATATAAAATATTATATGCACTGACCCTTCTTTTCACAACCATGGATCACAACAGGTTCAAGTATGAAAACAAGCCACAACCTTAACTTTTATTACATCGTGCCAAATCCCAACTAGTTCAACTTACAATTGATAATGATATCATTTTCACCATCTTACATAACTCATTTACAATATAAATCTCCTGGTAGCTCGATCCAACTTAATTGGAAAACCTAGCTCGCACATTGGATAGGGAATCCTCGTTACCAATAATTTCCCATTTCAACTGTTGAAAACATAAAAAATTTTGCAAGAGTGAGCTTACTAGCTCAGCAAGGAATAATAGCAGCAATTGAGGTTAAACAATCACCAATTGAAATGATTCAGAAGAATCAAGTTTCTGAATAAGCAATGATTAGAATTGGATATTCACTTTTCATTTTAAAAACCAAGGTTAGGCTGCTGATCAGTCACGCACTAACCCCGAGCAAGGATCCCAGCTTTGCTCTATATACTGGATCCAAGGCACGCATTGGCCTATTATGACCACGAATCTGGTCTGACCACGAATCTGGTCCATATTTATAAAACCATCAAATTCTAAAACAATTCAATATGATAACCAATGTAAATCAATAAGCTGAATCATAAACAACATTTATTTTGAAGCATAGGGTGATTCATAACACCATGAAGGCATAACAGGGAATTCGAAAAGATTGGCTTTCAATCAAGGAGAGATTCAGAAAGTAGAAGACCAAGGGTTCAAGGGTTCCAAGAATTGGTCTTCTGTTAAACAAGGAATAAGGGTTGGTATGTTAAGAAACTCAATATCAGAATCAGTATGTGGTAGATATGTATTTGTGGAGTAGTATCGTATATGTTTGGATCGTGTTGGGAATTCAACAATCAATGGTTTATGAAGAACAAGGCTTATGGCTCAAGATCAAGGAGAATCAAGGTTCAAGGTTAAATAGTTTAAAGCACTTGCAATATAAAACAGGAATTATTTTGAATAATAGTGACATGTTATGAAACAGTTCGAAAATATTTGCAATATATCTTAAAGAAAGGTTCAGAAGTACTTGCTTTATCACCGAAGATTTCCACTTTACATGTACTCATCTAACAGTTTTACTCATCAACCACTTCTCTTCTCTTTCTATGCTTTGCTTCTATTTATCAATCACTTTCCTTCTCTTTCTACACTCTGATTCTATTTATGGACAACTGATTTCCTTTTCTATGCCTCGCTGACTCTGCTAGGCATCACAAGTATCTATCAATTATTCATACTCATATTATTCTAATCGTCACATAGACGTCATAAGCTTTTATCTACCATTCGTTTCACCCAAATCTGACGTACGGATTGCAAGTTATGAATAAAACAGTCAAACCATAACCACATAGGCATATAACGCATCAATCAGTGAACACGTAGCACATAACACGTAAGGTATTTGATCAAATTAAATTTTCAAAGAAGATTCGGGGTCAAAATGATTTTCCAGGTATTTATTACGAATTTTTGAACATTTTTCAGAATTAAAAATGGACTCCGAATCATTTTATATTTAGATAATAGGGTTCGAACACTCGAATTTGACTTTAAAATAATTTTATAATATTTATCGAGCCTTGAAAATAATTTAAAATAATTTTTTAAAGCTCGAAACTATTTTTTTGGAATTTTTAAATCAATTTTAAATAATTAAATCTGATTATTAAATCAATTAAAATTAATTAATAATTAATTAAATTAATTAATCAATTAATTTTAAATTAATCGATTAATTAAAATAATTAAAAACTAATTAAAATTAATTAATAAAATAATTTCGATTTATTTTTGAATAAATAAATAATTAAAATAATTTTCTGAATTTAAAATGGTTAAATAATTGATTTTCTGATTTTTAAAATAATAAAAATATCATTTCTAAAATATTTTTAACAGAAATCTAATTTTTGTAATATTTTAAAACAGAAATCCCTGCTTTGCAAGATTAGCAAAAATACAGGTACTAACCTGCATTTTTGCCATCTTCCCCGCCTCGCAGCCGTTCGCCGCTTTTTCGGTGAGCCTGAATATTATCCAGAATTCGACGAGATTAACAGGAGATGTTCCCCTCGTTTCCAGCAATCCATTTATGCAATTTATTCGACCAACAAATCACTAAATCGCCTAGAAAAATTGATTGAAATTTCTGACGCCGTTGAACGGCGTTTTTCGACGAACACGAATTACAGGTCCTCGGTTTGTCTCTTTTATGTCAATAGATTGCTTTTAAAATGATCTAAACGATGGTTGCATTCGATTTAACCCAGAATCAGTAACTTAAAAATCCCCAAATTTTAATTAAAATTCTTCAAGAACTTCAAGAACCCTAGTTCATATAATCTCGAAAATTAAATCAAATTTTAGGCATGATGCAGAGCTCAAAAATCAACATATGATATACCAAACTGACTGGCAAGAGATGATCTACAACATGGAATCATCAAATCATATCAACAACATCAAGAATAAAAATTCATATTTTAATCATCAAATAATTCGAATTAAAATTTGATTTCTGGGCAAAAACAAATGGTTGATTCAGAAAGAAGATTTCAAGAGCTTCATTTTGATATGCTGCACGCCCGAATCAGAGTTCGATAACGCCTTCGTTCATACGTTAGATTCTCAAGAACGTATCGTTTTTAGGTTTTTTTTTCTCTGTAATTACTATAAAATTTTTATTTTTTTTACTGGTGGTAAATTAATAAACGAATAAAATGAAATAAGAAATATGGTATTTGTATTTACGGAATATTGGTTCGTTCGGGATCGTTTTGGATCATTAAATTAGTTACTTAGCCGCTAGGTCCAAAGGTATCGTAGAAGGGGGGTTGAATACGATACCACCAATTAATTCCGATTCAAAACAAGTTCTTAGTTTATGTTGGAAAGTAAAAACATAACACAATTCAAGGAATATATTTCGATTGATATAAACCTTAATGTTGCTACAATCTAATCAATTGATTAGCTTCTACAGAAATTTCAACAGCATAACAGTACAGTTACAAAGCAATTAATATGAACTTGAATGCTCCGTAATGCTCTCCATAAAAGCTTCTCAGTTTGCTGGTGAAGAATTCTCATCTGAATAAATGCTGAGATTTCTGTTTTATTGTAGACTTAAAACCAAATTGAATACGTGGCTTCTTCTGGTCCAAGCATTCTAATTTGCTGCATTTCAAAATAACCCAAGTCCCTAGTAGTCGAATTTGCATTCCTTCTTAGTAGTCAAATTTGACCTTGATGAAATTTGACTAGTAGAATATAGAAGTCGAATTCTATACATGTGTAGCACTTAGAGAATATTCTAATTAAGTAGAAGTCGATTTTGGAAGTCCATTTTGGAGGTCAAAAATTGACTAGTAGAATAACATTCCACTAGTTGATTTTCCACTAGTCGAATTCATACAAGTCGAATTCTACTAGTTGAAAATCAACTTCTATGCCTTAGAATATTTTCACTCATTCTTCTTTTTTTCTTTAATTCTGAATACATTCTTTTGTATGATCTTGAAATCAATTAACACTTCTTTTGTAGACTTGAATGATCAATCCTGGAATGCTGACGCTTAGTGCACTGGTCTGATTCACAAACGACTAGCCCTGAATTGAATATCCTTATCCTTTCTGATTGTTCCTTGTTAATGAATTCTGACTTGAGTTCTATAGATTGTTTTCTACTGGAATCACTTGATTTCTATACTTGAATCTTCAACTGTATTAAAACAACAAGTCCTCTGATTGTTTATTCTTCACAGAGGCTTGATCACTGAATGATCTTCTTTCTATGACTTCAAATAGACTTGCACTTGTAATACTGTGTTCTGATTCTTGTATGTGTCTGATCATTCTTCTTCTGGATTCCTTATGTAGACGTAGTTTTATTAACCTGTCATGTTCTAGTGTTGTTATTGTGTTGAGTTATCACGTAATTGTTCATACAGCTACGCAGTCTCACCAACAATCTCCCCCTATTTGATTGTTAAACTTAACAAACAAATTAAATAGAGAGGATAACTCAACTAACAACTAGAAAAAGTAATGTACCAGGACTTGTAAATAATGCTACTAGTTTTCTGGATCAAATACCGCATTTCCAGATTTCTTAAGTAACTGAAATGAAAGATGCTTGTTCCTTTAGCACTGAACTGATCTTCAAGTAGTTTCATCTTCATTTCCTTGGTTCTTCAACTCTCTGCCAGATAATACTTCTCAGTCTTGAAGTAATCATCATCAATTTCTTTTGTACAACCACATTTCCTGTTGAGAAGCGCATATCTCTCTTGCTTCTCCCTCTATGAGAATGAACTGCTTAAAGGAGATCACCTTCGTCTACCACCTCTCCCGTACAGTAGGATCCGCAGATAAGAACTAATGGTATTCCCCTTTTGGAAAACAGCTTCTCCCCTTATGAAGAATAGTGATGAACCAAACCACTTCTTCTGATCACTAGAAAATCACCTTTGTGTTTACCACCTCTCCCGTACAATAGGATCCGTAGTTACAAACAACAATGGTGTGGTGTAGTGTTTATGTACATTACCTTTTTCCTCCTTCCTGCTATTTCTCCCCCTTAGTTGAGGAATCCTCCAAACTATTATATAAGCTTTTATCTCCCCCTTAGAGAAGAAATGTATGCTGTCATCTGACGGAGTTCTCATATGTTACTGGGTTGGAAAAGAAATAACAAGTCTGAGTCTGATCAACCGTGTCCCTTTAAATGCTGCAAGAATGACTTCACTGTTGATCATCATGTTCACCAATTTTCCCAACTCCTTATACCTCCCAAATGTGAGATCACCAAGTGTTACCAATTGTTAGCTCCCAAGGTCCCGAAGTATTCTAATCTAATCTGTAAATGTTAGGTCCCTAAGAGTTAGGTTCCAATCATAAACAGATTCGAGACCCGAAGTATCAAGAACCATGTTTAGGGAATGGGATATGGTGTTTCTCTTTCTTCCTCACTGTGAGTGTGTGATTCTGTTTCGTGTACCTCACAAGTGTTTCACTCTTCTCTCCACTCATGTTTACACTCATTCTCACAAGTGTATCATTCCTCACATAGCTCCAAAATCCAGCTGTACCTGCAATGAAAATCACCCCAGCCATCCTTAAAGAGGTCACAGGTGGTGCAATGGGAGTTCGCAAATCCCCATCCTTGTTAGACTCATCAGATGAATCTGAGTCATAATCTACAAGTTGCTAGTTTCCCTTTTAGGGTTCCAGATTTGAACTATGGGAAGGTAAACAGTGATCCAAAGAATTTAGCATAAAGATCAAAGTTCCCTTCTAATGTCTGTGAAGACATTTCCTTGTGACACATCAGGTAAATCCGAATCATTGTCAACAAGTTGCCGATCTGTACCTATGTCAGATCCACTATCCGCAGATGCATCCAGGTTTATTAGTCCTGGGGAGGTAGACACTGACCACTGACATATGGCTATTGGATCAGTATCCTCTCCTAACACCTGTAAAGGCAATTGGTCCATTAAAGAACCTTGAACAATTGAATCTGACCGTAAAATGGTCGAAACTCTTGTTTCCGTTAACTCATCCTTTGTATGTGTAACCTTTACTTGTGCATCAAGAATTGTTTATGTTTGAGGTGGTGACACTACATCGGATACCCTGGCCGACAGGCGAATTTCAATAGACGCACCCTGTTGAGAGGATGAATCTAGTAACTGTTTTGTGCCTTTTCAGCCATTATATCTTTTTGAGAATATGTATGGGGGCTAGAAGTTGTCTTGGTTTAAATGCTACTCATCTTTGTAGGAGACAGGGCTGCTGGGTTGACGTCAGAACCTTCCTTATGTGGTGCACTAAGGCACTTTCTCCATCACGCTCATTCATACATCATTTTAGGGGTAAGAGATTATTGGTTGGTTCTATTTTTGTGTTTGTCTTTACACTCTGAGATAGAAGTTGTGGGTTTTCAACCTCATGACTATCAATGAAAGAATGTCATTGGAGGCTGAACCTGTATCACAAAGCATATGGCAATGTAAAGATAAAATGCACTTAAGATCTATAACGAATGAAAATTATGCATTTAATCTTTTGAGAGAAATGATGTACAATAGTGATTTCAAAAAGATTTTAATGAAATAAGCAATCACTAAAGTAGAAAGAAGTTTGATTTTCTCCTAAAACTGTTCGAGTGCACAAGTCTGTTTTTATGCCTAAAAAGATAAATGATTTGATAAGACACAGACTGATGACCTAGCTGTAACACCCCCAAATCCGGGGTCGGGGATCCGGGTTGTCACGAGTTCCATTTCCCTTAATAACACTTAACCTTAATAAACAACCAACTACTGCGTACTGTGACCCCACAATATATACACACACACACACCACAAGTTATAGTCTCAGAGATGAATACCAAAAATAACACAAGTCATTTTATTCCACAATTATAAACCGTTACACCTTAAAAGGGTTTCTGAATAAATTTACATTTCTTTGCCCTTATTATATTTCATATAGATACATAAGTCTGATACATCAGAAGTTGAAAGCCTAGCCTATTGGTAATTTATACCTCAGCTACAGCGGCATCAACGCCTACAGGAAACTGCGGAACGTTTCCTATCCGCTCGCAAATTGGGAGCTTGGTCCTGTTCATCTTGTCTATCTGTTGTTGTGTGATGAAAGAAGAAAGCAAGGGTGAGCAACAAGCCCACCGAAATAATATGTATAATAATTAACAATATATGAGCATTCTCATAGTACTCATGAAAGTCTTGGTCAAGAAGAAATGAACCAAGTTTGATATCTTAATGCGACAAAGTCGCAAAATATTTAGTATATATACTTATATACTTTTCAAAATCTTGGAAGTCCTCTTCCATGCCTAATATACACAGAGTTCCAGTTTATAACTGTATAAAAATATCGTTGCAAGGTGATCTCATATATCTAACCTTGTCTCAACGTTTTTCTGAAAATCTTCGACGTGCATAAGATAATCATTTACTAGATATAAGTTCAAAAGATGAAGTTACAAGATACTCCAATATACTTATATCTTTTCCAAATACTACTTGAACTACCACCGTTCAAGTTATAATCAGTTTCAAAAGTTCATCACACTGATGAGACTACAAGATAAGACTTGAATAGATTCAATCTTTGAAATATCATTTGAAAGAAATGAAGTTACGAGATACTTCATTAAGTCCCGATATATATATATATATATATATATATATATATATATATATATATATACCTATATATATATATGCATTTCATACACTCCTTGAAAACCTCTGTTATGAAAATTATAAACAGAGTTGCAATATCCAATGAATTTGGAAAGGAGAAAACCTTGGCATAAACTTGATATCTTGTTGATCAGGCAAAGATACCAATAAGTAACCTTTTCTACAAGTAGATGGACGAATTCCCCACTGGTCATCACCCTGGCCGCATTAGGACCTATGCTGGACTTCCACTCAGCCACTACGCATTGATGGACTCCTACTGAGCCACTTACACTTTCATGGACGCCCACTGAGCCCATGTTGCTTATGCCGACTCAAATAGATGGACTTACTTCCCGAATGTTGGGCAAGTAATCAAAATGTTTTCTCAAAACAGCAACCTTGTTGCGAATATAAAATACACCACAGAGCCGGATCCCTCGGGTTTTGAGCGATTATTTAAATGCCCATTGAAAGGAAGATCTTAAATATAAAAATGAGTTTTGGGATCCGCTCTAACTTTCAAAATCATTTTGAAGACTCGAAAACATTTTTAAGAATGTTTGGAGTAATGCTGATTTAATAAAATAAATCAGTCCCAATATATTAGAAAACATCTTAATATTATTGTTTAAATAATATTCCCATAAGGATAATCCTTATTAAAATAATTGAAGTAGAAGTTTTAAAACTTTTACTTGAAATGAATAATAAATAACCAAAGATATACTTATACGAAAGTACGATCTTTATTTGAATAATCGAAAATAAGTTTGATTATCGAAATATTATTCTTTAATAAAATAAAGAATATTATTTAATAAAATAAGCAGAGTCATAAGTCCTCGAATGAATATTCAAAAATAATATTCATTAAATAAAATAAACGGAATCATAAGTCCCCGAATGAATATTCAAAATAATATTCATTAATAAAAATAAAGTTATCGAATAAACCTTATTCGATTAATAATTTTGAAAACTATATCTATATATATATATAAGTATATATATATAATATACTCGGGAACATCGACTCCCGGTTTAGAAAATGTTCACCTTTGGGTCCCCTACACTAAGGGTATACGCAACTACTGCTTATCTCTAGCATAGGTATTATGCAACTTATAAGCATTTGAATCAACAGTTAGATATCAATATTATGAAACAGACATGCATATAAATCATATCAGCATGCTCCAATATACCGCAAGATTTGCTAATAACAATCATGCATCTATCACAAGATAATGTATATACATATATACATCACCACAATAGTATAACGGGTAGAAAACTTGCCTGAGTGTTCCCGGAATAGACTTAAGCTTAGACTGGGTCCGGTAACCTATGAACAATAACATAATCTGGAATTAGACCACGGTCGCTTAAGAAACTAGTTTTTAACCACTTAGACCCTAACGTTCGCTTTTACGCTTAGCGGTTTACATAAGTCGCTCGAGTACCCTCGGCTCCACCATTTTTAATAAATTAACCGTTACGAATTTTAAGTCGATTCTTTCGCGAGTACTCTACCAACTGCCTAATCCACTTTACATAATTGTTTCATACTCCAATTAGTCATTTAAGGGTCTTAACTAAGGTTTCAAAGTAAGGCGAGGGGTAATGGTTCGTTCGCGAAATGTCGTTACTTAAAACGGTCGTTTCTCCTAAACCGTACATCGGATTCAAGCAAACCACATATCAAAACGAAGCTTACGACATAATCTAACTAAACATGGAAAAGTCACAGATTCAATAGTTAGCTCTCTGTCCTGAACACTAAGAACAAGCAGTTGTATGAAATTGGGCATTACGACAGCTATGTTTACGCGATTATCAAGTTTTAAACCACTCCAAACAACCACCATTCAACTCACAACCAACAATACAACCAACCCTCATCCAAACCTTACTACATCAGTCCCCAAACCTCAATATTTTTCAATTTATACAACCCCACACATGAACTACTAGCTATACTTAAGTTTCATTAACTATAAACAAGATTTCAACATCCAAATCACTACAAATCCAATCCAAACTCTAAACACACAAGCATCATGCTTCTCATTTACTATAACCATCAAAACCATCGTAATACTCAAAGTAAAGTTAGGGTTTGGAGGTTTTATACCTTCCTTGGAGTGATTAGAGTAGCTAGGAAGTTTTAGGGAGCCTCCTACAAGCTTGATCTTTCCAAAGAAATCAAGAACACAAAGTTAGGTTTTGAAGTTTCTAAAAGTCAGATTTAAAGAACTGTCAAAACGAGGGTCTTACCATGCTTATTTGGACGAGACTTGTGAACAAGAGTTGTAGGCCATCTCAATACCTTTCCAAAGAGCTATAGAACATACTATTTGAGTGAGTATTGAAGGAGATATGGTAGTTTGAAGTTGCTGCTCTGGTTTTGGCCGAGAGCTTTTGTTCTTGGAAAGCAAAAGTCAACTTCTAATTTGTGTTTTGTGATAAGTTTTGCCTTGGCTTGGTTGCTACCTTTCTAAATTGTTACCATGGTAAAAATTATGTGGCTCACAATCAACCAACCAATCCTTCCCACTTTGTCATGCTCATGTCATCTGCTTATGTCATCTGCTTACACTTGTCCTCCTCTTGTTGGTGTGATGACATCATCCTCCACTAACCCTTTTGATTAACTCCTAATTACTTGGCTAATGATCGCTGATCTGTTATACGGTTCGCTTAACTTTCGTTCTCGTTTATCGTTTGAGGGATCATATCCGGGATCTTATTACTTAGGTTCCCCTAAACCTTTCTCAGTATTTTATATTCCTTTTATGATCCTCTCTTATAATCCTTGAATTTAAATCCTTTTAATCATGTTATCTTATACTCATTTCTTTCGGTATATGGTGGATTTTCGGGGAAAATCAAAGTGTTCGAATTTGAATTCTACCGACCTTTATGTACACTCATTTACTTTATGGAATACTAATACGATCTTAGAATTTCCATAACAGTACTCCTATATATCGTGGGCTGATAATTTTCCTTAATCAGCATCATCAGCAAAAGTTACTATTCATCAGGGTTTCAAAAAGTCCAAATTTTTTGGGGTTATTACACTAGCAGTATTAAGAAGAGAAAGAAAGATTTTGTCTTTTAATATGAATGAGTTTTTGTAAAAGCATTGATCACTTAGGGTAAAGTATAAGCAATTCTCATTCACGTCAAAAGCTCCATAATCTATCTTTATAAGATTATAATCAACAAAATTGTTTATTGATAAATAATCTTAATAAGACTGATTATGCTGCTGATTTCAAATTGTAGTGAATCTTTTAGATGTAGCAACTCATATAAATCCACTAGAAATTAAAATCTCACAATTATCTGCAATAAAATATTAACAATATATCATTATCTGATACTTGTCAAGTACTTTAGATACCAATAATTATGTTGCATTCTATTTTAAATATTAAAATAAGATATCAATAAATTAAATACCAATTATCTATCAAAAAGACATCAGCATTCAATTTCATATTTCGTACAATTGTTAACTCCTAACAACTGTAATATCTCAAACAATATTGGTTTGATAAATAAAGCAATATTAACCAACATCGTCTTGTTTGCAATCTTAGAAAAATGTTCTAAGTTCCATATACTTTGATCCATTGAGTATTGCATCTATTATCAAAGTGTTTAGGAGTTTGCAAACAAGTATAAAAATTACTCTAGGTGGATAATATATGGTTACTTATAATAAAGTAAAATCTTCATTGACCATAGTTGTACTCAAGAAAAATTTCCACACTTTCTATATTAGTATAAGTGACTGAAGATAAGCATTAATTACTTAGAGGAGTTCTAAGTAATGTCACAAATACTAATACTTCACAATTAATTCATATTTAAACTCTTAACTAAATATCATTAACTGATATAAGTCAAAAATTACACACAACTAATCTTGCTACAATCATATTCTGATTTCAGTGAATTCTTGAGATATAAGTATTGCTAAATTCAATAAAACCAAAATCTCATAATTAACTTATAACACATAAGTTACAATCAATATAGTAGATATCAGTTGTTGACAAATTTAGTTATAATCAATCATGCTGCTTATTTATTTTAAGTTAATTTGAATTATGGAGCAAATAAAATCATTGAATTGCTTCAATTTCCATAATCCAAACTACCCAAAATAAATATTAAATAAATAAATACTAGATATCTATGAGTTAGATACTAGCACCTAAATATTTATAATTATTCTTGAATAATCACCAAAAGGATATATGACTTATATACATGGCAATCACCTTCTGGATAATTAGTAATTTTAGAAATAATTTCTAAGCATATAAAATATTGAGAGGTTTATATACATAACTTAGAAAATACTTCAACTTTCAATATTAGTGATTTTAGAAATAAGCATTGATTACTTAGAACAAAAATTCTAAGTAATATCACTAACACTAAAAGTATCATAATTATTCGTACAAGATACAAATAACTATGCTGCATATTATTTTAATAAAATTCAAATTATGAGACTAATGTGGAATGGAATTGTCTACAGTCATAATTTAAATCAATTAAAATAATATTCAAACTTAATGCTATAACACTTAACTACCATAAATGTAAATGATATTGTAATCATGATAATCAAGATAGTGGCACTAAGTACGAGGTACTGGATTACTGATAAATTCACAAGTCCTTCAAATATTTAAGATTTAGTACTTGTGAACTTATATTAAGAATTTCTTATAGATGGAATTTCCAACTAATATGCAATAAATGATATCCCACATTTACAAACCAGTCTTGAAAATTAACTTTAACAAGTGATTTAATAAATGTTTCTGCAAGTGACTCTTTGACTAAAAGACATGCTCTCGAAATAAATGATACCTGGTGTCAAGGTGCCTTGTCATAGAGTGTTCCACAGAGTTATTGGATTTAAAGTTGTTTCTTATCATAACAAGAAATTAATCTTCTTCCACGAAGTTGACAGCTTCTCGAGATGCTTCTCCTATCACTTAAGTTGACAGCTTCAGAGATGCTTCTCTTGTCTTTCTTACAACCTGCATAATCTGTATCTATATAGCCAAACATGTTAAGCATAATATTTTTTAGGGTACTTTACTCCAAGAGTTGATAGTCCCTTAAGATATCTTATAATCTTGTTAATATCTATAAGATTGGATTCTCTAGGATCCACTTGAAACCTTGCACTTTGGCATCTTGAGAACATTACATGTTGTCTATTAGCATTTGAGTAAAAGAGTGAGCTCGTCATACCTCTATAGCTTGTCATTATACCTGAGTTACACTGATCAAGCTTTAGTGGTTTCTGTTGGTAAGTAGTCTTGGCATGTTCAGAATCTTCCAAATTTTGCATCTTCAAAAGATCCTTAACTTACTTGTATTTCCATCATTCTTTCGGTTTACTTGTGCTCCTAAGAGAATTGTTCTTTTGGCTTGCTTGAGCTCCTAAAAGAATTATTATAATGGCCTGCTTGAAGTAATTCCAAAAAGAATTGTAACCTTTCCAACATGCTCCTCCATACCTACTCTGCAATTACTTAGCAAATAATCTTGCACAAGTTTTTGTTAGTAGACCAACATATAAAATTATCATTATATCAAAGCACATATATAACATTATGTTTGTGCCAAGTGATAAGAGAGTTATTAATATGACGACTCTACTAGTTCATATTAAACTGTAACTTCAGTTAGAGTGCCATACCATGTCCTTGATGATTGCTTGAGTGGTATACTAGTTCATACCAATCTGAAGTGAGCTTGTGAAGAAGAGATATACGTGGTTCAATAGGTCTGCAACTGCAAAGTCCATGAACTGTTGTGCATTGACTTCCTCTTTTGACTCACCAACCAGGAGTGCACTTGTACACATCTACTAGAGTCCAATTCCAAGTATAATGTGCATCAGGTGCCTGATATGTCATAATATCCTCAAGTCTCATCACTGGTGCTTTTTGTTAGATACTGCTTCCTGATAATAACCTAGCATCCAGTTTGGCCTTGTCCCTCGTAACAATATCATTGTCATCCAGTATGATTTCTGGTTATCTTTATAGCAATTACAATATTGTCATTTGGTTTGGATACCAGCTTCCCTACAATCTGCTCGCTGACTGATTGAGCTCATCTTGCTTTGCAATCACCCAATCAATCCGAATCTATCAGAGCTTCTGTAACTTTCTTAGTTTCTTCTTCAGATAGAACTAAAGAAATTATCATTCACACTCAGTAGCCCTTGCTAATCATTACTCCACCATCTGGATCACTTAAGAACTAGACTCTGGGAATAATATTGACATCAAACCCTTTGTCTCAGCAGATATGTTCTTTAGTGTCCTCTTGATTTTCAATGTGGTATTGTGTCTGACTAGTTGATCCTTCTATTGCTCCCCCTAAGCTGTTGCCGGAATTTTCTGAAAATCCTTACCCTTGCTGACTGGCTTCATTGAAATAATAATTTGTATTATACATTGCCATTCCACTGCTTGGATATGAATCATCAATACCATCAATTTCTCCTTTAACAGCTTGGAGCATGGAGTTGTTGAACTGTGCACTTAGACTGTCAATCATCTTCTGTTGAAAAACCACAAATGCCCTGTAGGTTGTAGACTCCACTGAGTAGCCATGGAAAATATCCTAACTGTAGAACATTCTCTCCAAACACTTTGAGGTTATCCAGTGTTTGCTTCTGTTGGCCATTGACACATTAGTGGTCTTCATGTATACATCCAGATCAAGGCTTGATCTTACTTGTTGCAAACTGTTTTGACTACTCCAGCCTTTTGGTATTTAGAAAGTCTTGATTAGCTTGATATTTCCCTTGTAGCTTTAATCAAGTTCCGCTTCTTTCTTTGTACCACTCCATTCTGATACGGAGTTCCTAGTACTGAATATGTCTCAAAATATTCTTGATGTTACAGATATTAAACAGAAATGCTTCTTGAATTCAGTCCCATTATCCGATCACAAGATCATTTCTTTTACAGTTGCTTCCAGCTTGATCTTTTGATATGATCAATCACCAGTGATGTCTTGTCTTGAGAACGCACAAACAACAACTTTATGTTAAGAGTAGTCATCCACCATCACTAAGTTATGTCTTTACTTTGATGTGATGTTGTCTTTGACTCCTCTTTCTGACATGCCTCATATTTATCATTTTCTGTATTCTAGATGAGGTAGTCCTCTCACGAAACCCTTTTCACAAAAAAATTCCTTGAGTTGATGTTCAAGGGTGAGAGCTTCTAATCCATAGCCAGCTGTCATTTGCAGATGCTTTACTGTAGAAACACATTACTTGACCATCTTCTGCATAATTCCAGTCAGCTACAAACAGATCACCTTTTCTTACTCCATTGAGAGCAAGCCTTTCATTCTTCTGATTAGTGATCAAACACTTCTCCTTCTTGAACAACACATCACATCCTTTGTCACAGAATTGACTTATGCTTAGAAGATTATGCATAAGACCATCAACCAGAGAGATTTCTTCTATGATGACATTTCCAATTTCCAAACAGCCATATCCCGTTGTATAACCTTTGCTGTCATCTCCAAAGGTAACCACTGGGCCAGCTTTCTCAACCACCTTTGATAGCAAGGCTCTATCTCCAGTCATATGCCTCGAACATCCACTGTCCAGAATCCACATGACCTTCTTCTTCTTTATGCCCTGTATACAAAGGAGATTAAGATTTCTTTGGTACCCAAACCATGTTGGGTCCAGGGTACCTAGCAGATTTCTTAACATTCTTAACAGATTTAACATGATTTACATTGTCATTGACTGTGTCCTTAACACCCTTGGAAGGATCATTAGCTTTGCTTTTGGTCTTGGTGAAGGTAGCCTCTTTCCTAGCACTAGGAGGGCTTGCAGTCTTTGACTTACTCTTGTTCTTATGCATATGATTATCATGATCATGGCATGCATTGTGTGAGTGTGTGTAATCAAGATACATTTTCATGAATGAAACAACACATGACATGCAAGCAGGCTTATCACACTTGGAAGATTTAGGAACACTAGTCATGGTATGCATATTAACATTTTTTACTTTATCCACTTTAACCTTTTCACATGCATGAGATAGGTGTCCAGTGGATCCACAATTATTACACACCTTTCTAGGGCCATCCTTTCCTGTTCTGTCATTTCTATTCTTACTAGATTTAGTGGTGGAACTAAAACCTAGTCCTGCAGTAGTTTGTTCTCTTTTAGGAGATGCTTGTTTATCAGAATTCTTAGCATTTTTATCTTTTATCTTTTCAATATCTTCAACAAGCATCTCATGATGAATGAACAAATTCTCCTCATCAAAAGGTTCAGAAGATGCCTTCTTGAACAAAGGTTTCTTAATATTCTTCAGAACATGTGGTGTATCTAGTGGATTAACAACTTTTATTACAGGTTCATTATACACCACATGTTTCTTACTAGATTTCCTAAGTTCATCATAATCTAGTCCAATTCCAAGTTTTCCACTTACAACTTGACTAGATATGAGTTCCTTTACAAGATTAACAGAATTAACATAAGCCTGAAGCTTAGTTTCTAATTCCTTTATCTTCTCATCCTTTCCTTTTATAGTCTCAACATGTTTCTTATCTTTAAGTTCCAGATATTGATTTCTTGTTTTAAGGTCTTCTATAGCAACATTGGTGAGAACTAACTTATCATTTTCAGTTTTGATCTTTTCTAATTCTTTCTTCAAGTCACTAGTAGTACCTTCTGAACATCTTAGGGATAAGCAACAATTCCTATATCTTAACCTAAGCATATTGTAGTTTTCAGCACATAACTTGTCACTACATTCTACATTAGGTCTATCATAGGAAAATTTATCAGAATATACTTGAGCAAGTTCTTTAAAAGCTATACAGTTAGCATTATCACAAATTTTAGCAGGGGGTGATATAGATACCTGAGGAGTTGATTCTGCCATCAATGCAAGATTTCCATATTCTTCCTCTTCATTATCTGTATCATCCCGGCTTTTTCCTTCAGCAATGTAGGATTTGACTGGATACTTTTTGGATTTCCCTGAATCCCTATTCTGAACCCCTTTGCCCTTGTCTTTTGATTATTGAGGCTTCTTGCATTCACTGGCAAAGTGTCCAACCTCATCACAGTTATAACATTTGAATTTGTTTCTGTCTACCATTCCATTTTTATATCTAGAACTGGAGTATGAGTTGGATCTCTGCCCTATGCTACTTCTCTCTGAGCCCCTGAAACCTTTCTTCCTTCTGAATCTCATATTGCTGAACATCCTTGCTAGATTTGCCATTGTGGGATCTTCCATCTTTTTTAATTCTTCCATGGTGTAGTAGTCACTAGGATCCCCAGTCAGATTTCCATCATCCACTTCAGCCTCAAAAAGCACATTAGTTTGAGACTTGGCCTTCTCAACAGTGATATATAGGTCTTCATGCTTGCTTGCAACCAGTGCAGTTGTTCTCAGCAACTCAGCATTTTTGGCATCACTGGATTTGTTTCCATATATGATCCTCTTCTGGAATAACTCCATCTCACGAGTCTTCATTCTTCCATACACCTTTTCCAGTTTCATGGTCTTGAAGTCCACTCGTTCACGAACTGTTTCTTCCTTGTTGTCCAGATGTGAAGGGAGTGTCAACAAAAAATTTCTTTTGATTTCAAGCTGTGCATACTTCTTTCCATGAAGATTCATTTCATTTAACAGCCTATTCAGTCTTTCATAAACTGAGGTTACACCTTCACCTGGGAGAGACCTGAAGGCTTCATATTGAGTAGTTAACATGTCTAGGCGATTCTCTCTCACATCTTCAGTACCTTCCATTAAGAGTTCAATTGTGTCCCACATGTGTTTGCCACTTTCATAAATAAGAATTTAGTGACACATGTCAGAGTCCATGGCATCTATCAATATCAGCTGTAGACTGTCATCTAGGGCAACTAATTCCTTTTCCTTTGCAGTCCAGTCAGATTTTGGTTTAGGAATGGTACGTCGTTCATTATCAGGATCAACCATTTCAGGTATGTGTGGGCCATCATTCAGAATTTCCATGTAATCAGGGTTCACAACCTTGAGATAGAGAATCATCTTTTTCTTCCATAGATTGTAATTTTCTTTGTCAAACTTTGGTACCTTAATACTTCCAACCTTTTGAGAACTCATGATTAAATTATTTAAGATTCAAAAATTTCAAGAAATAGAAAATTTTGAAAATTAAAAAATCTTCAAGAGTGAACTTGTTTTGGTCTAAACTTCCGGATCTTGATTTGTATGTCAATCAAACTGCTCTAATACCAATTGTTAGGTCCAAAGGTATCGTAGAAGGGGGGTTGAATACGATACCACAAATTAATTCTGATTCAAAACAAGTTCTTAGTTTATGTTGGAAAGTAAAAACACAACACAATTCAAGGAATATATTTCGATTGATATAAACCTTAATGTTGCTACAATCTAATCAATTGATTAGCTTCTACAGAAATTTCAACAGCATAACAGTACAGTTACAAAGAAATTAATATGAACTTGAATGCTCCGTAATGCTCTCCATAAAAGCTTCTCAGTTTGCTGGTGAAGAATTCTCATCTGAATAAATGCTGAGATTTTTGTTTTATTGTAGACTTAAAACCAAATTGAATACGTGGCTTCTTCTGGTCCAAGCATTCTAATTTGTTGCATTTCAAAATAACCCAAGTCCCTAGTAGTCGAATTTACATTCCTTCTTAGTAGTCGAATTTGACCTTGATGAAATTCGACTAGTAGAATATAGAAGTCGAATTCTATACATGTGTAGCACTTAGAGAATATTCTAATTAAGTAGAAGTCGATTTTGGAGGTCAGAAATCGACTAGTAGAATAACATTCCACTAGTCGAATTCATATAAGTCGAATTCTACTAGTTGAAAATCAACTTCTATGCCTTAGAATATTTTCACTCCTTCTTCTTCTTTTCTTCAATTTTGAATATATTCTTTTGTATGATCTTGAAATCAATTAACACTTCTTTCGTAGACTTGAATGATCAATCCTGGAATGCTGACGCTTAGTGCACTGGTCTGGTTTACAAACGACTAGCCCTGAATTGAATATCCTTATCCTTTCTGATTGTTCCTTGTTAATGAATTCTGACTTGAGTTCTATAGATTGTATTCTACTGGAATCACTTGATTTCTATACTTGAATCTTCAACTGTATTAAAACAACAAGTCCTCTGATTGTTTATTCTTCATAGAGGCCTGATGACTGAATGATCTTCTTTCTATGACTTCAAATAGACTTGCACTTGTAATACTGTGTTCTGATTCTTGTATGTGTCTGATCATTCTCCTTCTGGATTCCTTGTGTTAACGTAGTATTATTAACCTGTCCTGTTCTAGTGTTATTATTGTGTTGAGTTATCACGTAACTGTTCATATAGCTACGCAGTCTCACCAACAGTTTATGTTCTGCTACATCAAACTTTATGATCAGTATTACAGATATTACTATCTTTGTGTAATCTATGCTTCAATTGAAATTTACTTAAGTGCTGATTATTGTCTGATGTGAATTTCTAAACTCTGATAGTGATATGAATGTATTTGTGACTATTCAATCCAATGAGGATAACTGTGCTAGATGCTGACCTAGTAGTCTCTAATATACTAATGATCTCATGTTTGAAGTAATTGTTTATGTGGAAATCTTTTAACACAAGCAAATTCTGATATTGAGCTTGGTTAGGTTCACTTTGTGTATCTTATTACTAAGTCACAAACTAGAATAGTGCTTCTCATCTGTAAAGTTCTGATGTTGGTAAATCTGATGGATGTACTAAGTGTTGATAAGCCTCACTTATCAAAAGAAAAAGTAAAGAAAAGAAATAAATATCAGGTACTCCTTTGAGATTTAGAGAAAAATGTATGTGGAAGGGAAGACCTAAGTGCATTGCTGGTATTAAGTAATATGCATTAGAAAAGCAAAATAAAATTTTCTTGGTGACTTTTCACATTCTTTGATTACTGGAGAAATACTCTGATAATAGCATAAATTCTGATAAGCAGTCGTGACTCACTTACACTGAGAAGCCACTGTAAAAAGGAATTTCAAAAGATGCATAAAATGAGCACAAAACAGTTGAGGTGGACTCATGCATGAACTCATTCTATAGTAGACTTTAGACTAATGACAGATTTTGAGCAAAGTTGTTAGTTATGCCTTATTTCTTAGATATACTGAAGTGAATCAGACTTTACTCTTTGTCTGATATTTAGCTTAAAGCACACACTTACACTCCATATGAATGATAAAAATTACTGTGGTGATCAATGTTGTTTTAGATGAATAGTTTAAGTGTTAGTTGCATAAATTCTGAGGACAAGTTCTGATGGAAGTTCTGATGATTAAGTTCTGTTGAAACTATATCAGTATTTGTGTGAAGAATTACAGAAATAAACATTCACTTTTTGAGTAAAGGAGCCATATTCTGATGACCTTTAAATTCTGATAATAATCAAGTTCTGATGCTTACGTGGCAGTATTTATTTCCTTGATTTATTTTTTGTCACTACTTCAACGGTTATATTTTATCAGAATATTGGTTTAAGTGAGATAAAGACAGTAATAATCATTTGTTTAGTGAGAACAGTTTTTAAAAAAAACTGCATGTGCATAGTAATCATTACTTATTTCCCGTGCCCATTAACTTTAGTCTTAACTACTGCATGGCTGACAGGTGTAACGTCTGTTCCACTTCTCAATAACTGTTGTCAAGTGGAGTGTATAAGTAAAAGAGATAAAAGATTTTAAAATCTTTTATTTACATTTCTTTCTATTCTCTCTCTCTTTTATCTTAATCTCTCTCTGACGGTTTTCTATACAAACATTTTATCAATCACCTTTCAGGCACTTCAAATTCTCACTTCTTTTTCAATGGCACCCAAGGATATAATCTTTAATGGAGCTAAGTTTGTACCAAACAACTACACTTCCATTCTCACTGTAACGACCGAGAATTTTGCGTCGTAATTAAGAAAGTAAAGTGCGTGTTATGTGATGAGATTATAATTACGTGATTAAGTGGTAATTATTTGTCATATCTGAGGAGCGTGGATAAAAACGTTCCAATTTAAAGAGTCAGCTTAGAAGTCGAGTTGTGGTGTCGGCCGTCAGGTAGAACGGAACCCGTCCTAATATAGAAATTAAATAATATAAAATGTGAATTATATGTGAAGTGAATGAATAAAGTATTTCGTCTTAAGAGACGTGTTAATTGGCAAAAGTAATGAGAAGCGTATTCGAAATGCTGAGCGTCGGGCCGTCAGGCTGAACGTTACCCGGTACGCGTAAAAGAGGATAAAGATTTAAGAGTGATATATTTTATAATCAGACCTGAGTCGTTATATGATCGTATATGTGTGATTGCTTGCCTGTGTGCATGACTGTGTGCTCTGTGACATTTTTTTTTTGGATTAAAAGGAATTACTTGATTTAAATAAGGGTTTATTTAACCTTCGTGCATTTTTATAAAATCATCTGAGATGGATAAAAACATGAGATTTGTTCTGTTATCTTCGTAGAGGTCTTAAAGACTTTTTAAAAATGATAAGTGAATTTAATTGTGGATCTTTGCATTTTTAAATTAATTTTATGTGGAAAATGTATTTATTAAAGCGAGTTCTACGTGATAAAGATTTTTATTCAAAGCAATTTCATCGTTCTGAGAGAAGCCTTTGCAGATTAATTCTAATTTCTTTTAAGGATAAAAAGAGAGTCAAATTAAGCAATAACCAAATTACCATATTACCCTCCCTTGGTAATATAAAATCACCCCACCTCCTTCTCTTTTCTTTTCTTCCCGAGCCCTCCTCTTCATTCTCTCTTTCTCTCATTTCTTTTCTCTCTCTCTGGTTTTTCTCTCCCTCTCGGTACTCTCTCTTTCTTCACTCTCTTTCACTTGTTCTTCACTCATTTTCGGGTATAGAACCCTAATTGTGTGAGAAATAGAGATATCCACTTGTATTCATTCATGCATGTAGCCATTTTAAAGTTTTTGGGAAAGATCAAAGTTGAGTTTGGTGATTTTTGAGTTCGGCTTTCATGAAAATAAAAAGGGGTCTTGTGTTTTGAATGAGGATTGTGTTGCATGTGTGATTACTTGAGTAATTGGTGGTTGATGGTTGGAAACCCCCGAATGGGGGCACCACTGAAATGCCACCGCCACCGGTGATGAACTCCGGTGAACTGGTGGTGAGCTATGATGCTTTGACTGAGCTCTAATAATTCAAAAACTTGGTTTCGAGTGTTGCATGTTTGTTGTTTTTTTTAGAGAATCCGAATGTTGATCTTGGTTTAAAAATGTTGTTAAACTCAAATGATTTGATGAATGTTTATAGTATCGATTTGAATTAGGATTTGATTGTGATTTGAAGGTGTGTATGTTAAATATGATTGCATGTTGAGTTGTGGTTCGAGAATTTGTTATAAAGTTTCGGATTTAAAGAATGAGTGTTCAAATTATTATTGATCAAGTACTTTTGGTTTAGATTAAACTCAATTCTTGATTTTTGAACTTGCATGTTGGTTTTTGCTAGTTGCATGGCATTTTGTTGAAAAAAGGCCGAATGGCCATTATAATTTTAAAGAAATCAAGTTGATTGTGGTTGATTGCATGATTTAATGATTTGATGTTAAGAAATAGGATGATTTGTGATTCAAGGAGTAAGAATATCAAGTTGCATGTCTTGTTTTTGAAAAAGGCCGAATGGACTTAATCTTTAAAGTTGTTTGATTTAAGTAAACTTGATTAAAGTAATAATGGATTGTTATTAGTTTGAAAAAGGAATGAAATTATTGATGCATGCTAAGTTAGGTTCGAATTTTTTTTTATGTTAATAAGAAAGGGAATTGATTTTTGTGAGATGATCTTGGTAAACGCTAAGTATGAATAGCCTAAAAGTGATTGCATATTAGTTTTACAAAGGATCAAGATGTGCATGTCAATGGTTTGTCCTTGAGATGTGAATTTGAGTTATTGCCGAATGAAATTGAATTAAAATAGATTAATTTGATGAATGAATGGATGTATGTTGTAATTTAGAGAAAAAAATCAATTGTGTTAAGGAACTGAGTTGGCTTACGTGGTAAAGATAAAGTGTTTGATATCATGCTAAGTTGAAATTGAATTGCATGTGAGCATGTATGTAGTATTATGGTTCGAAATTTTATGAATACAAGAAAGAAGAGTGGTTCTTTAAAGGTTGTTAAATGAGATACTTGTTTATATGAATTAAAGTGAATATTTGATTGGTTCTATGGTAGGTATTTGCAATAAAGCCGAATAGGCCATAAGAAATAAAGGTCAAAACTTGATTTTTGGTAATTGAAAGAATGATTGAGTGTTATATGTGAAAATCTTTGATTTTGCTTGATTGGATTGTTGTTTTGATTCGAATTAAGGAATAAAAGAAAAGGGAATTAAGTCGATTGATATAAGTGATAGTATGCACGTAAATGTTTGGTTGTGAATGGGTCTAGTACTCGTAAAAGAGTGGTGTTAGTGTGATTTGAGAAATAGCCTAGGTCAAGCGAGTACGCTTTGATTGCTAGGTATATAAGGATATGAAAACTACGAGAAAGAATTGTGCTATGTGCTATGTGCTGTGTGCTTATCTGTATAAGCTATATTCGTATACTCGAGTTAAAGATATAATCGAGTTATCGTATAGAGAGATCGTTCCGGGAACGAGAGTTGGGAATCTAATTAAGGTTTTGGTTTTTATTGTAGATTCGGAGCGTGAGGGCATTTGGGCTAGGAAAGGGAAAAGTATACTAGGTGGCAGTAGTTCAACCCTCAGGAAAGCAATTTCAGGCAAGTAACTCTGATTACTTGTGTAAATGATTATAAAGGAAATGTTGTTCATACCATGTAGAGTATTGAACTGCTAAAGTATAAAACCCTTGCTTTATGAAACCCTGATATTGATTTGAAGTATCCTTTATTCTTGATAACCTGTTATTGATAATCCTATTGATTTCACCCCTTGATAATCTGCCTTTCTGTTCAAGTTTCCTATAATGCCATGGTCATATTGAACCTTTAATTATCTTGGATAACTCTGTTAATGATACCCTGTTTCTCTTGATCACACTAATGATCCCTAAATTATTACTGATCCTTCAAGTTAATGCCTTATTATCCTTGATACAGAATTCTTGAAAATTGTTCCTTGCGTATCTTTGATTCACTCCCTGAACTTTGTTTCTTTAAAATCTGAATTAAGAATGAGTTTCGACTTGAAAGAGTCCAAATGATTTCAAAGGCTTGGTAATGATAAAATAAATTTTAGAAAACCTATTGTTTTCCAACTCAAGGTTTTCCAAATGAATTCCTGATGGATTGGATTGAGACGTAAGAGGCTAGTGGGACTAGTCTAGTCATGGTAAGAGGCTAGTGGGACTAGTCCAATTTAAGGCTGAAATTATGCCGAATGGTACCTTAAAGACCGGAATGGAGGTCGATACGGGCTGATCACCCGTATATAATGAAATGGAAAGATAAGTGATCCAATCAAGGGTTCTAAATGACTATTTAAAAAGGGAACTGAAACTTTTATTCAGTAAATTGATTTCTGGAAATGAAAATGTTTTATACTATTTTGAAAAGAGCTGATTATGTTATTGTGGAGCTTAAGGCTCAGAACCCTGATTCCTGAAATTGTTGATCATATGAATGATTCTATATCTTGAAATACTGTTGCTTTCCTCTATCGTAAGATCTATTTTGATCCTATAATGATTTGTGTTGAATGTCGGCTTTCATCCTGTTTCGAGCCTTGATTCTTGAAAGCCCAACTATTCTTCGGATACCTTTCCTTATCCCAAAGAAATCAAAAATGAATATATGGAAATCTGCCACCTAGATTAGCTAAAATAGAATGCCCTAGTTTGTTCAAAGTATATTGAGAATTGTTATTGTAGAACTGCTATATAGTTACTTGCTGAGTTTTATACTCATTATTTTGTCTTAATCTAACCATGGCAGTTAAGCAAGAAGATGGCCAGACTTAGGCGCACTGCTCGTAAGAGCGTACCTGGTGGTCCCTATCGTGTTGAGGGCTTCCAGTTGCCAGAGCAGGTAGTACAGGTTATGAGTGAGCTCGCGCCTAGAAAGTGGTGTTTAAAGATACCATGGGTTATCTGTCGGTTCCCAGCCGGAATCGATATTGATCATTTAATAATATTTTGGGTTTGTAAGTTATATTCTGTGATTGGTAGTTGTAATCTTGTCTCATACTTTATCCTGTTGATCCTGTTAGTAGCTAATCGGGGTTTATGCATATTTTATTATTAGAATAGAGGAGTGTAAGTCCTCATTTCCTAACCCCGAGATTGAGGGCGTCACACTCACTAAGAGTGAAGCTCCTTCGGAACTTCATTTTATTTAGGATTTCTTATCTCATAGTGAAATTGGGTTCGATTTGACGCAGCCAGCAACTTTTCTGGAACTCAAGTTCTGACGTTCTGGCGAACTGGTTTCTATGATGATGGTGGTAAGAATGGGACTCCAAGTATCGTGTTTACAGCACAGGAGGTTGAGTATGTTGTTACTCCGGCAACAGTTCGAAAAGCTTTACACCTACCTGAAAACTGTCAATTCAGTTCTGCTGTGGAGGAGCCATTGCTACAACAAATGATGGCTAATCTTGGGTATGAACAGAGTTTGGCTAAGTTGGGTCAACTCAAATGCCCATATATTCGAAAGGAATGGAGCTTCTTCTTCGATTGTATCACGAAGACGTTTGCCAACAAGTGCTCAAATTTGGATGCCATTCCTATTCTGACACAACAAATTTGGTATGCATTCCTAAACCAGTCTCATTTTGATTATGCAAAGACTGTGTTATATTTTATAGGTGATAGAATGAAAGAGGACAGGAATGTAGTTTACTTTGCTAGGTTTTGTCAGTTAATCTACAGTCATTGTACTTCAGAAGAACCACAATTAGAAAGTGAACAGATGGAACCATTTAGATTGGCTAAGAGTGTTTTTACTGATCTTATAACTGCTGACAACAAGAAGGGAGTTTTGAGACCCCTTAGAATTCCTTTATCAGTAAAGCAAGCCTTTGTAAATGTTGATGTTGCTACCTAAATATTGATATATCATGATGTCCAACCCACCAACACACAACAGCCATCAGAACCAACCACCACCCAAACACAGCAATCACAAACATCAGAACATACCAATCAACCATCGGCACCTACAGTGCAACCTTCTTCTTCTAGAGCAAAGAGGACTAAGAAAGTACCTCAGTCACAGCAGAAAAGAAGGAAGATGATTTTAACAGATGAATCTGATGATGAGGCACGGGTTCAACCATCAGAACCTGTTGCTGAAGCAGCTGAGGAAGTGTCTCCTCAGAAAATAAAGGAAACTGGGAGTTCTAGGCCCCTCAAAAGGCTTAGAAAGATACATTTTGATGACAAAGCTCCCAAAGTCTCTCCACCAGCAAAGAGACAAAAGAAACAAAGAGCAAGGAGGGTTGTAGAAGAGTCTATCTCTGAAGGAGTGGAAGCATCAGCTAAGGAAGGAGGTCAGGAATCTCTGATCTCAAAAGAACAAGTTGTGATTGAATCTCTTCCCAGTGTTGAACCAGAATTTACTGAAGCTCCACAATCTCCAAATCAAGAGCCAGAGACTGCTACATCACCAATGCCTACACCTGCTATGTCTCATATTCACTCTCCAGTACATGCTGATTATCCAGGTACAAGTGCTGAAATAGATATTCACAACTTGAATGTGCCTGAGGTTCTGTACTTGGAAGCTCCAACCATTCCTCAGCAAACTCCACCGGTAACTCCACTGCTAGATGATGATGTTAATGCAGATGAATCTTCTATTGCTTCACATACAATTATTCTATCACAAGATAATGATACTGAAGATTCTGCAAGTTCTGTTGAAATTAATGCTGAAAATACTGGTGAAGCTGCTACAAATGAAAATGTTGATGCAGCTGGTCCTTCAGGACATGCACCTCCATAAACAGTTGGTAAAGCTGATTTGATTAAGAAGTTTGTGAAAGAGGATGCACCAGTACCTTGGAGTGAAACCTCCAGAGGAAAAGAATTGATCAAGGAGTGGAACAAAGTTGATTTTGTTCCTACTGCAAATATTTTTGCTGAGCACCTGGCTAAAGCTGATGAGATGCTGGTGAATGATGACTTCAAAGCACAGCTCAGAGTTACTGCATTGAGTACAAGGAACCTTCAAGGTCAACACTCAATAACTCAAGCCAAGGTGAACAAAATTCAAGAAACACTGATTCAGCAAGACATGAATGTTAAACCGGATAAGAACAGGTTTTTCAAGCCTACCTTTAACAGAGTTGAGGCTATTGAGAAAGCTCAGGAGAAACAGCAAGCTCAGATTGCCTAAGTACTGAAGAATCAAGCTTCTCAACAAGTTCAACTAAATGAAATCCAATCTTCAGTGGAATTACTTCTCTCTCCAACTACCTGATGATGCCAAAAAGGGGGAGAAAGTGATTAAGTCCAAATGCAAAACTGATCAACCACTGCAGGGTAAGGATGATGGAAATGATGACCAGGGAAACTCTGAAAAGGGTAGAGGTCATGGTCAAGGCAAAGGCTCTTCATCTAGGAAAGCAGGAACTTCTACACAGAAATCAAGCTCTGATGCTGATAGAAGAATAAGTTCTGATAAACAAGTTCTGACTAAGCCTGATGTTCTGATATAAGGTGAAAGTCAAGAATCACAGAAGTTTATGCAAACACTGAAGCTTAAGGGGAAGGAAACAACAGTCTACTATCAAGACCCCAAGATACAGAAGCTGGATGAAGAAATTTCAAAAAGATTATTTCTCAAAGACAATCTAGGAATGGACTTTGAAAGTTTGAAGGAAGAAGAAGCCAGACTTAAAGCAGAAAATGTCAAATCCAAGTCTAAAGCTTATACTACTGCAAAGAAACCTCCAAAGCCTAAGGGCATTGTGATTAAAGAGAAAACAAACTCTGAGGTAACCAAATTCGAATTCAAAGCCAAATCACAAATAGAGGTAGATCCAAGGTTCAAGGGCAAAGCTAAAGTTGATGATTCTGTAAAAATCTATCTGCCAACCATGGATGAACAAGTAAATTCTGATGAAGATATTAGTCTGATTTTGAAGAAGAGGAAGAATATTCAAACTACCTCTGACAGAGCTCATGTTGTTCAAGATCAGGACTTAGTAAATTCTGATATTACAATGAAGCAAGCAACCTCTGACAGAGCTCAAGTTGTCTTGATATCAGAAGATAAAGGAAAGAAAACCTCTAACATTGCTCATGTTAAACCTTCAAAAATTCTACTACCTGGGTTTACTAAAGCTCAACAATCTACTCAACCTTTGAAGACTACATCAAGTGGTTTTGAAGCAAGAGTTATTCGAGGGAAGGAAACTAGAGATAAATCAGGATTAAGTAGTTCTGAAGAAAAGAGAATAAATATTACTACCTCTGATCCAACCTCTTTGAGTGAACCAGGAGTGGGAACAACTCCTGAAAGATTGAATCAACTGGAGTCTGTACGAATGGTCTACCACACTGTGCTAAAAGAAGACATCATGCTATACTTTATGACAGATGGGAGGGTATTCCAGATAAGAAAGGATGTTATTCATTTGAAGTATTTTGAAGAATTGCAACATGTGCAATTTCTACTACAAGTGAAAAACAGATCAACAGATGGTGCTGCCAGATACTTAAGGACTGATATTGAGAGACAGAAGAAACTCTACTCTATAAAGTCTGACAGGCCATACTATCCTAAGTACAGAGATTACAATGGTGATTTAGTTGAGATGAAGCCCAATACTGCCAATATCACTACTTTTCTGGGTATTAAGGGTGTTGAATTTAATTTGGAGTCTGATAAAGCTTATCTGATCAGACTGGATCAGAATATAAGAAAATCAAAGATTAATGATCTCAGGGCTGCTATCTTTCAAACAGGAGAAGATACAGCTGAACTTAAAGATGCTAAAAGGAGGATGATAAATGAACTTGAATATGCTGAGAGAACTCTTCTGAAGAACTATCTCAGAACAACTCCTGACATTAGAGAGATCACACACTGAAGCCAAGTCAAGGACTACAACTGTTAAATTCTGAAGGATATACAGGCTAAAGCTGATATCAGACTTTAAGGATGGTAAAAGCTACAAGGACTGTGAGTTATAGTTATCTAGTCAAATTCTCATATGCATTTGTACTTAATGTTTTTGACATCATCAAATATCTATTGAACTTGTATATTATGCTAATTTATAAGTTGGGGGAGATTGTTAGATATATTTGTGATGTCATGTCTAATAATGATTTGTGTTTAGTTTTCAGATCTTGACTAACAGGACAAATCAGGACTTATCTGGAAATCAGTACTTATACTGAAGTTAGAACTTAAGATATCAGAACTTAAGTTATCAGAACTTAAGATATCAGATGATATTCATCAGAAGATAATATCAGGACTTAAGAAGACATTCAGATAAGGAAGGCGACTGATTAAAAGGAAAGAAGATCAAGACTAAAACAAAAAGAGATATGCATGGAGAAGAATTTTATGAAGAATAGAAGACTTGGAGGAAAACATAACTAATTGATATATTTTAGGATGCAGACTTATATTCGATATCAATTAAAAGATTATCTTGTAACTGTGTATCTATATAAACACTGCATAGGGTTTACACTAAAAGTGTTATCTTAATCGAGAATATTATTCATTGTAACCCTAGCAGCTCTCGTGATATTTGTTCATCACTGAGAGAGAACAGTTCCATTGTAATACTGTTTTATTAATAAGATTATTATGTGTTACATACTTGTGTTCTTAATTCGATTTGATTGTACTATACATTGTATTCAACCCCCTTCTACAGTGTGTGTGACCTAACAAGACCTGATATCATGTATGCTACCTGTCTTTGTGCAAGATTTCAGGTTGATCCAAGAGAACCTCACTTAATAGTTATGAAAAGAATTTTCAAGTACCTTAAGGGTACAACTGATCTAGGATTGTGATATCCTAGGGAATCAGATTTTAAGCTAATTGGTTACTCAGATGCAGATTTTGCAGGATGCAAAATAGACAGGAAAAGCACTAGTGGAAGCTGCCAATTTCTTGGAGGCAGATTGGTTTCTTGGTTTAGCAAGAAACAAAAATCAATTTCTACATCAACTGCAGAAGCAGAATATGTTGCTGCAGGAAGTTGTTGTGCACAGATTCTTTGGATGAAGAATCAGTTACTGGATTATGGGTTAGAATTTTCTAAAATCCCTATTTACTGTGATAATCAAAGTGCTATTGCTATGACAGGTAATCCAGTTCAACACTCAATGACAAAGCACATCATCATTAGGTACCATTTCATAAGGGAACATGTGGATGAAGGTACAGTGGAATTGCATTTTGTCCAACAGATCAACAGTTAGCAGATATCTTCACAAAACCACTATGTGAAGCTACTTTTATAAGATTGGTAAATGAACTTGGAATGGTTTCAGGTTCTTTCTCTAAATCTGCTTAGTTTTTGTTCTCATGCATCAGACTTTATGATCAGTGTTTACAGATTGTATTATCTATATGTAATTTGTGCTTAATTTGAAAATTCATTAAATGTTGATTGTTATCTGATGTGGATTTATATACTCTGATAAGTGTTTTGAATGTTCTGTGGCTATTCAATCCTATGATGATAACTGTGCTAGATGCGGACCTAGTAGTCTTTAACATACTAGAAATCCCATGTTTGAATTAGTTGTTTATGTGGAAACTCATTAACACAAGCAGATTCTGATATTGAGCTTAGTCAAATTTACTTTGTGTATCTTATTACTAAGTCACAAACTAGATTCGTGTTTCTTATCTGTCAAATTCTGATGTCAGTAAATCTTAAGAATGAACTAAGTGCTGATAAGCCTCACTTATCAAAAGAAAAGAAAAGAATAAAAGTCAGGTACTCCTTTGAGATCTAGAGTAAAAATGTGGAAGGGAAGACCCAAGTGCATTGCTGGTATTAAGTAATATGCATTAGAAAAGCAAAAAATTTCTTGGTGACTTTTCACACTCTATGATTATTGGAGAAATACACTGATAACAGCATAAATTCTGATAAGCAGTCGTGACTCAATTACATTGAGAAGCCACTGTAAAAAGGAATTTTAAAAGATGCATAAAATGAGCACAAACAGTTGAGGTGGACTCTTGCATAAATTTGTTCTATAGTAGACATCATGACTGATGACAGATTTTAAGCATTTTTCTTAGTTATGCCTTATTTCTAAGATGTACTGAAGTTAATCAGACTTTAATCTTTATATGATATTTTGCTGAATGCACACACGGTTTCACTCCATATGAATGATGAAAATTACTGTGGTGATTAAGTTGTTTTTGACAAATAGTTAAGTGTCATTTGTAAATTCTGAGGACAAGTTCTGATGGAAGTTCTGATGATTAAACTCTGAAGAAAACAAGTCAGTATTTGTATGAAGAATCACAGAAAAAGATTTTGACTTCTTGAGTACAGAAGCCATGTTCTGATGACTGTTAAAATCTGATATAAGTTAAGTTCTGATATTAAATCCTGATGGAATCTTTGATGCTTACGTGGCATTTTTCTTTACTTGACTTATTTGTGATAATATCTGAAATAATCATATTTAAATCAGAATAAATTTGGGTGAGACAAAAACAGTCATAATCATTATGGGTTAGTGGTTAACGTGTATTTTTTGAAAAACTGCATGTGCACAGTAATTGTTAATATTTACTTCATCGATTTTTAACTTTATCCTGTGATGAATGTTTTGATTCAATAATGGTCAATAATAAATTTTGATGATTTGAGGAAACAATTGAAGCACGAGTTCATGCATCTAAACCTGTGATAATTAAAGCTGAGAATGTTACTTCTCAGAAAGAGAAAGCAGCTCAAAGTTCTGATACTTTGAAAAGGAAATCGGTAAATTCTGATGCTGCTGAAGTAACTCCTTCATTGGCAAGGAGATTGAAAAAAATGAAGGCTAGGAGGTATTTGGCTAAGGCTATATCAGAAGATACTGAAGAAGCTGAGGAAGGGGGTCAGGAATCTCTGATCTCACAAGAACCAATTATCATTGAAGCCCTTCCAGCTCAAGCAAAAGACACTGCTAATGACACAGTTGTTACCCCTCTTGTCTCTCCTATTAAAGCTACAGATGATGCTAAAGAACAAACTGACAATTCTGAAATAGATATTCATAATTTGAATATACCTAAAGTTCTTTATCTAGAAGCTCCATCTACATCAAAGACACCAGCTCTGGAGATAAATTCTGCTGATCAGAATTTAGATGATGTTATTCCTGAATCTCCAGTTGCTTCACACACTGTTGAGCTATCAGAACAGAATGAGTCTTCCTCAAGTTCTGATGATAGTGTTTCTGTTGAGATTCCAGTACCTACTCTGGGCGAGGAAGAATTGGTGAAGAAATTTGTTAAAAATGAAGCACATATTCCTTGGGAGGATACTCACAGAGGTGTTGAATGGACCAAGAAGTGGAATAAATCAGATTTTATTCCATGTTCTGAAGTTCTGACAGAGCATATTGCAAAAGCTGATGAGTTGCTCACAAATGCTGATTTCAAGACACAATTCAAGATCACAGCTCTGTCTACAAAACATCTTCAAGGTCTACATACTTCTACAGATGAAAAGGTTGATACACTCAAAGAACAAGCTGATAAGCTAAATATACAGATCAAGCTTGACAAGAACAGGTATATCAGACCTATTTCTGAAAAAGTTACAGCCATTGAGAAAACTCAAAAGAAGCAACAGACCCAAATTGTTAAGATCCTGGCTAATCAAGCTTCTCAGAAAGCTCAATTGGATGAAATCCAATCTTTAGTTGAACTTCTTCTTTCTCTTTTACTTCCTGATGATGCCAAAAAGGGGGAGAAGGTAGTTAAGTCCAAATGCTCACCTACTCAAGAACTGAAGAAAAATGATGATAAAGGTGATGACCAGGGAAACTCTGAAAAGAGCAGAGGTCAAAGAAAAGTTCAAGAAAAATATTATATTCAGAACAAGTCAAGTTCTGATGCTGTGAATGCTCAAAGACTGAAGTCAATTGGTGATAAGCAAAGTTTGATGTCAAATTCTGATATTCTGATTCAGTCAGGATCTGAAGACTCTCAGAGGTTTTTGCAAACTCTGAAGTTAAAGGGGAAGTAGACTACTGTTTATTACAAAGATCCTAAAATCCAGACACTTGATGAGGAGATAGCAAGAAGATTATTTCTGAAACACAATCCAGGAATGGATTTAGAAACTCTCAAGGAAGCAAGAAGCTAGATTTGCTGCTGAAAAGTCAAATTCTAAGTCTAAAGCTTTTGATGCAAAGAAACCTCCAAGGCCTAAGGAAAAAGGCATTGTGATCAAGGAAAAGTCAAATTCTGAAACTTCAAAGATCAAGACTAGATCACAGACTGAGAGTGATCCCAAAGAAAAAGAGAAAGGAAAAATTTATGAACCAACCAAGTCACTGGACTTGAAAACTTCTCAAGATCTGATGAAACCAGTATGTAAAATGGTTCAAGTAACTGATGATAATCTTATTGAAGATGAAACTGTTCAAATTCTGAAAAGAAAAAAGATAAATGAAGATTCTAAAATAACCTCTGACACTGCTCAAGTTGTTGTTCAGAATAAAGGACAGGAAGGTACAGAAGAAACATCAAATTCTGATCAAGCTATCAAGACATCAACTATTGACAATGCTCAAGTTGATTTGGGTAAAATGATAATTGCTGATAAGAAGAAGCTGTTATGGAAGAAAGCAACTCCAGTTGAACCAAAATCCAATCTCGTGATTAATCAACTCGCTACATTTGGGTTGAGAGCCAAGCAACCTAGAGATAGAGCTAGATTAGGTTCTGACGAAGTGAAGATTCAAACAGGAGTAGAGGTTACCCTAAGAGATCCTTTCATGTTGACTGACAAACCATATGAACAAATCAAACAAAGGCACCTTGATAAGGTATTATCTGCTCAAGTTGTGATAGATGCTCATGATAAGGAGAATTTAAAAGAGAAATTGATCTTATTTCTCAATGATAGAAGGACTTATAGATTAGCTGATACTGATGTACTAAATAAGTCTATCAGAGAACTTCAACATTTTCATTATCTTCTGGAAGTAAAATCTGATGTTACAAGAAGATGGTCAGAATACATTTTGAAGGCTATAAGAGATCTATTCAGAATCTCTGGTACAAAGACTTCTCATTACAGTCCAATGATTACTGAAGGTGATGGAAAAGAAATTTCTATGCTGAAGAATTCTGCTAAGGTGGAAGTTATTCTGAAAGGAAGATGGTTATGTTATAATGAAAACTCTTCACATCCTAAGGTTATCAGACTTGGTGATGGACTTGAAAGAACATCCATTCAAGCTCTCAGAACAGCCATTTATCAAATTGGTGATAGTAAAGAAGAAGAACTGATGCAGGTCAAAGCACAGTTAGCTGAAGTTCTGAAGAAAGCTAAAGATAATCTGATAAATGATTTTGTTAAGAATCATTATGGATTCAGATTGATTCAGTGATGTTGGTAAAGCTGGATGTTTTGTAAGTTGTAGTTAATAGTCTTATTAAACTCTTATTGCATTTGAACTTAAATATTTTTGACATCATCAAATCTATTAACTTGTACATTCTTGCATAATTTACAAGTTGGGGGAGATTGTTGGATATATTTGAGATGTCATGTCTAATATGTTTCATGTTTAGTTTTCAGATCTTAACTAACAGGAAATATCAGTTTTTACTGGAATCAGGACTTACTGGAAGTCAGGACTTAGATTATCAGAAGATGGATATCAGAACTTAAGTACTAGAGGACTAACAGTTAAGGAAAGATCGAGACTAATACAAAAAGAAGATATGCATGGAAAGAGTTAGAGGACTAGAAGAATTATATAAGATATCTGATTGATATATTTTAGGAGATAGAATTATATTCCATATCAATTAGAAGTTATCTTGTAACTGTGTGTCTATATAAACACAAATATAGGTTTACTCTATAAGAGTTACGATCATCGAGAAGATCATACAATTATAACCTAGCAGCTCTCGTGATATTTGTTCATCACTGAGAGAGAACAGTTCCATTGTAACAGAGTTTATTATATCGAATACATCTGTTTTCTGTTACTTGTGTTTTAATCGATTTGATTGTATTCTACACTATATTCAACCCCCTTCTATAGTGTTGTGTGACCTAACAAAATTCATTACAATAAAGCAGATCCAATGTAATGTTCTAAATTATCAATTAAAGTGTTTAATAATTATTACATTGTCTCAGGCTCCTGAAGAAGGCCTTCCTCAGGTACTTAAACATTTGGTTGGAAAGGAAGTCACTGTCATTATTCAGTTGAACAAAGTAAATGTAACTGAGGATAGTACCATATTTGATGCAAATGACATATTTGACACGACTATGCAGAGTCCAAGTCCATCTGAATCTGCACATATATCAGAATTTTCCTCCATCAACTTTTTCGTTAATGTAAGTTTGGTTTTTATTTGTTATAATACTCGAACCATTATAATTTTATAACTTTTAGTCTTTCAACAAATCTTTATAAAGCATAATTGTTGTTGTGTTAGTCTGTCGATCTTGATGTCATTTATCATACTCCAGGCTCTGCAAAATCAGTTACCAAAAAAATTAAAAAGGTAAGATACATTTATGCATTGTATTTTGTTTTTTTGCATTAAATCGCTTACATTCCGTTCATTAATTATCCTCATAAGTTGTAAGATAAGTTGTTTTTCTACGTTAAATTTAAAGGATTACATATTGGTTTTGGTTCTTGACGTAAGTCTGAGTTACATTACAATTTGATATAAATTGATTGGTATAAATATATTAATAAGTATCTATATTCTATAAGTTTTTTCTGTTGTTTTGGTCATATTCTAAGAATTTTTAATCTGATAAAATTTGCAGGAGAAGTAATACAACAGTTTAGCACTCAATTATTTTGCTTGATGTTATGTACGAAAGCTGGATTGGATTGGTGTTTAGCATTTCTGAATTTCGTTTTAAATAATGACCATTATCAAGTTGTTATCATTATATTCTATCTTTCATAACTTTATTTTCCGGAATTGATGCAAATAAATTTTGCAGATTGGACAAGTTGTACATCTTTTATCTGGCATGGATGCAGCATTTGTGTTGGCAATCCAATTTCTTCAGTTTTTAATTATTAAATTTCCTTATCAAATTGAACTCTAAACTTGATTTGCTGATGTTGAAAGTTTGTTTTTCCTATTTGAATCAATGAAGAATGCGTTTTGTTTTTTTTGTCGTTTATTTCGTATTATTGTCAAATTGCGTTATTCATATTTAATACAATTCTAATGGGAACACCAAAGTTTAGTAAGCAGTTTTTAGTTATAACTGTTTCAAGTTAGTATTATAGTATAAGTATAACTGTTTTAAGTTAGTTTTTTTCAAGTCACAAATTGGTAGCCATTCCCCAATAGTCACATCTTTCCATTGTATTTTGTATTTATATAAGTGTGTCATTACATTTGAGATTAGTTATTCTGTCAACTTTTGATTAAACCCAAAGAAACACGTAAATCATAGAACATGTTGAACGTGTATGGCAATAACCTGCTCAAGGTTGGATGAAGATAAATGTTCATAGTGAGTTTATTCAGAATGCTCCTGAAGGTCAGAATAGAAATGGCATTGGCGTTGTTGTTAGAGATTCAAATGGCCTTCTTATTCGATTAACATATGGCACCGTTCCAGGCCTAACTAATCTTAATAGTGCCTTATGGGCTGTTTTGATAGGAATGCGTAGAGCATTTCAAGACCAGTACGAACGTGTTATCATTGAGACTGATAATATCCAGGCTTACCGTGAATGCAAGTATTACATAGAGGATGGAATAACACCACATACTAGGAGTACATTCAGATGTATCCTTTCATGTCTTAAAGATCCTAACATTCGTTATGAAATTAATTTGGTACGTCTGCAGAAGAACTCTGTTGTAAAACGTCTGACATCAATTGGTAGACAAAATCTGCACGATTTGCTAACATTGGATCGGCCTGTTGACAACATTCAAGAATTTCTTAATATGGATTTAGGTCTTGGCCCTCCACAAGCACGATTTCAGGATGTTGAGATTAATGACCCTGAACCTGTTCAAGATGGACAGGTTGTGAATTTCTAAGCATGTTCAATGGTTGGTGATTGTTCTTGTTAAGTATGTATATGTGAATATGTAACAAATTTGTACAACTTGGTTATATATATGAATGCAAATATTTATTGTAATTGTGAAAAATATTTTTTGTAAAAGATAATGATTTGATGTTATATGCATTGTCCATCACTAAATTTGACCCACATCTATAAAGTTGTATCTTTCTTAGTGACACGTTTATCAGTTTGAGTCATGATTATGTTGATTTCTACAAGGCAATAATATATATTGGAAATTTTTTTTATTACTACAAGTCATAATGATGTAGTATTCCTTTCCAATAATCCAAGCGACCCCCATTATTTCATTAAGTTTTTCTGAATTTACATATTTTTAAACAATTACAAAGTAGGGTAGGAAATGAAAATGTTTTATTCACATTCAATGCAGTTAACTCCAGTATTTGGAATACATAAAGCATCTTATTTTTTCACAAACTTGCTCAGCTCCAAGTGTGCTATCAATTACATATATAATAGTTGTAGCACGTTTCCTTTTTTCTAGACCTTATCACAGTCAGTTAAAATTCTAATTGTGCTTCATTGCCCAAAATACTCTCTTCAGTTCATCATGCCAACCTTTAACATTTTCACCGTCAATACTGACATTATGTCTGTATTGTTTGGCTTCTTAATACACGATCTTGATAGCTTTCAAATTTTCGAAAAGTTTCTGATGGCCTCCTATACCAAATCTAGCCGAATACATGTTAAGGAGATGTTGCAGAAGCTCAATTGGGATGCTCTATACCAGTACCATAATCATTATCTAGAAGTTCGGCGTGACCAATTCCATGATTTCGTTCTTTTTGCCATTTCTCTGGAAGTTGAGCAAGCTATGTTTTATAACTCGATTCGAATGCTTTTCATGCGCAACAATGTGGATCATAATCTTGAAACTCTCTCTTTTCTCTCCATTAATCATTTCCCATCTTATTTTAGTTATGTGTTTTTTAGAGCAATTTACATACCATATGAAAGAGATCAGGTTGTTGAAGAAATGTCTCATATTCTTACAATGCTTGATCTTAAATCGAAGTTATTAGACATTGTTCATTTGCTTGAAGATATATACTAGAACATATCGGACGTAGATAATTTGCTTCCTGTTTCTAAATTTTGTCCAAATGCAATAAATAAAGACCCGATCAACATGACTAAAGGGAATCCTTTTGGTGAAGAGCTTTGGTATTCACTTTGTGAGTTGACTGTTAAGGAGAAGTACAGTGAAGAAGGTGATTTCTATCATGCACGCTTAACCATGTCACATATCTGGAATTCAAGTTGTGGTCATTGCAAAGTGCAGCTACTTTTGTTCAAGATTTTGCTGGGTGATGTTTGTGATTGATGTGTTGCACTTTTATTTAATTTTAGTACAAAATTAAAACCTTTGGTAGTTGAACTTATGTTATTTCTAGCCTTGATAATGAATGCTATATTGTTGTTCTTTCCTTTTGTTTAAAGTTACATGACAATGATCTGTAATATATATGTTTTGAACATGGAAATGCCATTATTGTGGTATATATTCCAAGATAGATTGTATGACACAATCTTTTGTTACAAAAAATAAGAATATGATAAATACAACAATTATATAAGTAAAGATTTTGTGATGTCATTTCCACAATTAAAATATTGACCAGACTACATAATTTGCCCATTTTTTGGAGAACTTGGGATTATGCCATACTAACATAACCTTAGAGTTGTTTGACGTGATTAGTTGGAAATCTTCATTAACTAAAAGTATCCCTGATTTGTAGCTAATGATGTACCAAAACAATACCAAACCCGTATTAGTGTCTAACAAATGAAGTGTAACTGAACATATTAAAAATATACAAATGCTGTATTTTTATGCCATGAATTTATGTTATGATTAGGTAAGTACCTTAATTTAAGCATGGAAGAAATCAGTACATATGCCCAATGGCGTGTGTACCAATAGTTATCATATAATATTTAAATCCAGTAATAGCCGATCATACAAATCCCAATATATATGCATTACGTTTACGAATTAAATCCATGCCACAACAATTGGCTAAAGTATGAACATTACATGTCTTGAAACCGAGAGCATAAGTTACAAACATTAAAAAAAGTAGCATAAATGAAAGCATAGTAATGAGATGTATTCAGACCAATTCATCTCCATTGCATTATCCCTGAAGTGTTTCCTGGTCATTCTATGCATTAAGATAAAGATCATATTAAGATTTAGATGTGTGTGAAAGAATGTGGTCAAACAATCATCTTTTAATCAATTAAAAAGAAGTTATGTAAGGTAAGCAATTATTGTCAATTAATATAACCATATTGTATTACAATTTTGTTATTAGTAGAGTTCTCACCAGCCTCTGGGGTTTGATCTTCAAACAACTTCTGCACTCCATCTTTGTCAAAAATGAAAGCATCAAACCGACCAGCTTCCTAGTTTATGAACACTATAAAATCTCCCATTTGAGGCTAAGTTTTGCTGGAATTTTATAGAGAGCAAAGAACTGCTTCTCATAATCGCAAAAATAACCTGTAAACATTGTATCCAAAGGGAAACAGTAGAGAACAACTTCTGGGATATGCTTGCCATATCGTGCCACAAAAGGATGTGGAATATCCTGCAATAGGAGTTAGATCATATTATTCCTATGTTTTTATATTTTATAAAAAAAAAGCACATGTGCATAACATATTACAAGTTAATGAAAAAAGAACTTACAACTATGCCATCATAGATTGTTTTCTTAGTAGCTTCAACTAGAATTTTAACTCCAGCTATATCAACATTGGCTGATCATGTGTATAAACATTATAATAACGATCATGACTTAAGATCGGCTTTTCAATGTGTAACCAAATATTGAAGAGCAGAAGACAGTATTACCTCTCTTTGCCGCATAGAGATTTGGATCTTCAGGCTTGACATAGTTTATCTCACATCCAGTCTTATCAAATATGTGACCCCAGTAATTTCCTTTAGATTCAAAACAGAGAAGAAGCTTACAAGCACTTCCTTTTGGGTAAACTTGGATGAGTTCCCCAAGTACAATTAGCCTGCCACTCTTATTATCATAAGTAAAATCTAGCTTCTCGCCATTTGGTAGCATTATGTGTCCAATAACAACAAGTTTGCCACCATATTGACTAACAATAGTGGCTGGTAATTTCTCCAACCGTAAATAAAGAGCCTTTCAATAATTCAATTAACAAGCACGATCACATATTCAAACAAAATATAAAGTTATTTACCAATTCAAGTATAGTTGGATCAAACAGAACTATGAATGATGGAATCTTCATGGGTTCACAGGTATTATGCTGCGTTTGAATAATAAAAATAGTTATTATTAGCAACTACATAAATAGTATAATATTCCAATTAGTAAAACATGTTGAGTTCAACAAAACTCAGTTCAATGAATGGCTAAGTCCAGGCAGTCATGGGGGATACGATTAGAAATAAAAAAAACCAGACTCAACATTGTTTAATGACTGTCCCGGCACATAACATATTTAGACAAAAATCACAACACACCCTTCCAGACAAAACAAATTGTGACTATCAACCAGGTACTTAAAACATTTACATGGTTTTTTGCACCATGTAAGTCAATATACAGATGACAATACCTTTTCATTGCAACATAAAGGATTAGAAATCAATATACCTATGTGCAATATGATAATGACTGTCCCAACACATAACCAACTATCCCAAGATCACAACATACACTTCGACCCAAAATGGTTTGATTGTATAAACCACATACTTAAACACTTTACAATGATTTTGCAACATATAAGTCAACATATAATATGACAATACTGTATACAAAAATACCCAATATGAATCAATACACAATCTTTTTATCAGATTATAATGACAAATCTATTTAATGTTAATAACTAATTTTATAGCACCATGAATGTAGACTATTCAGAATACTTATATGTAAACAAAGATGAGCAAGATTGGTCAAATCAAATTCAATTAACACAAAACAGAGATTTATCTACATTCATCACATTACTAATTGAATGACAGAGTATACATACCTCCATGAGTTGAGTAGAATGATGAAAATCAAAAGTCCCCTGACGATTGTTTGTGCCGAGTTTGGAGTTTTTGTTCGGTGTTAGTATTGATGAGAATGGTCTTTTGCATGCAGGGGTTTATTTTGATCAAGTGAACAAAAGTCAATCAACACGGTTCTCCATGTGTAATTACAATAAGTGCTTATTTAATGGAAAAGATGTAATAAAATTTACATGTTAGGTTACATAATTATTAATATTAATTAAGATTACATATTTTAAGTATGCATTCAAATTATGTATTTGAAAAAATGTGTAAATTTTACAAACTTACAATCGAGAAGAATATTAAGTTATTATTTTTCCAATATTAAAATTTAAGTTAGAAAACATTATGCCGCGGTTTTAACAGAATTGTACTATAGAATAATTTTGAATAATTTTCAAGAAGTTTATTTGTCTGAATATGCCCTGAATACGGATTATAAATTTACTATTTATATTATTAAAATACACAACACTAATAAATTTTGATTTTAATAGATTATGTGTCATTTTTTTTATACATGTTCTCTCATATCTTCATGTATGAGCATTCAATAGTTTAAAAAAAGTATTTGGTATCTTTTGTAAATCTTTGGAGGTGTATTATATATGTTATTGTAATAAGATGTTTTATATTTTAATTTGAATAAAAATAATAATAGGCTTATAGACTTATTATATTTATGTCTAAAGTTTTGACGCAGAAAGTAATTCGAACAATCGTTATCAAATGTCTATTAAATATTAAACATCTCAACTACAGAATATAATAAATATATTTATTATTGATTGTATTGTTTTAATTTTTTAACCCTAAGGTAAAGGCTTAAAATTAAAAAAATCATTTGTTTTTGAAACATTAAGACTTATTCGAGATAATTTATTTTAAAATATTTTCTTATGAACGTTTAGTTTTGTATTTTACGTCATAATATCATCAGAGGTGAAAATTTCTAATAACCGTTGTATTTAATAGATTATGTGTTATTTTGGAATCCATATTTAGTCATCTTCCCATGATAAAGTTGCAATAGATATTCCATTTGTTGTTCCAATTTTTTTTCACATTCATACAATTTGGAAGAGAATTCAATATAACATAAACTATTGCAATACCATATTTGATGAGAATAAATGTTTGCATTGATCAAGATAATATCATCACACGTATTCCTACCGAATCGAGATAATTAATTTCAAATTATATTTTTTTGAGGTTTTAAAATTGCTTATGCAGGAAATGATTACTGTAAGTACAATTTGTTAACATAGATTAACAAATAGTTTTTCATAATTGATGTACCAATCCAGTTTAGGTGTAGGGAAATGATAACGCCCATGAAATAATTAATGTACAAACTTACATTTGAGAAGAATATTTGTTATTATTTTTCCAATAAAAAAATTTAATTTGTAAAACATTATGCCAAAGTTTGAACAGAATAATACTACAAATTATTTTTCCTATATTTCAAATAGTTTATTTGTCCGAATATGTCATTCGCTGGATTATAAATATTACTATTTATCTGAGATAATTAATTTCTAAATAGTTTTGTATGAGGTTTTATATTAGCCAATTCACGCTAATATATCATCAAAATACACAACACTAATAACGATTGATTTTAATAGATTGTGTATCATATTTTTATACATGTTCTCTCATATCTCCATGTAAAATTTGTAATAGTTTCCAAAATACATTTGGTATCTGATAAGATTTTTTGGACCTGTATTAAATATCTTTTTACAATAAGATGTAATTCGAACAATTGTTATCAAATGTTGGGTCAATATTAAATATCTCAACTATAGAAAAAAATAAATGTCTTTATTATTTATTATAGTGTATTATTTTTTAACCGCATGCTACAGTCTTAAAAAAATTATATGACATTTTCAAACATTAAGACTTATTTCTACTATTTTTTTAAAAATTTAGTTTTTATGAACTTTTATATTTCTATTTTACGCCATAATATCATCACAATTAAAATTAATAATAACCATAGTTCGTCATAATTAACGTACGAATCGAGTTTTTATGTACGAAAATGATAATTCCAATGAAATAATTTACGTGAATATTGTATAAGACAATTTAACCTAAATTTAAGGTCATGTTGATACCACGTTAACTTACTAAAATTATTTGCAAAATATTGCATTTGTAATGGAGAAGTAAAATCCTAACAAACTCTTATCTAAAGATCACGCCAACTATGTTAACATCAATCATGTACCTAAATCCATGGTTGTCGTACTAATCCACACACACACACACACACACATATATATATATATGTATATATAGTTTTCATGTGTTATATGAATATCATAAAGTAATAACCCTTTAAGAAAAATTTGTTGTTAGTTAACCTTTTGTGATTGCTGCCATGAAAGACAACCTTGCATTGGTTAATAGCACTAGGACTGATTGGAGGGTTCGTGTACGTATTACTAGGATGTGGCCTTCATTTTCTCGCATTCAACAATTCTAAGGTGTTAATCTAATTGTGCTTGATTCAGAGGTACTGTCTTGCGCTTTGTGTAGTAGTAGTATATGATTATTGTTTGTATAGAAGAGTTTCCAACGAGCTTTTGTTATGCAGGATTGCCATATCTTTGCATTTGTAAATCGTGTGATTTGGCATGATGTTAGCAATATCATACTTGAAGGAAACATATATGATATTCATAATTTTATAGTAATGGAGCCTGCAGGACTTATGAGGCCTGTATCTACTGATAAGATAATTGTTTTTTTACATGATACCATTATCCTACCTATTCTGTTTGAAGTAAATACCATTCCAAGGCACAAGTTTGAGCTTAAAACCATTCCTGAGATTTCTGATCTTGCAATGTCACTCTCTCAACATGTGCCGCTTGTACATGCTATAGGTATTTTTGAATATTATCACATATTTCTTTTTAATTGAATTCATGATTGAAAAAGCTAAATAGTAACTATTTTGTAGATATTGTTGGCATGCCTCAGAATATTGATCCAATGAAGCAAGTTTATACACGATTTGGCGAGAAAAAGTTTCTTCGATTTGAGTTGTTTGATGGCAGGTAAGACCATCATTTCAGTAATAAATGTAGTGTCGATCAGTGTTGAACAATATTTATCTGAAAGTTTCATTATATTTCTTTCCATTTCAGCAACGTGGTTAAGATTTTTGCTTGGGATGAATTTACTGTTGATTTAGCAAATGCACTTCAGGGATATGTTGGGTATCCTCCAATAGTTATCTTGACAACCATGAGGCCACTAATCCACAATGGTTCCATTTTCTGCTAATCTACATATCTTTACTACAAAATGTAATAGTTTTTCATGGTGTCAACTAAAGCTTATCGCTGAATTGCTTCTAACAGGTTCACTGCAGATAAGAAGTTCATCATGTTCGCGGATTTATTTCAATATTAATCATCCTGCTATTGAAGTGTTGAGGCAAAGGTATCAACACTCTTTTAGAGATGTCAATTATTACTATATATGAGACATAAACATTAATTTGAGAGGTATAAACTCTAATGAACATTCTTTGTACTATTGTGTTTACAGGATACTTGCTGGATTGGTCTAAATAAATAACTATTCGCGTGAAGTTTTACATATGGCATTGCAATATTTTAATGTTTGCTATTTTGCATTATAAAAGCTTGATATGAATTTAAAGAGGATTGTTTTGAAAATTAAGTATTTAGCCAATCTTTCTTTCCTGAATATTGAGTTGTATGGATGTTTTATTCATCTGTTATATGTCATTGGCAACTTTAATGTTTTCTTATGACATGTTACAAATTTGTAAACCATCCATGTTGTTATGTAGCCATGATTTAAGTGGAAATCCAATAAAGCAATAATCTTACCATGAAACAATATGTAATCCAACAATGATATCATTTAATTATAGATAACAACAATGTTCACTTTGATCCAATAATGTTACAAACACTGTTTCCAGAATAACAACTTTGTTACTAATTTATACTAAACCTGATTACAGAATAACATACTAACATTCTTCTAATAATCAAATGAAGTTTTAACATATATTGCGACTATAATCATCCATTAATATGCGAATTCTACCAATTGATTCAATCAACTTAGCAGCCTGAGCATTGAAATTAGCAAGATGTTCCTTCCACCCATCGTCAAACTTTTGAAAGGCACTCATCACTTCTGCAGCAGTCAATTTCAAGGTTGTCTCATGCCCACGCAGAGATGAAGATGTATCACTTAGGAATTTAGGTTGATTTTTCATATATGATGCTGGTATTACTTCATTGCTTTGGGATGATTCTCCACGCTTGTTTCTTGATCCATTCTGCAAAATATCTTCTATGTTGTTGTAAAGGAGAGATGTAAAATTAATAAAGATAATTACCAAACATTAGTAAAACATTAAAAGATATAAACATGTACATATTACTTGATCTGTTCTTCCAGGCCAACCGAGCGAGCAAACAAATCTGATTGCCTACTTTCTATGGATGCATACAACTTTGAGAAGAAAATATTTGCGTCTTCCAAATCAGTGTTGATATTTGCGCAAGTGACAGCCAATGTCTGCAACTCTTGCATTGTCATATTTTGCATCACTGACCATCGTTTCCTCTTTACACTGGATGAAGCCATTTCTGATCCGCCAATAATAATTTTTCCTCTGTGTTTGTTTGTATGTTTGAGGTGAGTATAATAACCCTTATATAAGCACATAAAATGTAGCAATTTCCATGTTGTAGAATGTGCAGTTAAGTAACCGCAAGTTAGTTACCATAAAATGTGGTAAGTGCAGGTAACTTCCACCACATTTAGCAGCAAAAAAGTCATGTCCAAAATCTCATATTACCTCTTCTAAAAAGTAGTTGCCACATATGTGTAATTCTTTTGTTCTCAAGTATTACTTCTACCATGCTTAGATGGTAAACGTTGTTTATAAGCATCTTCATATGCACATATTGCAGGCAAACATTGTGACATTATGACATGTAAATGCTGCAACAAAAGTAAAAGGATGTGAACATTGATCAGTTTGGTTGCTCACATTGAACAGTTTGGTTCCTCAACTGTGACCTTGCTCAATTTCCTACATTGCTGCAAACATTGATTCAATTTTGTTGCTCCATATGCAAACTTAATTACCCAGTCATGCATCTGAGGTTCTAGACTTATGGTAGAAAAAATAACTATGACAGTTTACATTCTTTTGTAACCTTAATAGTTTATTGTTTAATTTAATTACGTAATAAATGAAATGAGATGTGTTGAAAATATTTGAATTTTGCATAATTCTTAGAATAAATTTTAAGTTATATGAGTTGTGGACGGAATATTGTGTTAGCGGAGAAAAAATAGTGATTACTAATTTTATAATTATAATATATTACATCATATTATAGAAAGCGATACAATGTTTTAACGCTATAGTTTCTCGAGAGTTATGAATAAACTCTTGATGAAACCTTAAACTTTTCGATCATAAAATTTTAACGCTATAGTTTCTCGAGAGTTATGAATAAATGTTTTATTTACTACATACACTCAGTTTTGTTGTACAAATTATTAAAATATTCACTACTAAAAATATAAAAGAGAAATGTTAAAATATGAGTTAAGAGACTTTTAATTGGTTATAAAATATGAGAGAAATAAAACTAAAATAAAATACTGAGATATAACGTTAAACTATAATATCAGTTTTATATTTCAAAATAAACGGAACCTAAATAACTGTAATAAATAAATTAAATAAAACTAGAAGCTAACCGTTTATGTTATAAAAATTACAAACTTCGAGAAAAAAAATCAAAATTTAAGAAATTTGGAGTGCGCGTAGCGCGGACAAAAAGTTCCTAGTATTAAAACAATAAACAATTTCATCTTGTGTAGAAAAGGGAAAAATAAGGGGTGAAGGACAAATTTAACATATTTTTACACAAAATTGACAAAAATAACCAATTTCTGAAAAGTTGGCCAACTTTGGCCAATGGGATACCCCACTGTGAGTGGAGTATCCACTTTATATAAAATACCCAACTGGCAGTGGAATATCCTATATATGAAATACCCAACTACCGGTGGAGTATCTTATACAAATTCGGATACCCAACTGAGAGTGGAGTATTCAATCGGCCAAAATTAACCACTTTTTTCAGAATGACTATTTTTGTTAAATTTATTCAAAAATCGGCTATTTTTGTCATTTTTTCAAAAATAAGGGGAAAGAAAAATAATGGGCCTCTTTGTGTATGGGCTTATAAGCTACTTATAGCCAATAAGCCCGTAATTACTTATGTCGGACCGTTTGTCGACCCAACTTAAAAGTCGGATTTACAACTTATAAACCGATAAGTTGAATGTTAGTAACGACGTACTTTTTCTCAACTTATTTTAATTTTTCACTTTTTTTATTAATTTTAGTTTTTAAATATATGTTTTTAGATGTTAAGTTAATTTAAAAGTCATGAATTAAGATAATAATATTTAAAAATCATTTATTTTAGTTCATTTAAGTTAAAAAAATCTGACTTATAAGTAAAATTAACCAAACACTTACGTAACTTATAAGTATTTATCTATTTATTACTTTTAAGTCTTATTAATTTTAAATCATAAATTACTTGTTTTAAAATTTCCACAACTTTGAAACCCAAGAGTAGGAGTGAGCATTTCCCAGTTCTGAACCGGGAACCGAACCGAACCGATCAAAAATTGCGGTTCTGGTTCGGTTCTCAACTAATTCGGGTCCGGTTCGGTTCTTATTTTTCTAGTAATTTCAGTTCTTAGTTCGGTTCGGTTCTTAACATACTAGAACCGTAAGAACCGAACCGAACCGAACCCTATAAAAATGAACAAATACAAAAATATTTATAAATATATGTATATATATTACGTAATATGTTTTCTTATTTATAATACTTTAATAAATTTTAAGAAAAATATGATTTTTATTGTATTACTCGTTTCTTTAAATATTTATGGAGTTTTGAATATTTTTATAAATATTTTTCTTCTTAAATATTAGAAAGTAATCGAATTCAAAATGATCCACCATTAATAAAAATCTTTTTTTACTAAGTTACCCTTAATAAATAATCAAGACTAGTCAAAATTTAAAAATTAAGAATATAAAATATTATGAAATAATAAAAAAAATCCGGTTAAGAACCGAACCGAAATTTACGATTTGGTTCCTGTTCTGTTCTTACATATAAACGGGTCCGATTCGGTTCTTAAAATATTTTTATTTCGATTCACGGTTCTTTCGGTTCCGGTTCAATCCGGTCCGGTTGGTTGTGACCCGTTCCTTACCCCTACGGCCCTCCACACGAGCACAGTTAGATTTGAATACTCCATCCATCCCTAGTTGCTAACGAAGGCAGGCAAAGGGTTTACGCTTTAAATTCAGGGGTTTAGGCAAGTCCGGCTAAAGAAATATATACAATTTTCAATCCAATTCAATTCATATACATTTGCGTATCAAATCTTTGGGTTTTAACATCCGAAAAGGTCGGGTCTCTCTCTCTCTCTCTCTGTCTCTCTCTCTCTCTCTCTCGCTCCCTCCCTCCCTCTCTCTCTCTCTCTCTCTCTCTCGCTATCTCTCTCTCTCCCTCTCCCTCTCCCTCTCCCTCCCTCTTTCTCTCCATCTCTCTTCTCTCTCTCTCCCTCTTTCTCTCCATCTCTCTCTCTCTCCCCCATCTCTCTCTCCTCCTGCCTCTCTCCACACGTATATATGTTTGCAATTACACACACATTTGGTTTGTCCATAATGATTTGTGAAGATTAATTCTAATTGAATAATTGTATAGGCATGGCGCAGGAGGCGGTTGTGCGGCATGTCCCGGTTAATCCTTGCTGTGAATTGGTAATTTCTCTTAACTATTTTCCTAGTTTTCTTTAATTCATATATTGTGTTTTAGGAAATCCCGACAATTGACGATAGTGTCTTGGTTTTGGAGTGTCTAGTTGCAAAAGAAAGAAACAAAGTTGTCCCAGAAGCTTGCCAAGTCCGAAGAGGGTCGGAATTTTCTTAAGAAGGCTATAGGAATTCTTCAGGAAAAAATCACTAATTTTGATGCTGAAAATGTTAAGCTCAAGGCAGGTATGTATGCCATGTAATGTAGTTTTATTAATGGCTAATTTATATGTGTATGCAATTTGTGCAGTTGATGATAGCAGGAATTTGGTAGATATAAGCATATACCAATATAGACTTCCCGTCCCAACCTTCGAGTCTTTTTATTTAACACGAAAGCTGTCTGAGATTGTACTCTAATAAGTTAACAGGAGTAGAAAATTGGATTATTCTAGTGCATAGATTACAAGAAAAAGAAAAAATGTGAAATATTGTTTTTAGCGAATAACCCAAGTGTAGTGTGTTTCCTGGAGTAACCTGTTGGGCCTATTTAAACATGGGCCGTTACCCACACAAGATCAAATATAATTCTCGTATCAACATAATTAATAAAGGTTTTTGTAGTTTTCTCTTAGGTTTTTGTATAGTTTGTGACATTGAGATGTTCGTGGTGTTCTGTAGGGTATGCACACAGGATCAGATTTATATCTTATTTCAACATAATTAATTAATGCTACCCACAATTGCCAAAATTATAAATCTTGCTAAATTTAAACCCACAACGTGATGAAGGTATAGATAGAAACTTTTTAAAATGAGAAGCACCCAAGTCGCATTGTCTGGAGGTTTAGTTTAGGAATACTACACAAATTGGGGGGGGGGGGTATTGTCTAAATTTCTTATTTCTACATGTCTAATGTCTATCACAGGAACATGACATTCAAATTTGTTAGATTCTGTTAGTAAAACATGGACACTTAGACCAAGTAAAAAACATGAGAGATGAGTTTAGAACGCAAAAGGAAAAAACGGGAGTAATAAAAAAGGAGAAATAGGTGCCAATTTTGCAAATAACTTTACGAAATAATGTTAAGTTTAGGTTTCATCATTTATTATACTATGAAATTCATCCTTATATGCTTTTTGATTCAAAAATTATGTTGTGTTCTCTTATCCGTGTTCAAATATTGGACATGATCTTCATATCCCAGTTTTCAGAAATTTTGAGTCTAACACTCCTTATTGGAGGCTGATTAACATAAATTAAGGTAATAAAAGGGATGAAGTTAAAAGATGATTATTCTCAGACTTTTATGGTCTATATGTTGAGTTTTGCTGTTTAGCAATTTAAGTTCTTTCTGTTATTTATGAATTATTAAGCTCCTGTACTATCATTGTTTACAAGTTTTATGCATTTATTACTACATCAGGAAGCCTTGCATTGCATCTGCATCTTGACTACGTGAATTTTTTATTTTTTATTCTTGTTGAAATATTAAATGAAAATTCAAATTATTTTGATTGATTTAACCTTGATTGTTTATACTTTTTACAAGGCTTTATTTTTCTTTTGGTAGATATGTTCTTTGTTCCCCATCTGTATATTTTCAAGGTCATTGTATGATGACCAAATTCATAAATTACTGTCAAGACAACGTTTTTTACTAGATTGTTGTTTGTTCAATTATTCTGCATCATAACTGATTCTGAATGTTTTTTTTTGTTTTCTGTATAAGAACTAGAGCTAGCACGTAAGAAAGCAGATGATGGAGAGAAGAAAATCGAAGAATTAGCTAGCCGAGATACTTTGGAGAATGAAATATCTTCCTTGAGGTCTGAGATATCTTCTTTGAAGCAAAAGGATTGTTCTGGATCTGAAGACAAGGATAAAAAAGTTGCTGACCTTCAGGCAAGTGTCTCTGAAGCGGAAAAGGAGATATCTATTCTGAAGGAGCAACTTGAGAAGGAGCGAAAGAGAGCTGTGAACGAGCAGAAGATGGCTGAAATTGAATTAAAAAAAGCAAATGAAGCACTGGAAACTGCCAAGGCAGAAATGGCCAGGGTTGAACAACTTCAGGCAGACAATGAAAGAGAGATGAAAATGAATGAATCCACTATTCGAGATTCTTTGGAGAGTGAGATTTCTTCTCTAAAATCTCAGATAAAAGTGTTGCAGGAACAGACTGTCTTAGTTGCTCAAGATGCAAACAAGGAAGCAACTCTTCTCCAAGAATGTGTCTCTGAGCAGAAAGAAGAAATAAATCGGCTCAAAGAACTTTTTCAGATAGAAAAAGATCGAGCAGATTCTGAGAAAAAGAAATCCGATGAAGCAAAGGAGAAAGCTGATGATGAAAAAAATCGGGCTGAAAAAGTGCTTTCTGAGAGTGAAACAGAGTTGAGAGTGAAAGAATTGGCTGTCCGAGTCTCTTTAGAGGATGAAATATCTTCACTAAAGTCACAGATAGCACTTCTGCAGAAACCGGCTGTTTTGGGAGCTCAGGATGTGAACAAGGATATAATTCTTCTTCAAGACTGCATCTCTAATAAGGAAAAAGAAATTAATAAGCTCCACGAGCTTCTTCAAATTGAGAAAGATAGGGCAGATTCTGAAAGAAATAAAGCTGAAGAAGAAAAGAAGAAAGTTGATGAAAAAAAGGGCTGGGCTGAAAAATTAATTGCTGAGAAAGAAAAAGAGATGAAATTAAAAGAAACAGCTTTACGACTTCCTCTTGAGAATGAAATCGCTTCCCTAAAGTCTCATATAGAGCTATTGCAGCAACAGGTTGTCTCAGGAGTTCAAGATGTGAACGAGGAAACAGTTATTTACGAAAGGCGTGTATCTGAGAGGGAAACAGAGATAAATCGTCTTAAGAAGCTTCTTCAGAAAGAAAAAAAGAGAGCAGGTTCGGAGGAGAAGAAAGCTGAGACTGAGAAATGTAGGGCTGATAAAGTGCTTGCAGACAGTGAGATATCTTTAAAAGAAAAAGAACAGGCTGTTCGTCTTTCTTTGGGGACTGAAATCTCTGCTCTAGAGTCTCAAATACATTTGTTGCAGCAAGAAATTGCAGTTCGAGATGAGAAAAAGGAAGTAAATCTTTATCAATCACTTGTCTCCAAAAAGGATGCTGAAATCAATCAGCTCAAGAAGCTTGCTGAGAAAGAGAAAAGAAGAGCAGAATCGGAAAAGAAAAAAGTCGAGGCAGGAAAAAAGAAAGTCATTGAATCTCAGAAGATTGCAATGACAGAAAAAACTAGGGCTGATGAAGAAAGAAGGATTGCTGATATTGAAAGAGAAAAGGTTGAGGAAGCTAGTCTGCAGTTGGAGATGTTGAGGGCTAAAGTTCATGAATTAAAAGCAAATTTGGAGTTGGAAGCATTGAAAGTTCAACAGGCAAATGAAATTCTTGAGACAGAAAAACAGAAGGTGATCATAGAAACACAACGTGCAGATATGGAGATGGCTAAAGCTGAAGAGCAAAGTAAAGTTTTAGAAACTACTAGGAAGGAGATTGTGGAAGAACGCGCTCGTGCTGATTCTTTATCTTTGCAGTTGGAAGAAGATAGAGTTAGGATTGTAAAATTGCAGAAGGAAATAGCGGAACATGTGTCCTCCAGAAGTACAGGGAACAATGCTGGTGACCTTTTTGTTGAACATTTGGGTCTTGAAGCTGTTAAGTTGAAAGGAGGGCCTCACATAGAGGTATTGGACCAAGAAGCCAGGGCATCTATGATGGTATTTAATTGTTTACAATGTGAAGAGTTAATCAAAAAGCTGAGGGATGTAAAACAAGAGGCAAAGAGGGAAAAAGAGCGGGCTGATTCGGAGATGAGAAAGGCAGAATATCAGAGAAAGGTTGCAGAAACATATGGGGAGAAGGCCAAAATGGAAACAGAGCGGTGTCGGGAGTTAGCTGATGAACTAAAAGATAACAGATGTAAGACAGAAAAACTAAAGAAGGAGATGCAGGAACTCGCGGCCTCGGGGAAAATGGTTAATACTGTTGAAAGAAAGGATGAAAATTTTGATGCAACCAACATGAAGCTGCTAAGAAAATCATTGAAGCTTGAAAGAATGCAAACAAAGCATGCAAAAGAAGTTGCGAGATTGGAAAAGGATCGTAATATCTTACTTCAACAAGAAATCCGGCGCATAAAGGAGGCATTTTTTGGAATCACTAATCAGCTTGACATACTAGATAAGTGTTCGTCACACCGGGATGTAGGTATAAATGACCTTGAAAAGGTTAGTTTCTAATTTTTGCTGATCATCTGATTCTTGTTTCTTTTTTAAATTTTACTATGCATTAATTGTTTTTTTGAGGCTATGTAGATGTCATCAAATGATCACAGAGAACAAAAGTATTTTCTTATATTCTGTACTGGTTTCCTACGCCTCAGAAGAAACGTCGCAGAGTAGTTGATATAGGGAGTTCGACGTAGGCTTTTCAATTTAATGATTGGGTAGGTCAATTAAAGCCAATGTTGCTCCTCATTCTACTGAATAACCAACTTTTCCTATATAAATTATTCGCAGAAACCATTGTTTCACCCCTGTAAAATATTTTAGTCTAACTTATGTATTGTTCATCTATTAATATCATAAGTTCTTATATCTTTCATAGTATTAGCACATCATTCTAAAATGTTAGCTTTTACTTGATCCATCCTCTTACCTTGAAAGCGTGCACGTGTTTCTGCTGGTGTTTATTTAACACTAATGTTTTATTTGGTTGCAGAATTCCAATGTTAGAAGACAAGGTAAAAAAAGAAAACTCTCTGAAGAAAAACTATGTCAGGTACATCATAGTGGAAATGAACTTGTGAAGTCTAGTTCAACCTTGGATGCTTGTGATACTTTCAAGCATCGCAAGCAATGTACTGCACCATTACTTTCATCTAAAGAATGTACTGAACCCCTATCAGGTATTGACTCTGAATTGTTGCCTCTGCTTGGAGGTTCCCAACAAACACTGTTAAAGACACGTGCGAAAAATTCTTGTAAAGCATCTTTTCCTGATAGAGCGTTGCTGGGATCACAGGAAGGATGGGCTTTATCTGCTGGGGAGATGGATAAGTTGGCAGAGGGGGCAACAAACTTACAGCTGACTGTCCTAGGACCGTTTAATAATATTAGCAAGCCGATTGACAATAATATTAATTCTCGACCAATGTCTAATGCGACCGGGATTACTTATGCATGCAATGAAGAAACTGGGGATGCTAACAGGAATTGTTTGGGTAGTTTTGATGAAGTGGAGGATGGTAACTATCTTAAATTGCTGTCCTTAGATGATCCTTTGGATGAAGAAATTTATCGTGTAGCGATCGAAAGGCCCTTGTCACCAACTCTTCCTGTGATAGAGCCTTTACGCGTGGGAACACATGAAAATAGTAATAATGACCACATCGATGTTGTATCACTAGTTAGTAATAGTTTGGTGTCACTTTGCAGCCCTAATGAGGAGATTGATTCCAGTAAGTTTAATGCCTATACCTCCGGGACTAGCCATGTTCCGCCATTGCCAGAAAAGCTAGGTCTCACTGGTTCTCATGAGATTATGGAAAAAAATGATATGGGTCATGCAAGTGACCCAAGCAATTTGGGGCAGACGTTTACAGGTCATAAAAGGCTCAATGTTTCAAGTGGAAGTAAATCTCAGCCTGCTTGCAGTCTTCGCTATTATGTTATATTTTCGGATATAAGTAGTGATAAGAACATTACTAAGATATTATCTGCTACAAGAACGTGTATGGCCCAGTGCTCTATGCTGCCTCAAACAGATCATGTGGTTCAGGTCATGTCAACTCTTTCGAAGGTCAAAGGTCTTCTATCCAGGTAAATGATACATTCGGTATACATTATCTATTTCTCTTCAACCGTTTTTACATATCTGGTATTATTTTTATCTTACTTTTCTTATTTGCTGTTTGACATGTTCTTTTAGTTACATTCTTTTGTACCTCTTTAGTTTTAGTTTACTGATATAATTTATGTGTCCTCCTAGAGACATAAGTTATGTTTATACAAACATAAGATCGGATACCTTAGAGGTATTAATATACATTTATTATTGAAGTTGCATATTTTTACGCGCCATTTTTTTAATATCTAAGATATGTTATTTTGTACCCAGCATAGGATAATGGTCTACATGTGTATGTTAAATACATTACTGGCAAGTGGGTACTGAATCAAGTGTACGAAATACTATAAGCAAACACTTGCAATACTCGCTCAAAAATTATATCTTTAGCCCTGATAATTTTCTGATGTAATTTGTGTGATGTGTCAGCATTTATGATGTTGCATATCATATTTTTTGTACCTCTCCGGCTCTACAGTCCTGTTTTCTGATATTATCTATGTGTCTGTTAAAAGACAAATTCTGTTTGTGTATACAGTTCTCAGTTTAGTTGCATATATTTATGTCAGCTTTTATAATCTAAGATAAGTAGTTTCATACCCAGAACAGAATCTTGGTCCTCTGTACATGTAGGAATGTTAAATATATTGTTCAATAGCTAACACATTTGGTCAAGTGTACTAAAAAAAAAAGTTACTTGCAATAGTTGATCAAAGAGCACATCGTTATGTTGCAGTACTATATTGAACTAAACAGATTTGTTGACAGTAAGTTAGTACTTGTTCGTAAATTACTTAAAACCCAAATGTGTTAGCTATTGTTAGATACTTTTATAAATCTATTATATTTATAGATCGAATTGGTACATTACCACATACTATTTAAAATATTTTAAACCAAGGTATTTTATATGGCAGCTTTTACAGGAATGTTCTCAGAATTTACTTGCAATGATTATACCTTCGACTGATATTTTTTTTATTAAATGAACAATCTAATTATCTCATAAAATTTAGAAAGTGATGGTTGGTCTAAGATAGGGTTATATTTGTTCAAGTAGAGATAGAGAATGAAATTTTTTGTTTCGTGATAAGTTAAATTCCTTGATGTTGTAACTGGTGAAAATTTTCACTTTTGTAATTATATAGGTCGTTAGTGTAGTTCACTTAAACTGTTTTTGCTGTATCTCTCCAGGGAAATGGTTTGCGTGTTCTTTTCACTGTTATTGCAAAACGTTCCTGAGTTTACATTGGAAAACTTCAAGAACGTCAGTGATGGCGGGTTGGTCCGCTCCTTTGAATTATTTACTGAACAAGTGCACTCAGGTATTTTGCTTTTATCCTGCTTTTGATTTTTGATTTCTAATTTTATATGCTGCATTGACTTATTTTATTTTATTCTTTAAAAAAATCTCTTGTTGCAGTGATGGATGATCTAGAGACAAGAAGTATTGAGGAATTACTGAACTTGGATGAGCTGCTTAGCCTCATCGAAGATTTTCTAATTCATAGAAGAGTTCTAATACATCGCGATGATGTATTGTCCGAGTCATTGCCTCTATATGATCCTAAAAGTGACATTATTGTGAGTGATGGGGATATGCTATCCTTTCAAGCGGCTTCAGATCAACAGTTGATTAGTGCATCCGTGGTATTAGTATCTATATGTTTAGCAATTGATGATATTGGTTTTGTATGTGAGACCTCGTACAACCTGTTGAAGATGCGAAAAATTGACTCATCAACACTTGCTATCCTTCATGTTTTTGCGTATATTTCTGGAGCTAAATACTTAAACAATTGTGACCACAGTTTATCCATGACAGTCTTAAAATCATTAGTTACTGTTTTCGAGAGGGAAATGTCATCAACGAGCGTGGTACAGCTTGGGTTCCCCCCATGCACGAATTGTCCATATGTGGTGAGTGCTATTCCCATTGATGTAGTAGTTTCACTGCTCATCAAAAAACTTCATAACTATGTCTTATCCAATGTCTCGTTTGAAGACCTGAGGGAAGTAACTGTTTATATGAATGACGAAGCTCCGGGTAGCAATGAGAATAGAGAACCAAATTCAGGTGGAGGAATATCTTGTGTCCAATGTGGTAAGTTTGAAGTCTGCTGTTCCCACAAAGCTAGAGTGTCTACTTCGTCAGAAGGTGTTTCCTGCGGGACTCTGTTATATCTGGGTGATGTCCTGTCATTACTTGAGCTGCTAGCATCTTACATGGTAAAATTCTCACACCTTTTGTGTATGTTTTTTTTAATTAAGTTACTGTTGGTGAATCAGCTTATCAGTAGATGATTACTTTTTATAATATGATTTACTTTTTTGGAATCTGCTTATTAGTTGTAAGCTTACTTAACATATTGGCAAGTGTTTGTTTTCACCAGACTTTGCAGCCATCTGAGTATTGTTTGCCATTTTCTTCGTTACTACCTTCTCGGAACAATTTTTTACAGTTGGATGATCAAAATTATATTTTGGCCGCATCCCGAATTGGTTTGCATACCCATTAGCTTTAGGGGAGTGCATTATTGAAACTGTTTAACTGGACTCTAGATGTACACCGTTAGCTCTTTACAAGTTTTATCAAGCAAGCAGCCTTTTAATGCAACCTGAATTTCGTTGAGTGAGAAAGCAATGGAAATTCTTTGTGTCTTATTTTTTGTAATTTTTTCCTTTGATAATCTTAGTTTGCTTGCGTTGGTGTTTGTTTTGCTTACATGCAGACATTTTATGCATTGCTCCAGAAATCTCTAGATTGGAGGGATGCACGGTGCCTTGAGTTTTGTGTTGGCTGTTCCTTAAATTATATAAACTCATGTCTATATGTGTGTCACACGTGACCTCGCATGCACACATGCACACACACGTTACACCCTGCTAAAATAAAAATGTGAAATTAAAATTAAAAAATCACAGGAGAAGAGAATATAAAGTTAATTGACATTCTAGTGAGCGGAGGGACACGCCTAACTTCTGGCCTAGGACTTTAGAACAATTTTCTTATTGGTGAGAGTGATGTATTGGTCTGTACTTTGGGGGTAAACCGGAGTACTTGCTTAGAGTCTTGTAACCTTTTTTAAATAATTGGATTAATGATCTTTTGAGTCACTATTTATACTTTATAAATATAATACCAAATTTATTTTATCAGTCTTAAATGCTTGAGTGACTCTTCTCTCGATTATTAAATATGATCTTAACTTGGATAGCTTGCATGTCTGTTTATAATTTTTTGCATCACTGCTCACCTGTACCACTACAACATAAGGAGACGAATTAATGTAGACATTTTGATATCTTTCTTTCAAAGATGTTGCTAGTCTTTCGATCCTAATACTTTGAACACTGAACACTATAAAGTGGTGGTTCCAGTATAGGAAGCTAGTGAGATCTGAACATCTTTTAACTGAAACTTAAGTAATATTTACATTCTAGTTTTGATTTTTTATTTTTGTCCTGGCTTCACTTGACTAATCCGTTTTGTCCCTTGCTTTGCAGAACTGGAGCTGGTCGTTCACAAATATTGTTCTGAAACTTTTGGATATACTTGATTCCTGTGGCATTGAGAAGCTCGTGCCTGCTATTGTTGTTCTACTGGGCCAGTTGGGGAGGTAAGTCATGTTTAATTTTATCTCTGGTCATTAGACAATTAGTCCCTCCTATTTCTTTTTTAGTCTATTGTGTACGGTATGTTGCTTATTTATATATACAGGATATATAAAATATATTACAAAAAAGGAAAGTTTTAACCTTCTGCATGGGTTTGGGCTACTGTGTAATTCTGTGTTAGAATCCCGTCCTCTGTTAGATGCCATACTAATGTCTGCATAGGTTTTATGCTATATCAGTAGTACTATTTTAGAATTATGCCTCATTTAAATCTTTTCCCTCGACCACTTGAAAATTACACTTCTAAATCTTTAAATGTTTAATATAAGTCTTCTCCCTTGTTTGTTATTATCGTGTTTATTGTAGAGACATTTGGAAATTATTAAAGAACTTTATATGTATTACCTGTGATACGAGTTCTATACTGTAACCAATTAAGCTCGACTTCTTATGGTGTATAAATTATGAGGTGGATGTCAGGATTTGACCAATAAATAGATCTTTATTACCTCAATTGATATATATTTTAGTACTACTGAGTAGTCATTTTTATGCTTGCACGTCAAAATTTCTATTACCACTCTTACCCTTTGAATTTCTTTAATTTAGCTTATAAATAGAGTATTAGACCGGCCGCCTTGAACTTTATTTCTCTTTTTAGGAAATCATTTTTCTAACGGTTTTTCTAGTGTGTGCCCAGCACTAAATTTCGTAAGTTTAGCTCATTTTTATTGGCCCCTACTTCTCAATAATGGTGGACCCCCCCTGCATACACAAAAACTACACTAATCAAAATGAGCTAAATTTATATTTTCAGTGCTTAGCATGTGCCCATGGGCACACACTAGAAAAACCCTATTTTTAATTCACTCCTAATTGCTTGTATTTTGATGACGTTTACCATCCATTTGTAGGCTTGGTGTTGATGCAAATGGGTATGAAGATACTGGTGTTGAAACGCTTCGAGGTAGATTGTCTTCATTCCTGCACCGAAAGGCCTCGGCTGTCACAGAATTACCATTTCAAATAGCAACCATAACTGCTTTACTTGGAGTTGTTCCCCTCAGGTTCGAAGAAATTTTTAAGAGAAATAACGAGCTTTCGGAAGTTGTTAAAGATTCTGGTCCTGTTGATTCTATAAGAAACTGGTTTTCTTTATTGAGTAAGGAACATCAGTCCTTATCAATCAGACTTTTACTTGATAATGTAGCTAGCTTGAGATATGGAAAGTCCTCTGCTACAAGTGTAAATTTTGCAAAATTTTAACTGTATGTTCTTGTACACTTTAATTACTCATATGTTGATACCTTTGTGCCTTTGTATGTGCTGGAAAATAGTTTTGTTGTCTTTCTTGATTTAAAATTTTATAAAATTATGCCGTTTGGATCTAATGAGCAAAAAAATATTAATTTTCCTTTGCTTATTAATTTTTAAACTGTAATCTCTTCCTTTGGTAATCTGAATGAGCTAGTTTACTTCTCTCGTGTTCGTGGTGCATATATTTTATGCCTTTACAGCTCATTACAAAATTGCTTGTTTGAAGTTATATCGCTATACTAAAATATTATAAGAGTGCCAAGACTATCAACTTTCAGTGTTCTACCCATGTATGGTTTCTGTTAAAAGATCCTGGTATCCTACAACGTATATATTTTTATATATCATTTCCAATATTTAAATAACATATAAATTTATCTATCATTTCCAATGTTTAAATATGTAAATCTAGTTGTTATATAATTTTGTGTTACTTTTTTATGTTATTATAATTAAATAGTGTATAGTTGTCAAAAAGATAGTTAGGGTTGTAAATGTGTCAAGATGCTGATGAACGGCTTGGAGTTTGACTAAATTAAACTTGAAGACTATTATCCATTAAATTCATGTTCATGTATAGACATGTGGTGTTATTAATTGAGAAAAAATTATACATGTTATCTATGATTTAATTAATTCTTTCTTCAGTTACTCTTATGAATGTTAATCCTATTTTATTTTACAAGCAGCTCACAAATAGTGTTTTGAGCTAGGTAACTTGGTCCGAGCTCGAGATTTAGCTTACCTAAGTTTTTTTTGAAAAAACTTAACGTGTGTGAAGTTGGTCTCAGTTACAACCCTAAGTATATTCTTAAGTATAATTATAACTCATTTAATTGTAATTTCTAACTTAGGTAGTTCGTTTATTATAAAATATTGACGGATTTTATTTAATTACAGATTTTAATGTACAGAATACATAGTTTCAATTTTATGTGGCTACTAAATAGTGTGGGAAACCCCAAGAGGAAAGAGAAAGAGCGTAATAGGAAAATAGTAAATGGAATATAAAGGGATCGGTGAAAGAACAAAAGGATGCAATATAAGTTGATATTAGGAGAAGTTGTGTGCCTGACTTCGTATGTTGAAGTTGCTTAAGGAGTCGATTTTAAGTTATGAACTGATGTAGGAATTTTTATTTTAACTCATCGGAACAAAACATATATGGGACTACGTAAAACATATTTGGTAGAAGTAATATAGTATGGGACGGAACATTACATGTGAGACGTCTTTTTTCAGCGTTAGAACACCATGTAATGTGTAGTCGCCATAATACAATGATAAGCTACTGAACCATGTCTAGATTCCTGGAAACCAAGGATGTCTTGAATAGATTGTTCGGCGACAACATTCTAAAGCAGGTATGCCTACATCTGTTTGTTTCACTATTTTTATTAATATAAATATGATTCTTTGCTCATGCCTGAAGTTGAGTAGATCAACCTTGGTCTTTACTTGTGCCGGTCTCTTGAGGTTACTCTTAAAAGTATTTTTCCCACTGTAGCTTGTGTTTGGTTGCGTATTGATTTCCACATCAATCCCTGTAACCTTGAATTTTTTCAGAAGTATGCTCTGTGTTCTTGTAAAGCTTCCTCATTTAGTCCATATGTTGCTACAATGCCTTAGCATAATTTACATTCTACAAGTAAATAATGTAGGTTGTATTAATTCCCGTTTCTATGTGGGAAAGAATTTTGAATTTTCAGTCGCCTTCCTTCGGTTCCTGTATTATAAAAACTAATTTTTTTGAAAGAAATTGTTCCCATAAATTCTACAGCTCTCTTTTAGGTATGATTCAGTTGCAAAATCTGAGTTCGGCTAAATTTCTTTTGTACAAGTCTGCTTTGACCTGCAAAACATCTCAAGACTGCCCTTTAAGAAACCTTCAAAAGATAGCACAGATTCAATCCGACTATCCTAGTGATTGCCTGTGCAGTTCCCTGCTCGGAGACTCAATTTTGGGAACCATTTGCGCGTCAATGGTGTTAGCTCATTAAACTATCCAAGGTATAGTGAGTTGAAGGAAACTTGTACGGTCTTATTGTTAGTGTGTCGGTCAATATTTGGTATGATGACTCTAATGAAGAGAGACTTAGGTAGATTTCTGCAGCATATTGCCACTTCAGTTCACGCTCACTGTCTCATTGGTCCGAAACTCCAACTTATAATAATTGGGAAGAATGTCACCTGTACTTGTACTCAAACCAGCATGATTGTATATGCCTATCAGGTATGAATGTCTATCAGGGATTCGTCCATAGAGATCAATCAGGTATGAATTATGCCTTACATTATTATCTGCAAATCTATCTATCTCCATATATTACTGAATCCTCCATCATTAATGTGGCAACAATGGTTTATCTATCAGGCGGTTGTCCATAGTATGGACTCCATACAGACAGATCAATCAGCTATGCAGGTATTGCGTTGTCAACTGCAAATCTATATCTTTCACCATATTACTGATTCCTCCATATTGACATGGCCATCAAAATCTATATAGGGCACAGGCACACACTTGTTGAAATAGGTGATTTTTACTTATTTTTGCATTGTTATAGTACAGTTTAATTTACTTTTCTCTGCAATGTTTAAAGTATGGTACTATAGTTCTAGACTTGTAGTTACTTTTTTTTGGCAATATTGTTGTAGTGTTACTTCAGATTTTAAACTTGCAGTTTTGTCCTCTATATCTACTCTTATTGCTGGGAAATATGAGGGTTATTGTGAATTAGGACTAGAAGGGGTTTAGCAGAAATTTTGATTGGTCATCTTACTTGATGCAAAGTATTGATGCTTGGATTTTTCATCTCGGTGTAGGGAGTGATGATTTGCAGAGTTGCTGGCTTTCCACTCTTGGATTTCTTTAGATGAGAAGAGCAATAAATGGGGAGGTGAGTTTGGTGCTCGGATATAGTTTGAATTTGTTGTTATATAATAGAATGGAAGAAAATTTACTTTGTAGGTGCTTTATTTGTTGCAATATAGGCTGTGATTAAGGATGACATTAATTGTTTGATCATATGATGATAGAAATGATATTATGTATGTACATAACACGCAAATCAGTAAGCATATGGAGACTTTACTAGTAAACGTTCTTGATAACTTGTAAATATGACTCAGTGTCAGCGAGTAGATTACGATTATATTCCAGTGCAAGAATTAGAGATTTGGGATTGGCAAGAATTTAATAGTTTGTCCTTTTACTTTTAAGTCGATCAATACGTGATCCATTACTGTCTGTTTTTTTACCAGGACCAAGTCCAATGGTGTTGCTAAAATACGTATAGCTATTGCTATATTTTGAAATTAAAAAGTGGATTTTGATGTTGAAATAGAACTTGTGCTCCAGGATAGTTTTAAACTGACACCAAACATTTCCAAATAAAGCCATATTTCAACTATCTATCTTTAAACACACAATATTGTTTGTCACCAAATATCCATTTCTCTCCATCTACCCACTATCTACCCACTTGCATTCTTATGTGGCAATTATAATAACATTTATAGTTGGTTTTATATTTAGTACCGGCTATCTAAGTTACTCCAACTCGGGTGCGAAGAGTCGGATACGACACATATCCGAGTGTCGGATTCGTTTTTCTGAAAAATTTAGGACACAGGGACACCGTCCAAATTTTGGACACGGGTATGGGGACACGGTATTTTTTAATTTAAAAATATATATATATATATATATGTATAAATATATAAATTAAGTAAAATATTAATTAATTTTGTGAATTAATAAAATATATAGCGTGTTGGCTTATTAAAATTTGAATAGGAGAAGTAACTTGTCCGTGTTTGTCATTTTTTAAAGATAGGCATCCAGCTGGCTCAGTGCTTTTAAAAAAATAGTAATACAAATAAATGAATGTAGACAACATTCTGTCCAGGTTCATTTTTTTTATTAGTGCTGTATATACATACATATCTGCCTACATCACGTGACACCACGTGAAACCAAAAACATTTTTGACTTTGTCTCCTCCCTTCTCCTTTATCTACATCGACTTTTTCTTCTCCTTTTTCCACCGACGATCCGCTCAATTTTCCGTTTCTATTTCATCAGATCTGATGAAACTAATATGTGCAAACATGTATACAGGGAGCTTTTTACCACTGATAAACACACAACTTTCTCCAGCTACCTGCAAATTTTTTCCGGGGAAGAAGGATCCAATTTCACACACACGAATCCGACGCGTATCCCGTGTCGTGTCCCGTGTCGTGTCGTATCGACACGGGTACGGCCGCCTATTCCGGCGAATCGGAGTAACTATGGTTGCTATTTTGCATCCATGTTCAGTGCTCCATTGGAGTATGGTTTTTATGGATGCAAAGTAGTGAAATGCATCATTGGTATTAAATATAGCACCAAATATAAATGTTGCTATAATTGACTCATAAGCATGCAAGTCGGCTAATGATTTTTTTTTTACAAATATGACTTATAGCTTTACAAATGTCTCCTAAATTCTCGGGTGAGCGATGATCGAACCCAGGACCTGAGACGACAGAGGATAAACTCTCAATCACTTGAGTTATCCAACCGTGCTAAGGCAAATGAATTAATAAAGTAATAATGACAAACATATTTGGCATTTTGAGGTTAGATAATTGAAATATAGCCTTTTTTGGTTATGTTTGGTGCCATTTTAAATATATAAATTGGAGCACAAGTTCTATTATAACATCAAAATTCACTTTTTGGTTTCAAAATATAGCAATAGGCTATACATATTTTAGCACCATAATTGGATTTGCTTTAACTCTCTATTGCAAACTTTTCCAATACCTGTATACAAGTTTGTTAGTACAATAATTTTGTTTTTTGCCTTATCTTCTTCTGGCTTCTGGCTTAAACACTTTATGCTTGTTCAGATTTGAAATTGTCGTCTTTTTTTGCATTATTTCGAAATTCTTTTGGGCTACAACTGGTTCACTATACCCATACAAGAGATCTTTGGTTTCAAGTAATTTTTAATATCAACATATAATAACTTATATATTAATAACTTTTTAATATAAAATAATTTGTTCTTTTTCCAAATATTTAGCCTCATGCTTTGCACGAGCCAAACGTATTCATATACAGTTTAAATAAAAAATAAAACACGTTGGGTGGCTGAGACTAGTTGATGAACATTTTGATTGGTAAAGGATTTGAAAAGGTGTTAAGTTGGGGATCACTCTACAACAATTTAATGTTCCCTTACACCACTGAACTCAGACTAGGGATTAAAGTTTACTGTGTTTATGACATCTTCGTAGTAATTTGAGCATGTATCTTGTAAAGTTTGGTTTGAGGATGACTAGATATATTCAGCTGATATAAGTTTGCTAATTAAATAATAAGCACACTTAACAAAAGCGAAGGGCACAAACTTGCTCGGGCTTATGCACATGGGGAAAGGGGCGGAGGCAGCCAATCTGGTTTGACCTAGTTTCTTAAATTTTTTATATTACGTTGTAACAAATCCTTTTCAAGAAAAAATAAAAATATTGTCGTAAAAAAATTAAAATATAATTCAGTTTTTAGTACTGTCACATACCCTTTAATTCACTATTTATTCAAGTGCCTTGATGAATTTTTTCTGCATTTGCCACTGCAAACTTTCACTGATACTAATAAATGTAACTGAAGGTAAGTGTTGAATAAGTGATGCGGAGCATAGTATAATTAAATTAGTTGCTAATTGCTTTATTATTTTGATTTAAGGGTCAAGTATGTTTTGTTATTAATAATTATATTATATAGTTAGAAACATCCAGATTATGCTACTAAAGTAATTAAAGTATTTGTTTCCTTTAATTAGTTATGGTAGTAGATACAGATAAGCTTTTAATTTTCTCTTTATTAGGTTATTACTTGGTAGTAGGTAATCTATATAAACTCTTGTAATATTTTATTAGGGGACACAGGTGAATATTTGAATTGATCACTGTTCCATAAACGGAGGAGTTATATGTGACTTCACTAGTTCTTTGCAGAGATGGTTATTTATCCTTGTTTCGTATCCTTCTACATTAGTTCAAGATATAATTTTAAATATTGAGATGTATTCCCTTATAATTTCTACTAAGATCTTGGTATGCTTTGTTCATGGTAGAAAAAGTTATGTGAACCAGTCTTGCTCTTTACTCTAGCTAATGTTTATCCCATTAGCTTGCTTGTAAAAAACTTGTTGATCCTTGTTCATTCATAAATCAAGATCTCTGTGATTGCATATGCTGCTCTTGGAGATCTGGAGACATCTTTCGATACAGATGTTAAGGTTATGAATCCAACCAAGGTGTTTTGCTTTCAAATCTTTATCTTCAGTGGTCCAGCTTGTTACATACTGAATCATAAACCTATTTCCTTTTCTACGAGGGAAAGGGATTTGTGATTCTGAAGTTTTATCCATCATTCCTTTATATGGAGTCCAGATTATATAATGAAGTAACTGTCTTAATATTCCTTCAACTCCTGTTCTTGTGATTGGTTTCCGTACAAAATCAGAGGTTACTTTGAAGTAAGTCAAGTAACTCGTGAATGGAGATCTACCTTCAATGAGAGCTTCTAATCTTGTATTGTATCCCGTGCACCGCCTCTTCTAATGTTCCAACACATAAAGAAATATTCCATTTGCATAAATTAACTGAGCATTGACAACATTGTCTGCTCCAAGGCCATATTTCCTCATCAAATGACCATATGCACCCCCCACAATGTGCCCTCCAATCCTTGCAAAGGCCAGCTGGGTAGCCATATATTTTAGACGCGGCGATTATATAGTAGACTTTACTGGTGGTTGTACCAGCTTCAGTCCAAGAAGAATTGTCTACATATCGACTATGATAGATTTGAGTCTTGATAGGTCAAGAACAAGAAAGGTTGCCTTGTTTTTAAGATATGCCTTCATGGTCATGGTCTCCACTCCATATTCGTAGCCGGATTTCAAGCGCGTTTAAGAAAATTATAGAGGTTTGATGTGTGATATTTTCAGTGATAAGAAAATAAGCCGAAGTTTCGAAATAGAAGGTAGAGTGAACCTACAGTTTTGTGCTGTAGAAGCCAGAATGGATGTATGTAAATGCAGAGTTATCGGCTGTGTAAAATGTTGGGGACAATGGAATATAGGCATTTGAATTTTTTGATATACACTGATAGGAACTTTCTTGAATAGTTGGAGTTGAAGCGCTCTTAAAATTGAGACTAAGAACAGGATAGCAAGAATTGGAATGGTGAAAGATTGAAAATGCCATTTTAAGTTTCCTATATTGGTTGATGTCTCACGAACTGCTCTTATATATACAAGGTTTGTGAAATCTTGATGACTTTCTCTCTTTGTGAAATGTTTTGCAAATTGTAGTACAAAAAATCTTTAGATGTTAGCGCAAGGATGTAGTGAAGAGTCTGTTTTTATCATTATACTATTTAGTCCGGTAATAGTTGACTTTGAAATTTAAAAGCAGTAAACCTATTATTTACTTTACTACTTACTCTGCATAGTTTATGTTCAGCCTTGGTCTTTGGCTAATGATGCATAGGTTATCTTCAGCTTTAGCTTACTCTAATAGTCATTGACTTCTATAATTATAGATTATAAGATTATATATACTGTTTTTAACTTTGTAACATCCCATGCCTAGTAGAGCCTTTTTGCCTACCCAAATTGCGACTGTTTGGATATTTGTATGCAAAGTTTATGAGCCTATTTAGTCTTCAATTGTTTCTCAAGTTTTTATTCTTTTGTTGTATTTATATACGGTTTATACTTCCTACCAATTTTTTGTCCCTTGTGTTGTTGGGGTGTTGAGTGCAGATACATTTACTTGTTACTTCTCCTCTGGTTTAAAAGTGATATTTTTTCCTCTGCAACCGGATTTACTTCATTATTATGATATTCTTTTCGGCAGTGCAAACAGGTTGACTTACTATAAATGTGCAGTCCTATATGCAAGTTATTGACCAATCTTAGAACTGTCAAAGTTGAGAAATTTGTTTTCAACATGAACGATCGTCACATTCTAGGAGAGAATCATGAAGTTCATTCTTTACTTCTTGTTTAGGTGAGGAGATACGAGGACTAAATCTGAGTAAGAAATGATAATGTCATAGTGACAAACCTTTGACTATATTTAGCGGAGTATATTCTTAGTTATATCTCCGTGTTACCAATGATGTTTTCTATAACGGTTGGTTATATATCATAGTGAAAAACCTTTGAAGATTTTGATATTTGTTTTATTATTATTTATATTTTGTTATATTGCATGATCCTTGTAGAATGAAATAAATAATATAAATGTTTAGCTACAGTATGTTGTTGATAGGATTCCGACATGAACTGTTAGAGTAGGCTAAATAATAGATAATACAAATGTTTAACTGTAAGGGGTTCGGACCTTGAACCTATAGGAATAGAGAATATTGTTCTCAATTATCCGGCTTAAAATCTAATATATTTAACCGACATCAATCAACCGACTAAATATCCATGTCCCGTTTCAAATAGTATATTATAGATAATAATGATTTTGTAAATTATAGAGAATCCAAAAGTTTTTTTGTTCCAATGACATTCTCTATAATAATGATCAGTTATAATTTAAGATATTAGGTGGAACTTGATTATTATAATGTGGACTTCAAATGTAGATCCAGGAATTATGTTATTACACATCATTGGTTAAAATTCTACATGACTTTTCTGCTGCTATTAGGTTTCACTACAAACTCTATCACTTTAAAAACTCTACTTTTGAGTTGGAGATCATTATATATACTAGTACAATTCACCCGAATCACCAATCTATAATCTGTAGGATAAACTAGTTTCAAACGCACACATGTACACAGTACACTTGATGGAAATGGAACAAGTAAAGCAAGGAAATAAACATGTGTACACACTCCTTTAAATATAACAATGGGAAGATAGTTGAGTACTTTAGTGTAACAATCAAAGCCAGTATAACTAGTATAGTAGTACTAGTATTTTCTTTCTGATAACGGTGGGATGCTCTGCTCATGCCTAAAGAAGTTATCTGGATCAACCTTGGTATTTACTTTGAACCAATCTTTTCAAATTTTCTTTAAAATATTTCTTACCCCATACACTTGCTCCACAAAACTTGTGTTCCTATATTTGTTCATTACCTAAATCAAGATCTCTATAAATTTACATATGCAGATCTTACTCTTGGGGACTTTGAAACATAAGTTGCCATGTATTTGTACACATCTCGAATCCAATTAATGTGGTTTGTTGACGATTTCTTATTTGTATCATTGCAGGCTGTTAGGTACTGAATACTATATATGTAGTCTTTTCTGTGAGGGAAAGGGATTTTGGATTCAGAAATCTTGCTCATGATTCCGCCGTAAGGACTGAATATCACGACGGGAAAACTCTTTTAGAAGCCTTGCGAATAGTCCTTCGAGAGCAGTTTCAGGTATGAGCTCTTTGACAAAATCGGATTTGGCTATAAAGTAATACTTGAACAAAGGCTTTGCTTGTAGTAATACACTTCAGTTGGAGTTGTTCTCGGACATCCGGCAAGATAAAGCACTGATTCTAACCAGCTCATCGCAATGCAGCCTTTCTTCTTCAATCCCAGTTCGGTAAAATAGTCTGACATAATATTGAATAGTTCTTCAGTTTTTCCAACAGGGCTTGATAAGAGCTTGTTACAGTCTTGATATTTTTACCATTTTGGTTTACAGCAGTTGTTTGCACAGTGACATGGAAGAGATCTTCATCAATCTTATGTGCAATCTTTTGCCATTTATGGAGGATTATTATCCCCGTCTTGTTCCAAGGTCTTAGAAACTGTAAAAATGGTGACAATTGATGGAACACGAGCAAGTTTAATTTTCCATGAATTTCTAATTCCCTAAATTCCTCCAGCACTTCAGCTAATAGCTGAAAAAAGATCTTCTCCCATGGATTGCCTGTCAAGAATATTTCCATTCGAGTCAACAATTTTAGCATCAACAACATTATCTGCCCCTAGTCCATACGCATTTTAACTTTTTCAAAGTAGTTAATCAAAGATGGTCATTTTTCCTTTACCTTTCATTCTAATAGGATGGGTCATAGTAATTTATCTGTATGTAGTAAATACAATTATCTTTGAAACTTGGATTGAAATAGAGACTAAAATTCAGGTACCCATCATGGAAACTAGGCTGGTCAAATACATATGGTGTGGTCTCCGGGGTTGGTAAAATCAAACATGACTCGAACCCTACACGGACCCAACCCGTAAAAGTACGAATTAGAGTTAGGGTTTTTGACTTTGGGTTCAGGTTTGGTAAAAATTTATCAAAAAAATGGATCTTTTCGGGTTAGACCCGAAATACTCGAACCTAACATGTTTATTTAAATTATATATATATATATAATGGTTTTTATTTATAAAACATTTGTAATATTTTGTTTTACTACATTTCAATTATTAAGTTAATGCCTCACATTTTATTTTTGTAATGTCGCAAATTAAACTTTTTTTATTTTTTCATTGATTTATTCTATCGGATTATTTTGGGACAAACAGGTTAGTTTCGATTTACTCGAGTACCTTTTAGGTCGGGTTCGTGTCACAATTTTGGAACCCTTTTCGGGTCGGTCGGGTCGGGGGTCAGATTAAGATTCATTACGAAATCAATATGAACTTTGTCACATTCAATCCGACAAAAATCGGGTATGAACTATATAAAATTACATTCTCTCTTTGCAAAAAAAATTATAAAATTATATACTTAGAATTTTTATATGTAATTTAGGTTAAATACACAATCAAATAAATTAACTTCTTATATGCTTCATTATTCTAATTTGTGAAATATATTTTAAAAATATACATATATTTATATAGTTCTCAAAATTGCACCATCAAAATATCAAGAATTAATCCGATATAAATCTGATTTGATAAATTTAAATAAATATGAACATGAATGCATTGAAATCATATGTAAAGGAAACGAAACAAACCCTACAAGGCGCTAGGGCTATCACTAGGCCCTTTATTACCGTAGGTGTAAAATGTTAACCCAGATCCTGATGTGATGCGCAGGACATGATACTTATTAAAAAGAAGAATATGTACGTTCATTTCACAGTTGATGCATGCGTTAAAATTTAATACAGTATACAGCAGTTGCCAATCCATTAGGATGTAAAAAATATGAAGGCAGGCATTGAATAGTGTCACCAACCTCACACAACACACACTAACTAACTCATCAATTTCTATCAAGCATCCCAGCATAGAGTATCTTGGTTTCTTTTGAAGCAACACTACCTGAAATCAAAACCCTCTTCCTCCTCTAACCAAAAATATCTTACAGGTATGTTCTTGGTCCTGTTGTCCATCTCTGCAGTATTATTACAAATATGCTACTGCATTATAGTCTCTCTCTCTCTTTTTTTTTGTGTGTGTGTGTGTCTTTCTAGCTCCTGTTTCACTGTTCTTCTTACTTGCAGCTTCAGGTTCATCTTGCAGAGCCATTAACAAGCATCATACTACCATCTACAAACAGTGAGTCAACTCAACTCAGTGATTTTGTAATTTTCTTGTACTGATTTCAACCCTATCTTTTGTTTTGTTCTCTATAATTCTATTTTTTTATTCATGACTTGTATTTTTTTTTCTTTTTTTTTATTATTAGTATCTGTGTAGCTTGATTTCTTACAACTTAGAACAAGTAGACTACTGATCTGTCTATAGTTTTATATTTGACTACACTGCTTATATTCTTGTTTTGGTGCACAAACTGACTTTTGAGTTTTGAGTTGGCAAATTATCACCTTAATACCTGATTTTTATCATATTTTGTAAATTTACCATTCAACTTTTGTAAACTTACAGATCAGCCCATTAAGAATTCCCCTAAATGACATTTTGTAAAGCTAGTAGTTAGTTATGTTGTTTTTGCTAGAGACCAGGGTTAGTAATGATCCATTACTGTCTCCTTTCTGTTATTGCACTACCACCAGGCAGTTAAAGTTGAAAATACACATATGAAATGAGGATACTGTTTCATACAACCAGACTTTCTACAGAGTTTATGCACGGGTTTTGCACATCAGACCCGACTATGATATACCTGGGATGATTTGTTCATTTCCTAAATTTCCCTGCACCATCCAGTATGTTCACTTTGACCAAACCATTCAGAATTTTCCTAAAAATTTTAAACGTGCCAAACTTCAATTTAACCTACATTACCATCGTTTGGAATCCTAGTACCTGCTTATAGTTGAGAAATGCATCTCTTGGGACTTGGACTGAAGCTTTTATGAATATTTAATTAGAACCTGTTATCTCGCTGGTATCTTTCTCTCTGAGAATTCTCTTTCCTGTCTGTTCATGAAAACGTAATCTAATTAGGATGAGTGTGCCCGACCCAAGAAATCCGTTTTTTTTCTTCTTTTGCCAAGGAATTATGCTAAATTCATTACAGTAAGGATCAAATCATTACCAATGTTACCTAAATCTGACACTGATTTTATTTTTCTCAAGCCCATCTTTGGAAATCAGACAAGCTACAGTACTCAAGAAAAACATTTTGACAATAAAAGCATCGCAAACTTTATTTTACTGTAATACATACCTAAAATTCATGAACCATATTTAAATATTTAACTAAAATAGAAATTCCACAAGTTTTTTTGTGATTGTAGAATATGGAGTTTCAGTGGTAATGGGGTATGAAGTATTGACCTGATTGTAGATTAAGTTGCTATATTTTGTTGGACTGCAATCACTTTCTTAATTAGTATCTGCTTGAAAGGACTATATATAATCACTTGATTACCTTTAATCTCTACTCATTTTGTCAATATTCATCTTATGAACCATGAACGAGTTTCGATTACTTAAAGAAAGTTCTTAATCACATTCTCACGAAGTACATTGCAATTCCATTTACATAAAATATAAGATTGGTAGATGTGTTGTACGCGAGAAAATAACTTTCGTAAGGTGAGAATATGATAGAAAATCAAAGAACAGAGATACTAGTTTAGAGTTTTTTTATAAATATCAGTAAACTTTGTCGAAGGGGTGAGTTTTATTTAAGGTATGCTCAAACAGTACACAATGCTCTGCATATTTTCAACCCTGTACGGAACCAACTTCATAAGCAGCTCATGTCTTTGCGCACTTGATACTTAATATACAATGCACTTCTATGACATACCTCTGCTTAACGAGGTGTCTTGGCATACCTGGGATGATTTGCTCATTCCTAAATCACCCTGGACCATCCAGTATGTTCACTTTCACCAACCCATTCATAATTTCCCTAAAAGACATCTAAATAGGCCAAACTTCAATTTAACCTACATTACCATTGTTAGCAATGCTAATACCTACATAGAGTTGAGAATGCATCACTAGGGACTTGAATGAAGCTTTTATGACTATTTATTTAGGACTTGTTATCTTTCTGGTATCATTCTCTCTGAGAATCCTCTTTTCTTTCAGTTTATGGAAACAGGATTTATATAAGTAGCCTATAGTGGAGGAGTGTGGCCGACCCAAGAATTCCGCTTTTTAATTCTTCTTTCGGCAAGTAATTCCGCTAAATTTTACAATAAGGATTATATCATAACCATGTTTCCTTAATCTAACACCGGTTTTATTATTTTCTCAAGCCCATCTTTGGAAATCAGATAAGTTACAGTCAAGAACAACAGTTTGACAATAAAAGTATCATAAACTTTGAGGACTTGCATACATACCTAAAATTCATGAACCATATTTAAATATCTAACTTAAAATATAAAATTTCAATAGAAATTCCACAAGTTTTATGTGATTGTAGAATATAGAGTTTCAGTGTAACGGAGTATCAAGTCTTGACTTGATTGTTGATTAAATTGCTGTATTTTTGTTGGGACAACAATCAGTTGCTTAATTAGTATCTGCCTGGAAGGACTATATATAATCACTTTTTAATCTTTACTTATTTTCTCAGTATTCATCTTATGAACCATGAATGAGTTTAATCACTTGAAGAAAGTTCTTAATCACATTCTCACTAGGTAGATTATAATTCTATTTACATAAACTGTAAGATTGGTCGACGTGTTATACACGATAAAATAACTTACATAAGGTTATAATATGATAGAAATCGGAGAACAGAGATAATAGTCTAGAAATTTTAATAAAATATCAGTAAATCGCCATTTGTAATTAGTGTCAAGTGGAGGATTTAGATTTAAGGTATGCTCAAACAGTACACAATGTTCTCCATATTATCGACCACATATATAACCAACTTCATAAGCAACTCATGTCTTTGCACACGATACAAAATATACTTCGTGCCTGTAGTCTTCTATGCACATTATATGTTCATATTGTTATTAATTATCACCACATCCCAAATATTTGATTTTTAGAATTTTGATCACATGAGATATTATACAAACTATATTTTGGTATATCTTTGATTCTAAATAACAATTTCTTCTTTTCCTGCAGTTGAGCTGATGATCTCTTTATCTGGTTCAGATATGCCGGGGAAATCAAACAGCTTTTTCAAGATTATACTCACTGATGTTGGCTCCCATAATAAACTTGTAAGAAGTTATTTAAACTCTTGGAGCTTGAACACTGGTTACATATCTGTATTTGCATGATCTGTTTCCTCCTCGTGTAAATGTTAATGCAACGCATGATATATTTCAAATTTTATCCCTTGCAGCTATTTCCTAAAAAGTTTGTAACAATTTTTGGAAAGAACCTAAAGGATAGTGTATCCTTGACTACACCAAGTGGTTCACAATGGTTAGTTGAGTTAAAAAGACACAAAGGGGAGGTTTGGCTGCAAAATGGTTGGCCAGAATTCGCAAAATTTTATTCAATATGTTTTGGTTATCTGCTAGTATTTAAATACAATGGAGATTCCAATTTTCGAGTATCTATATTTGAACCAAGTGCACTGGAGATAGATTATCCAGTCAACTTTGTTAAATCAACTCCAGAGAAGAAAAGAGTTCTTGAGATTGATGATTTTAGCAGTTCTGAGTCTTCTGACAATGTACTCAGGCCTTGTAAGAAGACAAGGACTAAAGCTCCTAGTTCAAAAGCATCCTCAAAACCGAGACAAGAGAAAGGTATATATCTTCTGTGAGTGGTGTCTTTTTATTATGTACACAATGAAAATTTAAATATACAGTTAGCTAGAAAATGAAAAAACTGACATATACAGATGTTGGTTTTACAGAAAAAACGGGAAATGAAGTAGCCAAATATAGAGCACTTGCTTTGGCTAATGCTTTTCAATCAAAGAACCCGTTCTTCATTCACGTGATGAAAGAATCACATCTTGTAGGCGGAGGATGGCCTAATGTGGTAAGTTGCAAAAATGTACATATTTGAATCTTCAACTGAGTAGCCTCACTGAAAGTAAAAAGTATGCAAATTGTTTTGAAATTTACAAATTGCTTTAAGATATGTATTCTAAATTTAAGTTGTCATATATTGAAGTATTCAAGTTTAAAAACTCTTGGAAACTATCCTCTCTTTTTTTCAGTACATACCGAAGAACTTCAAAGAAGCTCATAAAAACTGGAAGACCAATGACCAACTTATCCTACACTTTGCAGAAGAATCTTGGGTTGTTTATTGTAATTTAAATATAAAATGTGGTCAGTGTAGAATTAGTCGTGGATGGACTATATTTGCACGAGATAATTCCCTCAGCGTAGGTGATGTTTGTGTCTTCGAGCTCATCAACCTCTCTAAAAAATGGTTTCAGGTCATCATACATCGAGCTGCAAATGATGCAAACGGTTAGTTAAATTTTTATACATTATACGTTATTTGTAATCTGAGTACTTGGGGTTCCATCACTTTTTTGTTGTGTATATTACCATTTGCTTCTTCCCTTAAGGATCATCTTAGTGAATCTGTTAATAGTTGTGTTTTTTCTCCTGATTCATTATTTAATGATCATTTTCTTTTTCAGATGCAGAAATTGAAAAACTGCCCAGAAGTGAAGTTGACAAAGCTAGAGTGCTTGAATCAGTCAAGGCCTTCAAACCAAAACACCCCAACTTCACTGTGGAAGTTAAATACTCTTATTTGTATGGTGGATCAATAGTAAGGATTTCAACTATTCTAAGCTGTTTTTGAATAGGAATTATGTTGCTTTTCCTTGTCCATTAATTATTTTGTAATTATGTTTCAAATTTCCATTTTACCTCTGGCCTTTGCAGACTGTGCCGGTGGATTTTATAAGCAGACACATAACCAAGGACAGTTGCAAGGTTAACCTTAAACTTCCAGATGGAGAAGTTTGGAAAGTTAAGTGCTACATTAACAAGAAGTGTGCCAAATTCAGTGCTGGTTGGAAGAATTTTGCAAAAGAAAATAATCTGGCTGTAGGTGACATTTGTGGATTTGAGTTGGTTAAGGAGAGGTTATTTAGGGTTGTCATTTTTCGAGTTAAATCTGGAGTTAAACTTTAATTCCAACAGATGTTCTCCTGGTGGTAACTAGTCTTAGTGATAGTTGTGGCTTCCAATATTTTTCCACTCTTCCTAGCTTCATGAATCAACAATATATGTACTAAGTGAATAGTGATCGTTGTTGGTGTTCATGTTGTTTCTACTGTGTAATTGGATGATGTTGTTTTTGATTGAACCTATCATGCATGAGAACTAATTGTTCAGAATGGATTGGTAAGCGGAAGCTTGAATGATATGAGAATGAGCGACTTGTCTATTTGGTAATTGAATGATATAATGATGAGCACCCCTTCTCTGTATACTTCCTGGTTATAGTTTAGTAATCTGTTTCCCAAATATGTCAGACATGTTATCAAATTCTATTTCAGTGAACACTGAACAGAACTATCATGATAATCATCTGGATCTCTTTGAGCTTCCCTCGGCCACTATGAGTCTCCCACTAAACACGTTCCACAAATCAGCTTCATATCGCATTAGTTCAACCTTGGATCTCAAATTCTCAATATCTGAA